>NC_080086.1:22435596-22743096 GCF_950005125.1 Chionomys nivalis
AGCTAGCCAGGCGACCAGGAGCTGGGGTGGCAGGAATGCATCCTGAAGCTCCCAGGCCGGCCCACAGCTCCCACTACAGGTTTCTTTGGCTTAAGTTTCCACATCAGAGTTCATCATTTAGTCTGTGTCAAGTTGACATAAAACTATCCAGCACAGTGACCAAGGAAACTTATAGAAAGAGGGTTGTTTGGGTTTACAGTTCCAGTGGGTTAGGAGTTCTTCACCGTCATGGAGGGGAAAGAATGGCAGTAGGCAGGCATGGTGGTTGGAGCAGAAGCTGAGACCTCACATCATGAACCACAAACAGCAAGCAGAGAGAGCAAACTGGGAATGATGCCTGGATAAAGGCCACCCCCAGTGACATGCTTCCTCCAAAGCTGCACCTCCTAAACCTATACAAAGCCGGGCGGTGGTGGTGCACGCCTTTAATCCCAGCACTCGGGAGGCAGAGGCAGGCGGATCTCTGTGAGTTCGAGACCAGCCTGGGCTACAGAGCTAGTTCCAGGACAGGCTCCAAAGCCACAGAGAAACCCTGTCTCGAAAAACAAAACAGAAACAAAATTAAACCTATACAAACCTTGCCACAAGCTGGAGGCCAAATATTCAAACACCTGAATTACATCCTATTTCTATTTTGTTATACTGTATATAATGCCGCTCTCTATCAACTGAGGCGGTTTGAACGAGATGAGACTATTCTCCAGAGGCTCAAGTGTTTAAACACTTGGTCTCCAGTTTCTAAAATTATTCAGAATTTCCAGTAGATAAAGAAGAAATTTCAGGATACAGGGAAAAGATAACATATTGTTACTGTTTGTGTTCTATGCATTCTATGTATGAACCCACTTCACCCTCTTATGACAAATGGATTCTATAAATTAACTATCAGTCTAAATCACCCTGTAGTGTTTCCTGTAACCTTCAATGACAAATTGAAGCAAGTCAGTAGCAAATCCCAGTGGGGATTTCCTCTCCTGTGTTACTCATGAAAACCACTGCTGATGAATGGAGATGTCTGACTCTAAGCATCTGAACAAAGCCAGTCAAATGCAGAGGAATGGCAGTCAGCCTTGGAATTTGATTGGTTGCTGGTTGAATGTCTTTGCCCAAAAATGTTTAGTTGTGTTAAATAATTTTATGTCCAAGTGACACAAGCTAAAGTCACTTGAGGAGAGAGAACCTCAATTAAGAAACTGCTTCCATAAGATGAGGCTGTAGGCAAGCCTGTAGGACATTTTCTTAATTAGTGATTTAGCAGGAGGGCACAGCCCTTGTGAGTGGTGCTATCCCTGGGCTGGTGGTCCTGGGTTCTATAAGAAAGCAGGCTGAGCAAGCCATGGGAAGCAATCCAGTAAGCAGCACCCCTCCAAGGCCTCTGCATCAGCTTCTACCTCAATGTTCCTGTCCTGTTTGAGTTCCTGTCCTGACTTCCTTTGGTGATGACTAGTGATATAGGAGTGGGAGTCAAATAAACCCTTTCCTCAACTAGCTTGTTGATCACGGTGTTCCACTGCAACAATAGAAATCCCAATGAAGACAGCGGTTACAGGTTACTTGCTTTCAGTGTCATTGCTGGGAATTTAGGATGAAGGCAAAGCACACATGCACGGCATGCTCTGATTTCATTTTCGCAGGCGTGTGAGAAAGGACCTCAAGGTGGTGTTGGGGTAGTACACAGCAGTGCAGTCAAAGTTGGGGTTCAGCTCTATCAGTGGATTACCCCCAAATGTTGACAAATCATTCCACACTCTGCCTTATTATTTGAAAAATAATTCTTTTGGGAAAGTCACTGTTGCTACCCAGCTTAGGTACGGGCAATGTCCATTATCAATAAATGAAATATGTGACCAGTTGCCAGGCCAGAGTGAAGTGTTTCTTATCTAAAGCAAGGCTACAGTGCAGATTGGAATACACAGTAACTTCCAGCCGTAGGAGTGAGTACTCTAGGCCCTGATTATTGCTTTGAGCTTCCTTTTAGGGGGTTCAAAAGGAGTAGAGTGATATTTTATTTGTATTTTAATAAATAAAGCTTGCTTGAAGATCACCACCCTGGTCAGCCTTACAGACCAGGGAATGGTGACACACACCTTTACTCCCAGTAGCCACACTAGAAACCAGGTAGTAGTGGTGCATACCTTTTATCCCAGCACCCGAGAGGAATATAAGAAGGTAGAAGACAGCTCTCACACACAGTCTCATTCGGAGAATTCCTGGAGGCAGGATGACCATTTTGGACTGAGGTAGAGGTAAAGGCTAGCAAATGGCTGTTTCGTTTTTCTGACCTTCAGGTTGAACCCCAATATCTGTCTCTGGGTTTTTATTAGCTGTACTACAGAGGAGTTTTGTTACTAAGAGCTTAATCTGGGTGGTTCTCTATTTTGATTGACAAGCTTGGATTACTTAAATCCTCCCCATAGCAATCTGTTGTTAATAATATGCTGTTCAGCTGTGCTAGGCACATGACAGTAATTAGGAGATTCTCTCTACTGCTTCACTTCTGGACACAGTTTGCCTTATTGAGTGTGCAGCCCAAGGCAGTCTAGACCAGACTGACCCATTTACCATAGTTCCCAGATACATTAATAGTATGTTTGATTAGAAACTGTCAATGTTTGATTGCCTTTATAAGATGAATAGCTTCTTCCATTGGTTAAAGTGGGCTTGCAGTGCTGTTCTATGGGTGTGGTGGTCTTGGGTGCTAGCAGATTGCTAGGTGCGTTGTTTGGAGAGCGGTGTGTGTATGGACATAGCCTGTACAGGAGGGGAAGCAAGGGACCCAAGTTCATTACCAGAAGAGATGTATGTGCATAACTCAAATGAAGTAGGTTCCCGGGTGACTAAATTGTTCCCTGTGTTTGCCGGTCTCACAGGCAAATACGTTCACTCTAATTCCAAGAGCACGGGTTGTCTTGTTGTTTCTGACAAACTCACTGTCTTCTCCAGGGTACAAGTGATATTTCTGCTGTTTTGAAAATCACTATGACCAAGGTGACCTACAGAAGTAAGAGTTTATTTTGGCTGTTGGTCCCTGAGGATTAGAGTTCATAATGGCAGGAAGAAGGCAAGAAGTAGGGTGGCTAGAGCAGAAAGCTGAGAGCTCACATCTTCAAAAGAAAGCATGAAGCAGAGAAGACTACAAATTAGGCTTTTAATCTCGAAGACCACCTCCAAGGACACTTCCTCCAGCAAGGCTACTCTTCTAAGCCTTCCCAAACAGTGCCACCAGCTGGGACCAAGTGATAAAATGACAAAGGCTATGGAGGACATTTATCATTTAATCTACCACACCCAGGCTGGCCTTGAACTCGCGATCCTCCTGGCTCAGCCTTCCCAGCACTCTTAACACAGGCATGTACCATCACTCCTTGTATTAAGAGCATTTTAATAGTGATTTTTCAAGTGGTCTTCTGTGCTGTTTACAGATGACCTCAGACACAGAGAATGAGGGTCACAGACTTCAAAACAGAATCCAGGGCTCCTCAGCTGTCTGGGCTTCTTTCCACAAAACAATTCTCTGAAATAACACACCAGCTTCTCTATTCCTTTCACAGAATAAAGAAACAGAACACGGGCATCTGTAGGAGTCACAGTGGTTTTAGAATCCGTGTTTTGTGTCACCAACTGTGCACTGTTTGGGCCGACAGTCTAGACAGAGTTAGTGCAGAGATCTGTATGATAAAGTAATCCAAGTGACATTCACTATCAGGAGTCATTACACCTGGTTTCAGAGACATGTTTTGGTTCCTTCTGGCAGATCCAATAGTAGTCTGAAGTACAGTCCTCAGAAACCACTTTGTCCTTTGAGATGGAGACACAGCTGTTTATTTTAGCTTCACCAGTAATTTGTAATCTAAGGAGGAAAAGAACAGCCACTGTTAGTGTTTTGGATTTTCTCATAAATGTCTTGTCATTGCTTTCCTGTGGAATTTAAAGGAAACAGTAGAACGCACAGTTGTTCAGTGTAGTAAACACAAACATAATGTTATAAACATTGAAGGCAGGGCTGATTCTAAAACCTGCTGTTTCTTTGCTGGCAAAGAATCCTTCCAGCAACGATGTTCATGATGATGCATGAAACACAGATGGTTTGAAGGGATGGAGACCTCCTCATTCCACTGTTAACATGTCACGTGATCTCCTCATTCTACCACTAACACATTGCCTTAGGGTTTTTATTGCTGTAAAGAGACACCAGGACCACAACAATTATTACAAGGAAAACATTTACTTGGCCTGGCTTGCTTACAGTTTCAGAGGTTCAGTCCATTACCATCATGGTGGGGAGCATGGTGGGAGATATGGTGATGGCGACATCTTGACAGGCAGCCTACAGGAAGTCAACTGAGACACTGGGTGGTATTCTGAACATAGGAAACCTTAAAGCCAACCCCCACAGTGACATACATCCTTCAATAAGGCCATCCCTCTCCAACAAAGCCACATCATGTAATAATGCCATTCCTTATGTGATTATGGGTGCCAATTACATTCAAATTACCACATCAATCCCGTGAAGAGCTGTTTTTTTTTTTTTTTAGTTTCAGTTTTATTTAATATACAAGTTTTGCAAGGGGAGAATCGCTTGTTCATCCCAGCCGCCAGCTAGCTTAGCCCTGAAATAACCACACAGAAACTATGTTCATTAAATCACTGCTGGCCTATTAGCTCTAACATATTATTGGCTAACTCTTACACCTTGATTTAGCCCATTTCTATGAATCTACATATCGCCACGTGGCAGTGGCTTATCAGGAAAGATTCGGCATGTCTGTCTCTGGCGGCTCCATGGTGTCTCTCTCTGACACTGCTTTCTTCCTTGCAGCATTCCATTTCATTTTGCCCTCCTAAGTTGTGCCCTATCAAGGGCCCAAAGCAGTTTTTTATTAACCAATGAAAGCAACACAAAGACAGAAGGACCTCCTATACCTTACAAGGTTAGGGGCTGGAGGGATAACCCAGAGGTTAAGAATCCTGGCTGTTCTTGCAAAGGACCTGAGTTCAGTTACCAGCAATCGTATAGTAGTTCAAAGTATTTGTAACTCCAGTACCAGGGAATCTGATACACTCTTCTGGATTCCATGGACACCAGGCATTCATGTGGTACATGTGCACACATGCAGGCAAACACTCATATACATAAACCAAAAATGAATAACTATCCAAAAATAGATTAATAGCAGAAACACACACATACATACACATATAAAAGTATATACATACATGTATGTGGTTTAACTGTCTAACATTTGGAGAAGTATTATGGTATACCTGAATGGGTGACAACTGTTACACACAGTAGGTGCTTAATGAATGCATCCAGTATACAGAGTGAGCTCACAGGGTCTAGATCATGGAACTGGATGCAGGGACGGAAAGAGGCTCAGCTCATGTGATTCGCAGTCAGGATTCCTTTCATTCTCCTCCATTAGGATGGCAACTATTGATTAATACATGGGTTTCAAACATGCACAGCTCCCATGGCCCCGTGAATCCAAGTGCTAACACACAGTATCAGGGTTTATTGTAAGGCAGAGATGAGTTCTAAGTACACTGATGGGTCTTATAAAGGAGGTGGCATCTGACAGTGGCTGGGCTCCTCACGGGTGTCCTTCCTTTGTTCAGCTCTTAGTGGAGACCTTGAGCTTGAGATGTGAACCTGATGCCATCCTAGTGGTCAGCCTGCAATCCAGCCACGATTTCCCTGGATTCTCCATCCTCAGGATCTGTCTTCAGTTCTCAGCATCAATTCCCTGTGGCTGATCTGTGTAGTCAAGGACTTCCTTTCACAATCCCTTTAAGGCCTCCCAGGCCTTCTCCTGCTGGACTCCTGGAGAGATCTCTGACATTCCTTATTAATCCCCAAATAACCCTGTGGGGAAACTGTTACTCTCTCTCTTTCCCTTACCTGAAGCCAGGGACACAGAGTTAAAGCAAAGGCGGGGCTTCCTTGATTGACACTTCCTACTGAGCCCAGCAACCTCCAGGCTTCTCAATCCCTTTAGTCTATCTTAGAGACATTTTGTCCTTAGAGTAAAGGACAGAGCAGCCGAGATTAATCTATACACTTCAAATATATTTTTCTACTCAATGCCAACTTTTTATGTTCAACAATTTTTATAAAGGGTCATTATATTTTAAGTAAATCTAAATCAGCATTTTACATTTCAGTCTTTTCTGTTCTGAATAAGAAGTACATTTTCTTGTAAGATTTGATTAAGTTTATTCAAACAAGATTAATAAAATGATTCTCAATATTTCTTCTGAAAACCTCATAAAAAGCACTGTAGAGAAATTTGACTGAATCTTACATCCTTTTGCATGAATATTTTGTTCTTGTTATACAAAAAATAATGAATTCTGTTAAAATATGTAGTTTAATTCTGAAATGTCAGGTCTCTCATTGCACAGTTACCATGACAATCTCATATAATAAGAAAGTGGCAAGATACCGAGAGCAAAATGCTTCTTTGTGAGCTACCACACACACAGCTATACTTTTGACACCCGGTAGTGAAGGATAACTGTGACGCTGTTAGGTGACTGGATCGTGGCAGCACCAACTCCATCAAGGAATTAGCCCATTGCTGAGTTCCCACCAAACAAAATGAGGCCTCCCAGAAAGATGTAGGTCGTGGTGGGAAGCAGCCTCTGAGGGCAAATCTCTGCTTCTCACCCACCCTGGCGCTTGCCATCTCCCCTCCATCCTGCTCACCTCGAGGTGAGCAACTTTGCTGTGCACTTACAACATTTCTGCACTGCCACAGGGCCAGCAGCAATGCAGCAAGACGAAGATGGACTTGAGGCCCCTGAACTGTGAACTAAAATGACTTTCCATTCTTGTTTGTCTGTGATATGTTGTTACAACAACAAAAGCTGATTAATGCTGTTTTCATCACAGCTCCTCAAATAATTGTAGCTTCTACAACTCAGCTAAGCTACACTGCAGCCTGTGACAATGAGGACATTTCTCTCAGCTGACAAAGCTCCCTGCTGACACTGCCTTCCCTTCCCCACTCATTGTTCCTCTGCTGGCTGTGACCTGAGCTACTGGCCTCACTGCACACTAAGGCTCATTTCACCACAGCATGGAAAGGACCACTTAAGAAATTCTTTGAAAAAAAAAATGTAAGAGTGAAAAAAGCAAAGTTCCTTGTGCCTTCAGGCTCCAAGTAGGCATGTAAAAATGCATTCTCTTTCCTAAGGAGTTAGTTTAGTCTCCAGTCTTAGAAGTCCATTGTATACATACACACACACATACACACATACATACATACACACACATACATACATACACACATACACACCTACATGCATACACACATACATGCATACACACATACATACACACATACATACACACACACACATACATACATACACACATACATACCTGTGAACTTTTTATACATGGAAATTTTCAGCCACCTTTGTACTGTGGGACTATGGTCTGTATCCTATCACTTGTATTATTTTTAAATAAATGTTGATTGGTCAGTAGTCAGGCAGGAAATAGAGGCGGGCAATTAGAACAGGAGAATTCTGAGAAGCAGAAAGGTCAGTCTGCAGTTGTCAGCTAGACACAGAGCAAGCTAAATGTGACTGCTTTGCCAGGCATCAAGCCATGTGACTAACATAAACAAGAATAATGGGCTAATATAAGATTTAAGAAAGAGTTAATAGGAAGCCTGAGATACTAGGCCAATCAGTTTATAATTAATGTAAACCTTTGTATGATTTCTTTGGGACTTAACAAGACGGGGACTGGGCAGGATAGAAACCTCTGTCAACACCTTTGGAATACCTTTGGAATCGTATTTTCAGACTGTTCTGACCTGGTATCTTTATTAGAGCCCTACAGTAAAATGACATGAAATGAATATTCGAGTGAGCTCCTTCTATACTCACACATCAGAACTTAAAGTGGATCCGTTTATCCATCTCCAGTGCTTGCCTGGCAATGAGTAATTTAGTCCAATCCAAAATGAATTGCCTCTTTCCTTTATCAAGTCCTTTATGAATCTCTACAATCAAAGCAGAGGAGAGGACTTAACCTGAGCCTGTGTGCCTTGACTCATATTCCACAGCCTACCAACACCTAGGTCAAGCGTCACCTGTGTCCGTCCTGAGTCCTCAGCACAGTTCATTCTTCCTCCCTTGAGGAATCTGTGCCCAGCATTTACGATCCTAGGACACTCACCTTGCATATGCAGATATTGGCTCACATGTCCCCTTAGTCTCTCAGACTATGAGCTTCCATAATGTATAGCCTCTACTTCCCCTGCATGGAAGATCCATTAAATCTAGAGACATTGATATAGCTTCAAGAACTTGCTTCCACCTCTATTTTATAGCACTACTTACCAGTTCTTCTTGGTCTTGAATGAGCAGCAAAGTGGCTCCTTTTCTAGCGCAGTCAGATAGACCTTCCTTCCAAATATTAGAATCTCGAGAAAAACATATGCATTTCTCACAGTGTAGAAGCCAGTCTTTTGGGCACTGTAGCTTAGCTGGATTCCCTGAAGCAAGAAGACATGGTAAATTTCTATCCCGTTCCTACTGTGTATAGCAAGTTACACACACTAGTTCTTATTCCTAAAATAATGTGGGGGAGTCCCCCGGGGGGCTCACGGAGCAGCAAGCTCCGGTGGGTCCCGCAGAGTTCCCAATGCCCGGCGGTTGTGAGCAGACCCATGGACACAGAAAGTAGCCATAAAAGCATTTATTAAAAGGGGAGAAAGGGGAAAGGGAGGGAGAGAGAGAGAGGGAGAGAGAGAGAGAGAGAGAGAGAGAGAGAGAGAGAGAGGGAGAGAGAGGGAGAGAGAGAGAGGGAAAGAGAGGGAAAGAGAACCAGAGAGAGCGCGGCCACGCTGAAGAAACAAAAGGAGAGAAGGAGAGCCAAAATGGCGCGGGCAGGTCAGAGGTCAGATGGCGTGGGCAGGTCAGAGTGGGTGTGGCTTGTCCCTTAAAGGGACAACAAAGCACAACATTCCCAGGTCTTCTTTATAATAAAAAGCAGGAGACAAGACACCACAGCCCAAAGGAACTGGGGCGGCGAACTCTCAAGACTGCTTCCTGCTGATTGTGGGCGTCGTCTTTTGGGGGGGCACGAGAGAAGGCTGGGTGTTGGTCGCATCCTGGCATGGCTGGTCTCTTTGCTTTGACCGGTGTCTGTGGCATGAGAATTGTCTGGTGTCCCTAAGGTATTGGCAGAACAAAAACAAAGTTAAATTAAGAAAAAAAAAATTTTAGGACCAGGGAATTGAGGGGGTATCTGACCTGTTTAAGATGGATTTCTTAATTCGGCTCCCTTTTGGTGAGGTCACCTTGCAAAGAGGTCATCCTGCAAAACCTCAACCTGGCGAAACCTCTCAGCTGTCAAACTGTCAGAGATCTTTGAGAAGGATAAGATTTTACTTGAGTTACTGATTAAAAAATGATAGAGAGCTTACTTGATTGGCACCCAGAGCTACTCTTTTTGGGTCCTCCGTAGTCGCTGAAGGTTGCATTTGACATTTTCTGTTTAGCGCAGGCTCCAGAAGACCCTGTGAGCTAAGAAATCTGTAGGAAGACAGGCCTACCTTGACCTGAGCAGCTAGGCTGTCGATTCCAGTGATTTTGTCCACGTCTGGAGATTTTTACTTTAGACGAAAGGCAGCTTTGCCCAATGGTCAGCGCTCTGCAGTTGAAGCGAAATGCAGAAGGACGTTGTTCTGCGCGTGTCTGTCTTCTGTCTTCTTTGGAGGGAGCAGAGAGTTGCTGCTAGGAGCCAACCTGTCTCTTTTTGTTGTTGTGAGAAGTTTTTAATAATTAAATACTTAAATATCACATTTTCCAGACCTTTGAGCAGTTGAGAGCTGTTTATCAGGTATAACTATAGTATAGAATTTGTTTGGAAAGCTGGGTCTGAGCTTGACCACACTGGCTCTCAACAGGTAAGATTTACATTTGTAAAAAGGTAGAGAGAGGGAAAAAGTCACCTGACCCATCTGGCCCTCAGCCAAGATGGCGACTGCCGCATGTAGTCTGCTCTTGGAGAGCAGCCATGCCATAACAAAAGCTGCAGTGGGAAGGGGCAAAAGGCTGGAACCCAAAAACGGCTGTCTATAGTTTTAATGGGGCCACTTATTTGGACAGAGACGGATAAATGTAAGGCATTAAAGCATGAGGCCGGAGTGATAGGTCTGGATGGCTTGGCTCCCATGCTCAAGGCTGTGAAAACACCCGCAAAAAGCCGTGGCATCTCAAGCCTACAAGGGGAACGGCTCCCCGTTAAGGCGAGATGTAGATGGCACGAACACCCAGGCCCTGTGAAAAGGCGTCCGATTTCACAGGGGGGGTGCTATTACCTGGCTGAGTCGAATTCAGCCAAGGTCAGGCCGCACCGTAGCGGCCGCATGCGGCACCGTAGCGGCAGTTACGACGAAAAGAAGGAAGAAAAGGAATGAAACGAGAGAAAAAAGAGGGAGAACTGGAGACCCCGGGCCTCCAGGGGCGGGTGAGCTGAGGGGCAGGCTAAGGCCACGCCATCCCAGGCACAGGCTTAGCACAGGAGACAAGCCGAATTGAATGCCAGCGAAGGGAAAAACCGAGGTCCTGAAGGCCCGCGGTTGGAGGTTTCCCCCATCTCTAGAAACCGCAAAGGGTTGCCGGGAGCTCAACGGTCAATCCCTTGGGTTAAAAAAGATGGTTAAGCTGGCCAAAATGGGGGCACTCATGATTAGAAGCCGGTGTTTGGAGGAGCTGTGTCCAGGCAGATGGAACACGTGGGTTGTGTAGAGAAGGTCCTCGGGTCCTGATCCTGCCCCGGGAGGGAGCTCAGAGTCCCGGACGGCGCCTAAAGCCAGAACTCTGGCCCCGGGTGGAAATCCGGGGTGCACGAATCATCCGAGTCACGACACCAATCTTATTCCTAAAATAATGTGGGGGAGTCCCCCGGGGGGCTCACGGAGCAGCAAGCTCCGGTGGGTCCCGCAGAGTTCCCAATGCCCGGCGGTTGTGAGCAGACCCATGGACACAGAAAGTAGCCATAAAAGCATTTATTAAAAGGGGAGAAAGGGGAGAGGGAGGGAGAGAGAGAGAGGGAGAGAGAGAGAGAGAGAGAGAGAGAGAGAGAGAGAGAGAGAGAGAGAGAGGGAGAGAGAGAGAGGGAAAGAGAGGGAAAGAGAACCAGAGAGAGCGCGGCCACGCTGAAGAAACAAAAGGAGAGAAGGAGAGCCAAAATGGCGCGGGCAGGTCAGAGGTCAGATGGCGTGGGCAGGTCAGAGTGGGTGTGGCTTGTCCCTTAAAGGGACAACAAAGCACAACACTAGTTGCTTTACTAATACAATTATTTACATATGCAGGGAGAAAATTGCTGTTATGACATATCAAAGAAATAGAAATAACAAGGAATTCATCTTTGTTCCTATCAATTAACTTTTAAGCTAACTCTTTGACATATCTGTTAAAACAAATATTTTAATTGGGCATTTTTCGTTTCTTTTCTTTTTTTCTTTCTTTTCTTTTTCTTTTTCTTTCTTTTCTTTTTTTACAGTTAATGATCAAGTATGCTAGCATGCTGAGACAGCACACCACACCAAGAAGTTAGGATCTCAGGCTTCAAAGTCACAAAGTTTCAGAGAAGGTCCCAGCATTATCAACTACCAGTCATTAGACCCTTAACAAGTTTTTATACAGCAATTTCCTCTAACGTAAGACCATGGTGCTGTCTTCATGGGTGCGTGTTTGAAGCCCTGGCTGATGTTAGTCCTGGTAAATAGCAAATGTCAACTGTTATTCTTGGGAAAATCAAGCTGCAAAAATTACCTGTTAGTTCAGTTATGCTCTCTTGAATATACTCTCTGCATTTCTCTATGGATGGCTTTTGTATTAAGACTCGCACTAGTAAGTAAGAAAACACACGGAGAGGATTAAATACTGAAGTGCATGGTGGAACAGGTGTTCTCCTTCCCACTTCAGGAGGTAGAGTTGTTTCAACAAACCTGTACATATGGACTGAGGATAAAATATCAGCCACCGAGGAGCCAGTTTGGAGACAGAATGTGTAAACAAAGAAGAAAAACACAGAACGTGTGGATTCATACCACTTTTGAGCCACATATCATCTAATGGCCTTACAGAAACTCTTAACTTCCCACACTCATGTCTGAATTCCCATCTTCACAAGTATTATCACACTGTCTCCAAGGAAGGCAGCTTACTGCCACTGGAGTTCAGAAGCCAATTAATAAACTAAACACTTGAGCCTTTTAGTTTTCTACGTTGTTGTTTATGTCACAATTATGCCTTTCTGGGTGCATGTGAGTTGTCGGGGTTTGGAGTCAGCTAAGAACACACATAGACACCAAATACTAAACACAAAAGAGATTTATTAATCAAGAGGGGGAGGGGCTGCCTCTTTATCTGGCATAGACAGCAGCAGTTTTTTTGTTTGTTTGTTTTTTGTTTTTCAGGATTGGCTTTTTAAGGAGAAAAGGGGAAGTCTGTATTGGAATGAGTGGGTAAGTCCTGATTAGCCAGTGTAGCCAAAATATGAATTTTTATTTTTGGACCTTGGTGTTTTAATCATTGGACCGTGGTGCTCTGTCTCAGGAATGTTCCATGGACAAATAAGGGAGTGAACTTGGAGGCTAGTTTAGGAATATAATCTAACAGTTTAGCAAGGGAGAGGGAAGAAGAAAGGACAAAACTGGCAGGTGCCATGTTTGCCGTGCATGGGTCTGTTAGAGAGTCTATCATTGGTAATAGCCCCTAATGACTCTGAGAGAAATTCAGAAGCACAGAAATGGGAAGCTTCTGCAGTGGACATGGGACACTGTCCTGTGACTACTCATGTCACTGATGGTCCCCCAGCTCAAGGGGACAAAGAACGTGAAGATGACCTGATATCTAGAGGAACAATTCTTAAGCAAAAGCTCTCTCCTCACTTACCTAAAACACTCAGTCCAACCACAGTCAGGAGAAGAAGGATAAGCACAGCACAACTGAGTTTCAGAGCCAACCTGTGGGAACGTGGGCACCGGCAGGCATCTGTGAAGTTAAACACCTGGTTACTTGCTTATGTCAGTTGAGTACATCTGGGATGAAGGTTAAAGGTGGTTTGGATTAACACAGACGACTGGATTCAAGTAGAGGGTGTGCTGTGGACGTGAGGGTTTCTCTGCCATCGTAAAGCAGATTCCAGAAGCTGAATTCTGCATTGTGTTCAGCTGTTTGCTCTGATAAAGCAGGACTGAAAACGAATGCTCATGCACGTCTTGGTGGATGTGAAGATGTGTTGAAAACTGCTGAGTGCTGGAAATCAAATGGCACATTCTGCTGCGGGACTGGAGTCAACGTGTCACTAAGGAGGACCTTCTTTACTCAAGAGACATTTTTGATGCTCAATTTTGCGGTAATTGTGCCTTTTGGTGCTAATGGCATGCGATTCTGTTCCTGAACATGAGGTCTGCTTCAATGAGGTCTACAATGTTGTTCTCCAACTTGAATTACAATTATGTTATCTCATGAGTCCACACCATATTTTTAGTATTTCAGTTGAGGTAGTTCCTCCAATTGGCTGAGTTCTAAAGCCCCCTAATGGATAGATGAGCCTAATATCGTACACACACACACACATATACACACACGCATGCACACAAACCAAACACATGCTACACATTGTGGGTATAGCTTTTACAGTGCTCTTTCCTTAAATATAGTACATTCATAGTTGCTTTTGCTGTGCTCTGTTCTGTTTCTGAGTGTGGGTTGTCCATTGGTCCATGCTGACCTCTAACTCTCCACGTGGCTGAAATGACCTTGAGCTACTCTGTTGCCTCCACATCCTAAGTGCTGGGAAACAGTTGAGTGGCCTTGTGGTCAGAGGTAGCAGTCTACCCAGTCTATCGTAGCCTGGAAATTTTCTCTAAGCTTGGAAACAGGACTTCCCTCCCCCACAGTGAGACTTCCTGCTCTCTATCAGCTCTTATCTGGAGATGTCTCTGGGCCAGGATGTCTGTCCTTATCTGAAAGCTGTCTGCAAGCCTGGAGGCCTGACTTATCTTCAGCGTGACCTTTTCCTTGTTGCACTTATGGTAACTGAGACTTGTACAGGAGCTTTGCTATAGGACCCTGCTGCCACATATGAAGCCTTATAATAGGAGCGTACAAATTAGGGTTTGTCCCCAGACTCCCCAATCCTATATATTTTCTATACTCTGGAATAAAACTGAGCTGATTCATCAAAGTTATCAACTGGAGGTCTATCCCTGTCTTACTGACAGCTATCCAAACCCTGTTCTCCACTTCTGCTTTTTCCACCCCATGGACCACTGCAGCCAGCCACCTGTGGGCAGCATGTAGAGAATAAGAGACTACGAAGTCCTCCACTCTACATGGGACATCTGCATCCTAACCCATCCCATTCCCAACCAAGGCTCAAGCATTATCACAGAAGGGGGCAGAATGACTGCAGAACCAGAAGTGCTGGATAACGACAAGGAAACACCATCTTCTCGACATCACAGGGCAGTTACAGAGATGAACTTGCACCGTGTGTGATGGCCTGCACAAGACCTTCAAAAGCTCAAGTCTGACAAATGATTGTGGGGGAGTTGGGCATGAGGTTCCACCCCAGCCTGGGAACATATTGACAGCTGATGGTGGCTAGGAGTGGAGGAGTCAGTTTTCTTCCAGGATACAGTCTCTAAGAAGCACCCTATGCTCCAGCACATGGCCTTCACCCATGCACACACTGGCAGGGCTGACTGGACTCAGTGGGAAATCAAACCCCAACCCTTAAACTCTTTAAGTCCCTTCTACTTTTACAGATATAGACAGGGTAAACAAAGACTTTCTTGTGCCGACCACAAGTAACTGGCTCTGTCAAATCTTCCCTCTAGTTATTTAAATCCCCCACTTTTCCCAGACCCTTTGTACAGATTATAATGAAGCTCATTTGCTGACTCAAAGATTTTTTTCTGATTAAAAAATCTGCTAATTTAATAGTTCTTGAAAAGCATCCTTAAAAAGTTGTGATTCACATTCTTGGCACAATATAGAAAGATTAAATTTAACGCATTGCGATATTCTATAAGGAAGCTCAGTTGCATCACGGAATTTCATACTATACCATGGCCATTTTAGACTTAATTCTGCCTCAGTGTCTGTCTCTTATCACCCATTCCCCTAAATCATCATATCTTTCATATTTGTTTCACTTCAGTCTTCCACATTAGTTCCCATTTCTTTCCCTCAGATTTTAAATCTTCTGGGAGACAGGGTGCTGATTCCACCAGTGCTCAGGGCTAGGATGCTGTGGAGCTGAGTCTTTGTGTTTGTGTTCTGTAGAGAAGTTTGGACCAGGCAAGATGCTTCACAGAGTTTCTCTGCTAGAAGCATCCCTTCTTCAGGGTCTTGTGACTGAAGCTGGAAAGAAGGGCTGCCATGTCTCACATTAACTCACTGACTGAAGTGGTGTACATGAGCTTCTTATCTCTAAAGCTGTGAGCGTCTACTCTCTTCAGCATGGACAGACAGCTGCTCACCTTCAAAGCAACTACAGAACTGTAAGAGGAAGGCATAACTCTGGAAGATATTCAAATGCCAGAAGGAGAAATAAAGCTACTGACCTGGGAGACGAGATGGAGGCGATGCACACGGAGGCCCTGGAGTCGTGGGTGTCTTTAAACTGAAGTAGACCCTTGGTGTGTTCATTGCAAATGGGAGATGTGACACTTAACCTGTCAACAGGGACAAACTCCAAGGTCTAATAGGCGAACCGAGTATAAAAGGAAGTCCCCTGTGAATGCTCTGCTGTGGGTCCACATCCACCCACACTTGTCTCTGAGGGTTTCTCTACTCATCTTTTATTTCCACTTTAATAAATAAAGCTTAACTGAAGATCAGAGCACAAAACTAAGTCCCTGGAGGCCAGGACATGATGGCAGAGACCTTTAATTCCAGAACTCTGGAGACAGAGGCAGACGGACCTCTGTGAGTTCATAACTACCCTGGGCTACATAAATCGATCCCACAACAGATCCAGGTGGTGGTGGCTTACACCTTTAATCCCAGTGTTTGGAAGTTAGACACCTTTAATTCCAGCACTAGGGAAGTGGAGACAGGAGTGATATGGCTGAATGGAGAGAGGAATATAAAGGAGAAGAGACAGAAACTCACTGGAGCATGGTGGAGTCTTCAGTCTGAGGATTCATGGAGACAGGATCTCGTCCTTTCAGTCTGAGGATTTGGTAGAGGTTAAAGGTCTCTCTAGTGGTTGCTTCTTTGTTTTTCTTATCTTCAGCTTGAACCCCAATATCTGTCTCTGGGTGTTATTTCTTGTGCCACAGGTTTCTCCATAGTTTTGACCTGGATGTCTATCCTGCTCACACAGCATACACATGGTTCTCTTTCTTTTTATTTTTTTTTTCTTTGATACAATACGTCCCAACTGCAGCCCTTCCTCCCCTCCTCCCAGTGTCTTCCACCTCCTCCCTCCCCCAGATCCACTGCTCTTCATTTCTCTCCGGAAAGGAGCAGACATTCCAGGGATATCAATGAACATGGGATATCAAGATGCAATAAGGCTAGGCACAGGCCCCCATATCAAGGCTTGACAAGGCATCCCAGTAGGAGAAAAAGGGTGCTACAAGCAGGCAAAAGAGTCACAGACAGTTCCAACTACCACTGTTAGGAGTCCCTAAGTTGAACCACCACAGCATGTATGCAGAGCGCCTAGCGCAGACCCATGCAAGCTGCATAGTTGCTGCTTCAGTCTCTGTGAGTCCCCGTGAGCCCTGCTTAGTGGATTCTGTGGGCCGTGCTCTCCTGGTCTTCTCGACTCCTCTGGCTCCTACAATCCTCCCTTCCCATCTCTGGGTTTCCAGAATTCCAACTAACATTTGACTGTGGGTCTCTGCATCTGCCCCCATTGCACACAATTGCCTTAAGAAGGAAGGTGTGGTTTCTGTTCCTTATCAAAACTCAAGAAAGACTTCTTGTTCTAGTTCCTGTAACCATTTGTTTTGAGTTATTCTCTAAGGGAAAGCTTAGGGTGAGTGAAATGTAACATTCTTCCTCAATTCAAATTTAAGTGGCCATTTTTCTCAAATTACTAGCAATTATGATATACAGTATATTATGCTGTGTTATAAAAATAAATATTAACATGTGAACTTTATAGTTACCGTTGACATGAATTGAAGCTCTAGAATCCTCTGGAAGCATCCATGCTGTGAAGGAAACTGTGAGATACGGAAGTGAGGACAAGACTGTGGGAAACACTTGTGGACTGACACAACAGGAAGAGCAGTGAGGAGGGAGCCCCACGCACTGCTCAGCCCTGTCCTGAAGGTCCATGTGGATGTGACATCATTCACCAGTGGAAGGACTTTGTCTGTCAGAGCTACAGAGTGGAGGACACAGGTCTGTGGGATGTGCTGACTCCTCCAAGGATTTCCAGGCTTAGAGCCTTAGAGTGGGACTACACATGCCAAGTCAGACACCCTCATATCAAGTGAAGAAGAAGAAGAAAAGAGAAGATTTCCTTAAAGTCACTTTCTGTGATCACAGAAGAATTGTACCAGGCCCTCACAATTACGAGACAGCAGCAGCGGTCTGTTGGCTTTGAGTTCAGGAGACAGGAGGTGCACACATTGTATGGGGCTCACATTCATTCCCCAAGAACACTGATGATTACGAGGTATGGGAAGTCTTGTGGGGGTCTCATAGCACACTTAAGACCCCGTGAAACCTCCCCAGCTGTCACTGTTTGATGACAATCATTTAACCCAATGCTAGGCACGGGCTTCTGCCTTATGCTCCATCTATTTAGTTTTGGAGCACTGGAAATTGAACTTATGGTCTCATGAATTTGAGGCAAGCACTCTATCACTGAATTATGTTCCTGGTCCTTTGTGCTTTGCCTAAACCTAATATTTTAGCCATTGCAGAAGATTTTCCAGAGTTTTCCATCTTGAGTCATTATTTTTTAGAATCAAATATCAAGAATTTATGAAAATATTCTCAAGTTTCAGTACATAAAAATTTCAGCATATAAAAGGCCCTCAGGCCTAAGTAGAGAACTCACCTGATTGCTCATGAGTGATGCTTGTCCCTGCCTATAATCTTCTTCCCTTGCCAAGACACAGGTAACTTTAGGTGGGGAATGTGTGAATAAGCATTGCAACTATTTAGGTGTTTTTCACTACCTAGTAACCTGATAACCAATGACAATTGGGCATATGTATTAGAAAGATCTATAAGGGAAGTCTGATGGTCTTAGCAGAAGATTCAAATTATGCTTTGTGGACACTGAGGTTTAACTAAGTTCTGAAGCTGCCTGTGGCTACCAGGAATCCACAAGTGCCGTGTGAAAAATAACAGATCTGAGTTGAGATATTTTCTTTAACATACTGACAAAAGTGTGAAGTGACCAGAAGTGAGAAGAGCTCCATGCATCTGTGGGCAGCATGCAGTAAGCAGTATGCAGCATGCAGCCTGCAGTATGCAGCTAACTACGATCATTTTGTCTAATACAGAATCTGGAACATCATCAATCGCCTGCATAATCATTTATACAGTCAACCAGCATCGAGCATCCCAGGAAAGCAAAAATTCCAATAGTAGCTCTGGGATCTTGTTAATCACAGCTGATTCTTCAGCCCCAGCTAACCACAACCTCAGAGCGTTAATTAAAAAAAAAAAAAACCAAGTGGCCCAGTTAGAGTCTTTAAACTTTCCTCAGAGACTTCACAAGCCAGGCCTCCATCTTTTGCATTGTCTTCAACATTCTTATCTCCCAAGCCCCTACAGAACAGCTCACCAAGCACTGAATATTCAATGACTTTTCTTGCACCAAGTTCCAAAGTCCTTCTAGCCTGGCCTCAGGTAAAGCAGACATCTTCGCCAAAGTTTGCTGAAATGCAGAACCCCAGGAAGGAGGTGCAGTCTGGGGCTGTTGAGTAGGCTTTAAGAAGTATTGACAGGTGATGGAGGATGTCTCACCTGGGGTCCCTAGGACCAGCCTAGCCTCCAGTAAAGCAGCAGGAGATGTGTAGGGGCCGGGATATGGAGTTCAGAGGTTGGGGTGCTCTTGGGAGGTATTGGTGGGCTTTAAAGAGTTTTAGTGGGTTGTGGACAATGTCCCTAGAATAACCTGGCCTCCAGTACAGCATCTGAACATATGGACCAGGAGAATATAGAGCCCAGGAGAGGGAGTCTTTTTTTTTTTTTTTTTTTGAGACCAGTAGTATTTGATTTTACCATAGTTCTCTCTGACTTATTTGTTCCTTTGATGTCAAATTTCTTGAGTTCTTTTCAGAGATCCGCCCTTTGTCCAATGTGGGTGGGTGAAGATCTTTTCCCTTTCTTCCCATTTTGTCTTGTTGACCGTGTCCTTTGCTTTACAGAAGCTTCTCAGCTTCAGGAGGTCCCATTTACTAATTGTTTCTCTCAGTGTCTGTGCTGCTGGGGTTATATTTAGGAAGTGGTCTCCTGGGCCAATGTGTTCAAGTGTACTTCCCACTTTCTCTTCTATGAGGTTCAGCGTGGCTGGCTTTATGCTGAGGTCTTTGATCCATTTGGACTTGAGTTTTGTGCATGGCGATAGATATTGGTCTATTTACATTTTTCTACATGTTGATATCCAGTTATGCCAGCACCACTTGTTAAATATGCTTTCTTTTTTACATTTTTTAATTTTTAGCTTCATTATCAAAACCAAAAAGCAGATTACCTACTACCAGTCTACAATGGCACAGACTCTACATTATCATTCTAAAAGGGAGAAAAGGGAGCATAGTGAGGAAACACTGAACCAAAGCAAGACTGAAAACCAGCGGGGCAAACTCTAAACCCTACATCCCCATACCTGATGTCAAAGCACAGGCCAGATCTCTAACTCCCTTCAGCTTTGTTGACTGCAGCACACTTCTTTCCCTTGGACCGTTTGAGTTTCCTCTATTGGGAATTCTCTGTTGAGATTTGTGCCCCATTTTAAAATTTGGATTATTTGTTTTTTTGATATCTAGTTTCTTGAATTCTTTGTATATTTTGGATATTTGTCCTCTACAGGATGTACAGTTGGTAAAAAAAAAAAAAAATCTTTTCCCATTCTGCAAGCTGCTGCTTTGTCCACATGATGCTGTCCTTTGCCTTACAGAAGCTTTTCCATTTCTTGAGGTTCCACTGATTAATTGTTGATCTTAGTGCCTGCGTTGGTGGTGCTCTGTTCAGAGAGTCTTTTCCTGTGTCAATGAGTTCAAGGTTATTCCCCCTCTTACTCTTCTATCAGGTTCAGCACAGCTTGCCTCATGTTGAGGTCCTTTATTCATTTAGAGTTGAGCTTTGCTCAGGGTGCTAAATTTGGATCTATTTGCATTCTTCTACATGCAACCATCCAGTTTGACCAGCACCATTTGTTTAAGACATTGTCTTTTTTTTTAATAGCTTCCTGATTAAAAAAAAAGTCAGGTGTCCATAGATGTGTGGATTTATGTCTGTCTGTTTTTATAAAATGACACACTTTTTATTATTGCAGTTTTATAGTACAACTTGAGATTGGGACTGGTGAGACCTCCAGCAGTTCTTTTATTGTTCTGGACTATTTTAGCTATCCTGTGTTGTGCGCACGCATGTGTGTGTTTGTGTGTGTGTTGTTTGTTTGTTTGTTTCCATATGAAGCTGAGAATTTTCCTTTCAAGATCTATGAAGTATTGTGTTGGAATTTTGATGAGAATTATATTAAATCTGCATGTTACTTTTGGTAGGATGGTCATTTTTGCTATGTCAATCCTACCAATCCATGAGCATGGGAGATCTTTCCATATTTTGATATCTTATTCAATTTCTTCTTGCAATGACTTCAAATTTTTGTCATACAAGTCTTTCACTTGCTTGGTAAGAGTTTTATGAAGATATTTTATATTATTTATAACTATAGTGAAAGGTGTTATTTCCCTGATTTCTTTCTCAGTCTGTTTGCCACTTGTCTATAGAAAGATTATTGACTTTTGTGAGTTAATTTTGTATCCAGCTATTTTGTTGAAAGTGTTTATCAGCTATAGATGGTTGCTGATGGAATTTTTAGGGTCCCTTATGTCTATTATCTTATCACCTGCAAATAGTGATACTTTGACTTCTTCCTTTCCCATTTGTATCTCCTTGATCTTCTTCAGTTGCTCTAGGACTACAAGTACAATATTGAAGATATGGAACAAGTGGATAACCTTGTCTTGTTCCTGATTTTAGTGGAATTGCTTTGAGTTCCTCTTCATTGATGTTGATGTTTGCTATGAGATTGTTGAATATCGCCTTTATTATGTTGAGATGTGTCCCTTGTATCCCTGATTTCTCCAGAACCTTTATCATGAAGGGAGTGAGATTTTGTCAAGGCATTTGCTGCATCTAATGAGGTGATCAAGTGGATTTTGTCTTTAAGTGTGTTTATCTGGTGGATGACATTTATTGATTTTCATATATCTGACCATCCCTGCATCATTGGTATGAAGCCTACTTGGTCACAGTGGATGATCTTTTTGATGTGTTCTTAGGTTCAGTTTGCAAGCATTTTATTGAGTATGTTTACATCTGTGTTCATAAGGGAACTATGTGGGGATCAATGTTGTTTGTTTCTTCAAGACAGTTTTTCTCTGTGCAGTCCTAGCTGTTCTGCAATTCAGTCATAGACCAGGTTGGCCTCGAACTCATGAACCCACCTAGGGCATGTGCCACCCCACTTGACTTTTGAGGGAACTTTTGACTCCGCTTGTTCTGTTAAATGCAAAGGTGGTCAGAGGGATGGGAAGAGGAGAAAGAGAGATGTTTGCCAAGCCTCTTGGTGAATTTGAAGCTGGTATACAACTAGTGGGACCACAAAACAGCCAAGCTGTTGTCGAAGACAGTAGGTCCATTACTAAAGAAGCTAAGAAATGAAAGGATCATTGAATATGCCATCAATGACTGACTAAATGAATGAATCAGTGATAAAGAGCATCAAATGATCCAGCGGTCTGGCACGGGGTGTGTATCTGAGGGGAGAATTCAGGGACCATTATTATGCAGTAGGATTCATAGCAGTCAAAAGGCAGCAACAGGCAAGCTTGCTTCCCCAGACATAGTTACACACTGAGTGTTGTGTGCATAGATCACATTCTTCAGCCTTAAAAAAGAATGACCAGTTAGGTTTTGTTGCCCACATGCGATTCACGCTGGGGAAGATTTCAAACTATAAGTCTGCCCGAACCACTGCCATCTCCATCCCCTCTACCAGGAGCAGAACAGAAAGGCTGGGGTCCTGCCAGTGGCATGTATCACTACAGCATCACCTTTGACCTTAGGAAAGTACGCAGGAGGCTAGACCTCTCCCAGACAAGGGTTTCTGCCCTGACACATGGGGTCGTGGCTAGTGAGCAGAGAAACTCAATGGTTGTCCTGACAGAAAGGCTCCCCCCACCACACTCACACCCTGCATGTGGACCTGGGACTACTACAGGGTCTTGGGGAGGGATGAACCCCTAAGGTCCTGTTGACTAGAGGGGACCAGCACAAGGGCCTTGGAAAAGATGAAAGATGTTGGGAGTGCCTGTGTCCTGGTGGAGTGAGAGAGGCTCATGGGGTGCGGGGAGGAGGAGGAAGGAAAAGGGGTGGGGAATTGCGCCAGGTACAATAAGGATGAAACCAGGACTTTATGTTAAATGAAGTGCAGCAAGCAAGAGAAGATAAATACGGATAGGCTGTGGGGCAGGTGCTGTGTTCCCTATGTAGGATGTGGGGCAGGTGGTGTAGAACCTATGTAGGATGTGGGTCAGACATCTAGATTCTATGCAGGATGTGGGGCAGGTGGTGTGGGCCCTATGTAAGGATGTGGAACAAGCAGCTTGTGGGAAACATACATCTCTTTGGCTGGACATTTCCTGTAGCCCCACACTGCTCTGAAACCCAAAACTGATGCAAAGAGCACCAAGGGCCTGTACCCCAGAACTAGGATGAGGCAGACCAGACATTTCAAAATATGTCACCCCCAGGAAAGTTCTTGATTTCGAGATGAACTTAATTGGAATTAATTAATTGGGATGAATTTAATTTTCTAAACTAAGTAGAATCAGGTTAGGCTTAAAAGTTGAATTTCAAATAAATTAAAAGTGAAAATAGTCTTTTTTTTTTTATTTTCAACAGGTAATATTCTTTCTATTGAAATAGGCGGGACCTGTTAAGAAAAGTAAAACTAGCTTGAGAGAGAACTGGGGTCGTGATCCTAGCTTTTGAAGATTGAACCATTTCTCCAGACTACAGCAAATTTTCAGTCTTTCTCTGAATTACTTCGAAACCCTTGCGAACCAACATTTCTGTTGATCATATTCACATTGCTGTTCCCAGAGAAATTGTTTGCCTGAGTCGGAGGTTTGAAAACAAAACAGAAACCAATGGATGAATCCCAAACCTTTGCACCCATCATTTCTGATCTAGGCGATGGCTGCTTGCTGCTTAGCACCTACAGGCTTAGGGTAAAGAAGCCTAGGGGTCGGGAAGGTGAAGATGCTCATAGGAGTGAACAGAGTGTGTCAGGAGAGAGAGCAGAGTGCGGGCGTGGGCAGGCGTGAGTGTCAGGAGTGCACGTGGGCAAGGGCTAGTGAGCAGCGGCGTGGAGCTGGTGCCTGTGTTCCTGAAGTAGCTGGAGCCAGCTGAGTGCTGGGTGCCCAGAGGGATTGGGGTGGAAGGAGGGCTTTGTGGCTGTTAGAGTGATGCTTTGGAGTGGGGTGTGGTCATGGATTCGTGTTTTCATGCTGAAAAGAAAAAGAAAGAAAAAAGATATGTATCCCAGGCAGCCCTCGCACTCCTGATCCTCTGTGCCTCTATCCCTTCAGCAAAGCCTAGTGGTATTTATGCCCATGACCAAAATTAAACCTTCTGCCCTCACTGCAGGAATCTGCATCCTCACAAACCCCAAAATCCTCCACGGAGCTTTCCCTGCAGTTCACTCTGGGAACCGCTACCCATAGCTCCCGGGCCTGGTTGCTCTGTTGCCCAGCCCACACGTGGATTCACCTGTACTCTCTATTCCTGTGCCCTGCCGACCCTCCACATTCACAGCGAGAGATCAGTGTGGGAGAGGCGGGGAGTCTACTCAGGGTGGTGACCTCACTCAGGGATAATTGACAGGTCTCAAAACCCAATCCTTGGGAACCTGCTGGGGCCACTAGCAACTAGGAGGCTTGACACTGATTTCCACATTTGGGACTCCAGGAGAAGCAAGGTCAAGGTGGGAAGAGAACCCGATATGAAAATAAAACAGTGTGCGGACACTGTGGGCTCTTCCCTAGTGGTCCTCTGTCTCCAGAGCACTTGCCCTCCTTCAACTGTAGACACCTCCTTCAAGGAACTCAGGGGCTCAGTGTGCATCTCATCCCAACTTAACATTTCTTTAAAAGGATTAGGTTCAGGATTTTCATCTGTCTGCCATGGACTGCGACAAGCTGCAACATTATACAGTAATTGCTCAGCCATCTTTTCATGAGCGACTTATCAGAGCCAGGGGCCCTAGTAAAGGTTAAACCAAATGGCAAGGTTTTTTGGCATTATTGCTTTGTGAATAGTGGCTGTTTTTTTGCTGTAGACTTTTGCTATAGCTGACTTTCCCTGTTTTATATTTGGGAATTAATTCCCTCAGTTCAGAACTGTTTCCCACACCTTTGGGCTACATGTGAAAACAGTTTCCCACTGTCAGGCCGTCGCTCCTCTCTCCTAGGTAAACTCAGAGATCTGCCTTCCTGCAGCTATCTTTATCAGCAGGCATTTGGTCAGTGCTTAAGGGAAGAGCATCCCATTTAATATACTCACAGATATTCAAGGACATAGAATTACTGCTTGCCCAAGTTGCTGCTCTGATTTTACCCCACAACCAGAACAGCTGATAACAGCATACCTGGAACTGATAATTTAGAGGCCTGGGTCTCCTCTTTGTTTCTACGACTTACCTAGGTCATAGAAACTGCAGCATCTGGTGAGTGTGCCAATCAGATCAGGAGCCATTAATTTCTCCCTGACTGTTTACGTAGATTGCCTGGTTACCTGGTATTCTCTATAGATGCTGGGAGAAAAGTGGTGTGTTGATTTAAACAGTCCATGCCCTATTCATAATTTTACTGAAAATGAACCGTTTTAGCTCTTTCTAACCACCTAAAAAATGTAGCATAGTGCACTAACCTTCCCCTCTAGAATTCCCTGATGATTTAATTCCTTTCTTAACTAACTTTCTCCATTAAGGAGTTCACCGGATGTGCACTAGCCACTCCCACCTTTGAGCTCTCTCTCTCTCTCTCTCTCTCTCTCTCTCTCTCTCTCTCTGTGTGTGTGTGTGTGTGTGTGTGTGTGTGAAAATTCTTATCTGATTTTATTGGGGCAAAAATAATTCCAGCCCTGGGACATGCTAGGATTAGGGAATTGCTGACTATAAGGGTGTATATGACTGGGAATATTTGTTACAGGGGAGAAAGAGAGGAAGAAAAAGAAGAAGAAGAAGAAGAAGAAGAAGAAGAAGAAGAAGAAGAAGAAGAAGAAGAAGAAGAAGAAGAAGAAGAAGAAGAAGAAGAAGAAGAGATAAATCAATAAATATGGATAGACCAGAATCTCTTCTGAGTAGACTTCTTAACCCTTAGGGACCCTGTTAATGGACTGGGTGTGGCCTGGACTTGGCCATCTGCTATGGAGGGCACCAGGGCACCTGGATGGCATCCTATTAATGGCTTAGACTTTTCTTTGACAGTTGGTGTGGCCCATGCCCTACCTCTATATGTCCAAATATACAAGGAGATTTCATGACTGATTCAACAGTTTTTAAGAATTTAATAACCAAATAAAAATGGGTGAGGAACTTGAATGGGCACGATAGCAAAAAAGGAGACAGGGTGGCCAAAAAGGTGTTTTAAGGAGGGGATACTGAGCACACAGTCATGAAGTTAGTGTGACTCTAAGAAGACAGCGTGCCTCCTCACGCCTCCCCACCTTTCAGCACCTGCAGTCAGTCTTCCAGCCCTATTCCAGAGGATTCTCTTGGCATTGGAAGCCAAGGGATGCCTTACTGACATAGATGTCTTGTTTGAGGTCGAGGGCTCAGCAATTACTTATACTCAGTACTCTGACCATCCAAGGTTGCTCTGCCTCACCAAGTCCTGTGCTGCCTCTCAGGCCTGCCCAAAGGCCTCTTTTGAGTGGCCTTTTCTTGCCTACACTAAGCAGTTCAGGCTGAGCTGATAGCGCTATGGAAGCATCAGCAGGGACAGCACAGAGCAGGCGACAGCACAGACCACAGAATGGCAGAGGCAGAATGGAAGAGGCAGGGAAGCTGAGGGTAGCAGGCCATGCTGTGAGCTCAGCAAATCAGCTGCTGTTTGACAGCTGAAGATGTAGCTGATCAGTTTTCAAGCAGCCAGGGCAGGAGGGGAAAAGGGAGGAGGAGAAAGAGGACGAAGCAGGCAGAGGCTGAGGCTGAATAAGGGCAAGAGGCTGCGAGAAACAAGTGAAGAGCAGCAGCAGGTCCTTGTTGCGGGAAGAGTCCCAGAAAGCTAGAAGTCTTCACAGACAGGGTCTCAGATCTGGGGCTGAGAGCTGGGACACAGGCTTCTGCTAAGTGCTAAGGGTCCAGAGTCCTGGGGACTGAACCCTGGAGGGCTGAGGTCATGATCACTGGGGACTATACAAAGACCGGACACTTGAGGCGCCAGTTGCTTCTGATTCCCAGACAGCTGCTGTGCTTCAGTTCTCCAACTGAGGACAGCAGTGAAGCAAGGCAGCCTGCAACAGAAATGCAAGTATTTCTTGCCTACCCAGGTGGAGGGAAGGAACCCTCAGCCATTTCCATACATACCATGTAATTACAAGAATGACTTGCTGGAGATTTTATGTAGACGCCGCTCTGACATTCCTTTACCACAAACCTCACCAGAATCATCAAGGGGAAACAAGTATGAACGCTGACAGAGAATTCATTTCAGAATAAATATCATAAATATATAACAACCTGATCATAGTAGGTTAAGTTGTGGACAAATTTGACTTTGATAAAAGAGTTTCTGCAATAGACTAAATTAAAAGAATGAGCATAAAAACAGGGATTAAATGAGCCGGCAGCAGTTAGCAGAGACATGGAAGACAACGGGAACTAAAGGGGATACAATGTGATAATAGGAGATAGCCACCTGTCAGCCAGGTTAAAGCCATAAAAAGGTAATTGTTAAATAACTAGGGATCTGGAGAACAGACAGCACAGAAGCTGAACATTCATACCAAAAAGCTTTACCAAAAATATTCTGAGCAGTCAAGGAAGAAACACATCCCAATGAAATGCCCTTTTTTTATAAACAGAGGTAACTCTCAGAGGTAACGGGTGATAGGAGGTTTCAGAGATTTGCCGTTCCTGTGAATTCATCATAAATATTCAGTGATAAGTAGCATACATTTGTTTATATCATTTTTTTTATCTTGTGGTATTTCCATAACCAAAGAGCCCTAGTTATCCGTTTAAGACTTCCCATGCTTCAGGTAAAATGTCTGACGTTTTCTCTATTCCTAACAACAAAACCATTCATCTATACAACATCACGTGAGCAGCCTTCCCCCAGGCCTTGTTTTCTAATCCTGGTGATCCAGCTTTATACGTCATACATTGTCATACATGGTGTGTATTCCACACTTCAGTTTTCCCATGGAACCCTCCCAACAAATAGATGTGGCCTGCAGCTCAAGTAATTGTGTAGTGCCTCTTGATTGAATGGTTGAACTGCAGTGACCATCTACTAAGGGGGCCGTATTGTTTATAAAAGGGGAATTTGGAGAGGAGTGACTCCCAGGGCTGTCCCCCATTTTATCTTCCATCTACAATCTTTGTTTTTGATAACAGAATTATAGAGCCATCTGTTACAGAAATAAACAATATTGATGTCCACAGACTCCAGACGGAAGCTAATAGGCTTGTTAGGGCACAGATGGTTGATGTGTCTACTGACAGAATTACAAAAGCCTGCTTCTCAGAGGCCATGATCCACAGCCAACCACTGGGCCAAGCTCTGGGAGCCCAGTCGAAGACAGGTGTTTGGTTGGAAGTGTCACCCCAGCCCCTGGCACCCCTATACCCAAAGAGTCTGAAATGTTTGGGTTAAGGCTTCATCTCAGCCCCTGGCCTCCACATATTCAAAAAAGTCT
The DNA here is from genome assembly GCF_950005125.1 of Chionomys nivalis. Classification (NCBI taxonomy): domain Eukaryota; kingdom Metazoa; phylum Chordata; class Mammalia; order Rodentia; family Cricetidae; genus Chionomys; species Chionomys nivalis. The sequence goes on from NC_080086.1 coordinate 22,463,776, forward strand.
GGAATGTTTAGGTGGAACGTTCCATCCCAAGCCCTCTCCTTTGGGAGTTGCCTCAGTCCAGACTCTACCTCTGAGAAAGCCCGCCAAATGATGGACCTTCCCCAGAGATGCTCAAGACCACTGCCACAGGGTATTTAAACTGCCCCCCAGAGAACAAACACATGGTTTCCCCATCTTCCTTCCCCGGCCACCCAGGAGCGTTAGAATCCATTAAACCTGGGCTTTTTTTAAAATTCGGTTTGATTTGGTCTGATTCAGATTATTGCATTGGCAGAGAGGATTATTGGTCCACAAACAACTTTTCAAGAGAGAGGAGGGATTATATGAGCAAGGGAGAGGATCAAGATCATGACAGGGAAACCCACAGAGACAGCTGACCCAAGCTCGTGGGAGTTCATGGCCTCTGGACTGACAGCTGTGGAGTCTGTATGGGAACTAGGTCTTCTGTATGTGGGTGACAGTTGTATGGCTTAATCTGTTTGTGGGACCCCTAGCAGTGGGACCAGGATCTATCTCTGGTGCATGAGCTGGCTTTTTGGAGCCCATTTCCTATTGGCGGGGGGCTGCCTTGCTCTTGATGCGAGGGGCGGGGGGTGACTTGATTCTGACTCAACTTGATATGCCAGGCACATGGGAGGCTTTACCCTTTCTGAGGAGTAAATGGGGGTGGGGGGAGGTGCAAGGAGGAGAAGAGGGAGGGGCAACTGTGGTTTGTATGTAAAATGAATAAAAAAAAACCACTGCTTCTTTGAAGACCTTTGTGGTTGTTATTTCCTGTGCACAAAGACAACTGGCCTGCTTTTGTTTGCAGTGGAAAATTCTGAACCTTGAATATCAAAGGCTTTTACTCAATGTCCTATTTCATCATGACTTTGAAAGTTTCTGTGTAGTGGTTTCATTTATTACAGGACAAGTCAGAAAGAGTACTTGCTGTTTAGAAGACTTTGCACTTAAAGTCTGATGCTAATCAGCGGTTTCACTGGGCATTGAGAAGTCACGATCTCTATTTGTCCTGTGGGTATCAATAACCATCCGTTCAGCTATAACACGCAGTCATATATATAGACAAAATCACTGACAGATAGAGCTGGCTCAGAGGGTGACTCCACTTGCAGCCGTACCTAATGACCTGGGTTTGATCACAAAAACCCACAGGTAGAAGGAGAGAAATAAACTCATGAGTTAGCACTTCATAGTATGTGTATACCCACATACAAACATAATAAATAATTTTCAGAGTATTAACAATGTAAAGAGTTATTTGTAGATAAATGCTACCACTGGACTGGTTTAAATATACTGGATGTTATTAACTGTGTCCCTCCCATTCGTATGTTGGGGTTCTAATTCTTGATGCCTCAGTATGGGACGGTATTGGCGACAGGGTCTTGGTTCACCAGTTAAGATGAAGCTTTTAAGTTATACCCTAATCTGCTATGACTGATGACAAAAAGATTAGGGTATAGATGATACAAGGGAGGGGGAACCTAGAGAAACAAGATCACTTTGAAGTTATGAGGAAGCCTCAGATGAAGTCAACTTTGAGAGCATGCTGGTTGTAGATTTTGGCTTCCAGAACTTTGAGAATATAAATTCCTAGTGTTTAAGCTGCCCAAACAGTTGTACTCTTTATGCAAATCCTAGACAATCCAATACGGGAAGCAATTCACATCTGTTCCTCGGTGCAAATGAAAGCATAGTACAAACACAGCAAATATGTCACATGTTCATTTCTGTATATACCCATGTCATCATGGACAGGAGTGGAGAGGCAGATACTCCTGTGACGAGAAAATGTTTTCAGTCTGACACCACTGAGTATGATGTTAGTCAATGGCTTTTAGATGTAAACATGTTTAAGAACACTGATTTGTGTGTGTGTGTGTGTGTGCAAACATGACACACATGAGTGCCTTAGTGTGTTTGTGGAGGTCAGAGCACAGAGGACAGCTGTGGAAGCCATCCCTCACCATCATATGGGTCCAGGACAACTGGACTCAGACCATTCATTGTGCTTGGTGGTAGGAGCCTCTCCCCAAAGAGCAATCTCCCCAGTCTGTGACTGACTTCAGGAATGGACTTCCCCACTACTTGATAAACACCTCAGCGCGAAGAGGTGTGTAATATTGTCCAAGTGGCTTCTACATTCATGGAGATGATCGTATGCCTTTTGTCTTCCTGTTTGGTTCTATTTATATTGCTAGATAGTTTTGTTCATTCATCTTTTCTCTGTCTTCCGCTAATGCTTTCTCTGTGGTTCTATCAGCTGACTGAGCATGTTTAGTACAATTTTTTAAAATTCTTGTCAAGCGGCTCACACATCTGTGACACTTTAGTCTGTGGAGCATCCTTTTCTTCATTTGATGGGGCCATCTTTCCCTGTTTCTTCATTTGATGTGTAGAATATTTTCTCCCTTTGTTTTTTATTTTGGTTTGGTTTTCTTAAGGCAGTTTCTGTCTACATAGCCCTGGCTGCTCTGGATCTTGCTATGTAGATCAGAACGTCCTTAAACTAACAGAGTTCTGCCTGCCTCTGCCTCTGAATTTGCCTCTTCTGTCCTGGGATTAAAGGCATGCACCACTATGTCCAGTTCGCACTGTGGCTTCAGCATTTGAAAACCAAGCTATTGAAGGGCAGATATAGGAGCAGGGAAGAAGATATCTACATTAAGGGAGCCATTTTAGGGTTGGCAAGAGACTTGGCTCTAGAGCGGATACCAGGTGTCCACGGGGATGTCCCCAGCTAGGTCCTTGGGCAGCAGAGTAGAGGGTGCCTGAACTGGCCTTGCCCCACTATCACACTGATGATTATCTTGAATATCACCATAGAATCTTCATCCGGCGACAGATGGAGATAGAGACAGAGACCCTCATCAGAGCAACAGACTGAGCCCCCAAGGTCCAGTTGAAGAGCAGAAGGAGGGAGAAGATGAGCAAGGAAGTCTGGACCATGAGGTTTTGTCCACCCACTGAGACAGTGCGACTGATCTAATGGGAGCTCATCAAATCCAGCTGGACCAAGACTGAATGAGCATGTGATCAAACTGAACTCTCTGAATGTGGTTGAAAATAGGGGCTGACTGAGAAGCCACTGATAAAGGCACTGGGACTTGTTTCTACTGCATGTACTGGCTTTTTGGGACCCTAGTCTATTTGGATGCAAAGCTTCCTAGGCCTGGATGTGGGGGGAGGGGGCTTGGACTTCCCACAGGGCAGGATTCCCTGCCCTCTCTTAAGGAGGGAGGGGGAGGGAGAAGGGTGAGTGGGGGAACGGGAGGGAAATGGGAGGAGGGGAGGAAGTGTAAATTTTTGAATGGAAAAATATAAATGATAGATAGATAGATAGATAGATAGATAGATAGATAGATAGATAGATAGATAGATAGATAAATGAAAAAAAAGAAAACCAAGTTATCTCTTCCAGGTTTACAAAAGCTCTCCACCCAAGGGAACTCTTCATCAAGCAGTGCAGTTTGAATTAATGGCACTCCTCAAATCTTTTCCTCATCTCTTGCTCCCCCTAGAATCTGCCTGGGAACTGCCTTTGGAACATGTTCTGTGAGCTCCAAAACTGTAACTATGCAGGGGCAGAGTCACTAATCCCTTTGTCCCTCTTCCATTGTGGCCATGTTGAAGAAATCTCCCATTTCGGATCCCCCATGCACTATTAATTTGGCTGTTTAAATTGGCTTCTCAAGGGTGGGTGGCTGTATCTGGCTTCTTGGGCTACATACTAAAGTTCTTTAGCAAAATCAGCAGCTCTCCTTCCCATCAACAATCCAAGTAACAGACAGAACCACCTCTGGACACATCCTAGACAAGCCAGAACACTCGATGTGTGCTGTTTGATTTCACTGATAGGAAGGAATCTCTGTATGGGGTCTTTCCTCCTAGATTCTCTGGAGAATGGGGCATAGGAGAATTGCACCAATCACCTACTCTTTTGTATTTCTAGGTCTGGGTTGACTCAGAACATTTTTTTTCTAGTTCCATCCATTTGCCTGCAAATTTCATGATGTCATTTTTTCATAACAGCTGAGTAACTCCATTGTGTAAATATACCTCATTTTCTTTATCCATTCTTCAGTTGAGAGACATCTAGGTTGTTTCCAATTTCTATTATAAATAAAGCTACTATGAACAAAGTTGAGCCCTTACGTGTCCTTGTGGTAGGATGGAACATGTTTTCAGTATGTACAAGAATGGTATAGCTGGGTCTTGAAGTAGATTAATTTCCAATTTGTTGAAATGTAGTGAGGAGTGGCGGGCCACTTCCTGCCACCCAGCTCCCGGCCGCCTGGCTAGCTTATGCTCCGAAATAACAACACACAAATTGTATATTTTTAACACTGTCTGGCCCATTATATCTTGCCTCTTCTTGGCTAACTCTCATATCTTGTTTAACCCATTTCTAATAATCTGTGTAGCGCCACGAGGTGGTGTCTTACCGAGAAAGATACAGCATGTCTGACCTGGCAGCTGGCTCCATTACATCTGCCCTGGAGAGGAGAGGCATAGTGATTGCCTAACTTCCCTTATTCCCAGCATTCTGTTCTGTTTACTCCACCTACTTATGTTCTGACCTATCAGGCCAAGGAAGTTTCTTTATTAACCAATGAAATCAACACAAAACAGAAGACTCTCCCACATTACTGAAGAACCAGCATATTGATTTCCATAGTGACTGCATGTGTTTGCACTGCCACCCGCAATGGAGGAGTGGACCCCTTGCTTCACATCCTCCCCAGCATGCACTGTCATTTGTGTGACTGATCTTAGCCATTCTGACAAGTATATGATGGAATTGCTAAAGATGCTGAACATATCTTTACATGTTTCTCAAATATTTGAGATTCCTCTAACAAGAATTCTCTGTTTAGATCTGTACCACCCACCTTTTTTGGAGGGGCGGGGGTTGTAAGACAGGGTTTGTGTAGTTGAGGCTGTCCAGAACTTGCTCTGTAGACCAGGTTGACTTCAAACTCATAGAGATTTGCCTGTCTCTGCCTCCCAAGGACTGAGATTAAAGACATGTGCCATGACCATCTGGCAGGTACCCCATTTTTAATTAGAGTGTTTGGTTTGTTGATATCTAGTTTTTTGAGTTCTTTGTGTATTTTTGATTAGCCTTCAATTGAAAGTAAAATTGTTGAAAATCTTTTCCCATGCTAGAGTCTACTGTTTTGTCCTATTACAGAAACTTTTCAGTTTCCAATTAATAAATGAGGTCCCATTTATTAATTGTTGATCTTGTTGCATAAGCTATCAATGCTCTGTTTAGATATTAAAAGTATTAGAAGAGAAGAAAGAAAAAGAAAATGGTCTGTCGCCTTGGCTTTTCAGTTAGTCTTTACACAAGGTGTACAGATTTTTACACCGCTGGCCCATGTGGAACAAAGTTGGTGAGCCATTTTATCGATGTTTTCCATTTCTTCTGTGTTTTCTAGCTGAACTTGCTGTGAATCACAACCATTATACAGTAAACGTACAGCTGACAGATCACTAGACAAACCCACAAGTGTACAACTTATGGGGAACCCAATTTGCAAAGCTCCGGAACACTTGTCTTTTGGATAATCACTGTCAGTTCTGTGGAAATCTTGTGAAGCTATGACTCCCTTCCATAATGGCATTCATCCCCAAATATGCCAGCAGCGTATAAAACATTCTTTAAACCAGACTTTTCATGTGCTGGTAACTGTAAACCTTCTCCCACACCATGGGGCCCTGGCGTGAAAGCACTTTACTCAGCCAAACCTTTATTATCAGTCAAATCTACATAGAGCTAGACCTTCATGATTATCCTTATTGACAGGACTTATTGACAAGAAAGGAGCTCTGAGCAGGAGGCACTGAGCAGAGAGACTGTACGTCTGCTCTCACCCATAAACAGGTCTCAGTGGCCCTGAATTCTCCAACAGCAGGCTCCGGTGAGTATAACCTACTGACCTTTCCTCCACCCTAACAAGCTATTAATATTCTGGATTTACCTTTACTTTTCATTAGACACAAGGTTTTAATCTACGAAATTAACTGTTTGTACCTTTACCCCTAAAATATACAGGAAAAAAAGCTTAGGTCGTTAAACCAACCCCAGAGAAAGAAATTCCTTCTCACCTGGGTGCCAGCAGATAAAGCACCCAGATGTTTAGCTCAGAGTGTGTCGGGGGGGGGGGGGGCAAAATCCAATCCTAATCCTCCCAGTATCTGCCTGGGAGTGAAAGACCCCTGGTGTGGGGAGACTCTCACTCAAGTCTCGGAATAACACGACCCCCCAGTAACTCACGAGAGACTGTCCTTGCTGCAATCACACAGGTTTACTCACAAGATGGGAACCAGTGCACTGGGGCCGAGACTCATAACCCACACAGGGGAAGAGTTCGACCCCGAGTAACTGGGAGAGGGGGGTTTTAAAGGAAGAAACCACAGCCCAGTAATCTGAAAGGGGTAGGGGGAACGTCACAGAAAATTCCGAGAATACCAGTGATGATCACAAGGGGGCAATTCCCTGTTTCTCAAGACTGTACTCAAGATTACAATCTAACTTTATCTTCAGCTAGTTCCTGAAACTGAACCGGCTAATCCTAGATTTCTGATTCACCTCTGCCTGCTTAGATTTTTGGCTCTATTTTTTCCTTCGGGGGGGGGGGGGGCTCTGGATTTATCCAGGTCTTTCAGGAGCATCACAGTCATGTCATAAAACACCTACCTTGTTAGTCTTTTGTTCATCCTGTTAGTCCTAAGAAATGCGTGCTTGGTATCATATCTGTGTGGTTGTATAAACTGGAAACCTTGTGGATGAAAAGAACAGTGAGGAACATCGAGGAGGAACATCGAACGGGAAACATCAAGAGAGCATAGAAAGAATAAATGGGACATGATAAAATCACTTATGTGAGCCAATTTATTTTGCTTACCCTCAGACGTTCTTAGTCAGGTTTCGCCTGCTATAGTCATCCATCTGAATCCTGAGAGGGTTAGTGGGGTTTAACCTCAGCATAAACCTTGATACGAGGTGAATGTTTTCCTCTCGTAATGGCCACTTTCTGTTTCATATTTTCACCTTGTTCCACAAAATTATTACTTTATTACTCTTGTTTTCATGCCTCTCTTCATTCAAGGGTAATGTTATTTATATTATTTTTTGTTCCATTGTCTACATGTCCAAAATCCCATCATTAGCTTGAGTTAAATATCAAAACAGCTTTTAGCTAAAAACTTGTCTTTATTCTGGATGGTGGTGGCGGCACAGGCCTTTAATCCAAGCATTGAGGACTGGGAGTGAATGAGCAGGGGAACAACCAAGCTCCTCTGAAGGGGGTTGACAGCTGGGGCAGGCTGAGGGGCCACCGATAGTGATACTGGGATGTGTCTCTACTGCATGTACCGGTTTCCTGGGATCCTATTCTCTTTGGATGTAAACCTTGCTCAACCTAGATGTAGTAGGGAGGGCCTTGGATGCAAATGAAAATAATAAAATGGAGAAGCATATAAGATAGTTTATAAGAATATCAGAAGAGAATTTCAGTGAGTACTGAAAATTCACCCACGTTTAATTTCCGACTACTTAAAATAACCCTGATCCGAAAAGGTAGGAGTAAGATAAAAGACTGCATTAACATGATACAAGGAAATGAACATACCAATTGAAAGTCGTGAGCTACATTCAAGGTTAAGCATTCTGTTACTAGAACAAAGCAAGTCACGTTTATACCCTAGACCAAAATATTCTGTATTCAAACCACTCTCTGGGTGGAATCCTAAGTTATCTTTATAAAGGGAACTGGAACTTAGTTGGGTCCTTAGACTCTTGTTTGAAGTAGGAACAATCTACTTCTCTATTCATAAAGCACAAGGTCTGGATATTAGCCACACTGTTGACAATAACTTGAGAGAGCAGAACTCTCTGACCAACAGCTAGGTGGGACCTTTGTTTGAGGTAGAAACCCAATAACCTTGAAGGAACTAGAGCCAAGTTCCAACTCTCTGACCTTTGGTCAACATGGAAACAGGCTCACATTTTCAGGCCTCCACAGGTTTTATTTCTACATGTACAGTGATGATTATAAGGATGTTTGCTGTGTAAAGATTATGCAGGTATTTGATGATGTTCCAGATACTGCATCAGGCAAAATGATAGCACTTAACTACATACTGCATGCTGCCCACAGATGCATGGAGCTCTTCTCACTTCTGGTCACTTCACACTTTTGCCAGTAACAGCTAAAGAAAACATCTCACCTCAGACCTGTTGTTTTTCACAGGGTCGTTGGGGATTCCTGGTAGACACAGGCAGCTTCAGAACTTAGTTAAACCTCACTGTCCACAAAGCATAATTTGAATCTTCTGCTAAGACCATCAGGTTTCTCCTTAATTATCTAATACATCCCCACCATTGATATTGATTTCCAGGTTACTAGGTGGTTATAAACACCTAAATAGTAGCAATGCTTATTCACACATTCCCCACCTAAAATTACCTGTGTCTCGGCAAGGGAAGAGGATTATAGGCAGGGACAAGCATCACTCATGAGCAATCAGGTGAATTCTCTACTTAGGCCTGAGGGCCTTATATATGCTGAAATTTTTATGTACTGACAGCTGAGAATATTTTTACAAATTCTTGATATTTGATTGTAAAAAATAATGGCTCAAGATGGAAAACCTTCTGTAATGGCTAAAATAATAGGTTTAGGCAAAGCATAGAGGGCCAGGAACATAGTTCAGTGACAGAGTGCTTGCCTCAAACTCATGAGGTCATAAGTTCAATTCTCAACACTACAAAAAAAAAAAAAAAGATGGAGCATGAGGCAGAAGCCCGTGCCTGGCATTGGATGAAATGACTGTCATCAGTGACAGCTGAGGAGGATTCATGGTGTCCTAAGTGTGCTGTGAGACCCTCACAAGGCTTCCCCTCACTTTGTAATCATCAGTGTTTCTGGGGAATGAGTGTGAGCCCCATACAATGTGTGCGCCTCCTGTCTCCTGAACTCACAGTCAGCAGACTGCTGCTGCCATCTTGTAATTGTGAGGGCTTTGTTTCAGTCCATCCCGACCACAGCAAGTGACTTCAGGAAATCTTTGCTTTTCTACGACAATGTCTGACTTGGCATGTGTAGTCCTGCTCTAAGGCTCTAGGCCTGGAAATCCTTGGAGGAGTCAGCACATCCCACAGACCTGTGTCCTCCACTCTCTGTAGCTCTGACAGACAAAGTCCTTCCACTGGTGAATGATGTCACATACACATGGACCTTCAGGACAGGGCTGAGAAGCGTGTGGGGCTCCCTCTTCACTACTCTTCCTGTTGTGTCAGTCATACATGTTTCCCACAGTCTTGTCCTCATTTCTGTGTTTCATAGCGTCCTTCACAGCATGGATGCTTCCAGAGGATTCTAGAGCTTCAATTTATGTCAACTGTAACTGTAATGGTTTAAATAAAAATCCCACAAGTCTGCGAGTGGCAGCAGTGGGCAGTGGGCCATGAGACCACGCCATAGGTCCCTGAGTGGTGGCGGGCAGCAGCCAGCAGGTCCTGAAACCACAGTGGGCCATGAAGGCAGCCAGGCTCCAGGCAAGAAGCCACATGGCAGGTGAGAGACCTAGACAGATAGGCACACCATGCAGTGTGAAGTAGGATATTTATTTAGTGGGCTATAGAAGGGAAGGGAAGAAGGGGATAGAGCAGAGAGAGAGGCAGGGAGAGGGGGGAAGCCACAGCAGCTACCTCTTTGGGAGAGAGAGGAAAGGAAAAGACTCTGGCTGCAGGCAGGAAGGAAGATCTGCCTGCCTCAGCAGTAGATGGTTGGAGGGAGTGGGCAGGGCTTGTCTCTTAAAGGGACAAGCATTCCATTACATTCCCATTTCTTTTTTATAAGAAAAACATGGGAGGTTAGGCAAAACAAGTTAAAGGAATTGAGACAGCAGAATCTCAAGACTGGTTCCTGCTTATTTGTGGGTGTCATTTTGAGGGGGGACCTGAGAAGGCTGAGTGCTGGCCACATCCTGGCAGAACTGGTCTCTTTGCTCCTGTCCAGTGTTTGTGGTGTGGAAATATCTAGTGTCTCTTACACCTGTTCAAGGTATTGACAGAACAAAGGACAAAGTTAAGTTTAGGGGAAAAAAATTAGGGCCATGGAATTGAGAGGGGTGTGTCTGACCTATTTAAGGTGGATTCTTCAATTTGGCTCCCTGGAACTCACAAGTATTCTTTGGGTTTGTGAAAACGTAAGTTTTAGACGTACGCATTATATAAACAGTAGCATATTTATGTCAGAATTACTCTTACCGATGTTTTTTGCACAATGTATGTATTTTTAAGACTATGGAAAGCAGTATGAGAGAGAAATTTGATAACTTGTGTTTGTCCTCATACCTTTATAACTTGCAGGTATACACTTTAATAACTTGTATTTGTGTTTTACTGAAATGTGTTTGGTGAGGTTGTCCTTTTAAACTGACAAAACCTCTCAGCTGTCAGACTGCATCAAAAATCCTTGAGAAGGATAAAATTTTACTTGAGTTATTGATTAAAAACGACAGAGAACTTACTTGGTTGGCAACTAGAGTTACTCCTCAGGGTCCTCTATGGTCACTGAAGGTCATATTTGACTTTTGCTGTTTAGTGCAGGGCCTGCCAGTCTCCAGAAGATCCTGTGAGCTAAGAAATCTATAGGAAAACAAGCGTATCTTGACCTGAGCAGATAGGCTGTCAATTCCAGTGATTCTGTCCACTTCTGGAGACCTTCAGTTTAGATGAAAGGCAGTTTTCCCCAGTGGTCAACACTTGGCAGTTAAAACAAAGTGTGGATGGACATTGTTGTGTGCCCATTTGCCTTCTGTCTTCTTTGGAGGAAACAGAGTGCTGCTGCTAGGAGCCAACCTGTCTCTTTTTGGTATTAAAAGTCTTTTAATAATTAAATATTCAAATGCCATATTCCCCAGATCTCTGCACAGTTGAGAGCTGTTTATTAGGTATGATTCTAGTATAGAATCTGCCTGGAGAGCTGGGTCCAAGTTTGACTGTACTGGTTCTCAAATTAGCAGGTAAAGGAGGGTTAAATTAAATATAAAGTATTTTTGCAAGAGACTTAAAAGTACATACCAGTTTAAAACATGAGATTTATTGTTTTTGTAGTCTGAAATGAGATACAATGAACAAACAATTACAACATTTAACAGTAAACATAGGTGCATTTAAGTTACAGGTATGAACACACACACAGTGATCAGAAATTGGGTGGAGTGAATGCTCTTGGTGGGCCCTACCAAAGGCATGCCACTGTGCAAAACACACATGCAACAGAGTCAGCAAGAGGAATTTAGAGACAAAAATATAAGTAAATTGGGACCAGGCAGGGAATACCTCAGTAGAGATGGTGGAACTTGATCATCTGACCTGGCTCTCAGTTAAGATGACAGGGAAGTCACCTGACCTCAGTTAAGATGGTGGAAGGTCACCTGACCACAGTCAAAATGGCTGAGATCACATGTTGTATGGAAGAGAGACCTAGAGGCATGATCCGTCCTGTTGTGGAGCCTCCATGCCACAAGCCATGGTAAGGAGCAAAAAGCTGGAATTGAAAACAGCTGCCTCGTGGATCTAACCAATTTGTTGACAGCAGTAGCAGTGGCCAGGGACAGTTTGAGGAAAAGTAGAGTCAGTGGAACTGACAGGACACTGGCAGAGTGAGGGTTTATACCATAGCTGAAAACATAAAAACCCACAAAAATGGTGATACCACAAGACTTATATAGGGGGATGTCTCCCTTCTATAGGTGGGGTGTGAAAGTGAACATTGCAAGGCTTGTAGAAGAGTGTTCTCTATCTACAGGTGGGGTGTTAATGCCTGAATGGCTCCAGTCCTGGTGACTCGGAAGCCAGAGGCTAGAGGACGCTCCCAGTGTTTTCTCAGTGCAGGGACCACTGATGAGTGGTCCAAAAGAAAAAAACAGAAAAGAAAAAAGGAGAAAGAAAAATCTGAGGGACCCTGGGCCCCCAGTGGAATTCACTGCACAGTGTGTGCAGTGCTAGCACAGGAGGAATGACCCTGGGTTGACAGGTCATGTTTTTAGCTACGGAAAGCAGCAAAGGGCTCAACTGTAGTGGTGAAGGATGTGTTTGGGGGCTAGAAGGGGGAAACTCACCACTGAAGCTGCTGGCGTGCCTAGAGGTCCAAGCTCAGGCAGATGGAACACGTGGTTGTTGTGGAAAAAATACCCGGTTCCAGATCCCAACCCTGCGAGAGGGACGGGAGAACCTACTGAGTCCAATGGCACAATCTAAGGGTTTAAGTAAAAATGCTGCAGGTCCCCAAGTGACAGCAGTGGGCAGCAGGCCATGAGACCACGCCACAGGTCCCCGACTGGCAGCAAGAAGCAGGCAGTGGGTAGCGAGACCACAGCAGGCCACAAAGGCAGCTAGGTCCTAGGTATGAAGCCACGTGACTGGTGAGAAACCGAGACAGATAGGCATGCCATGAAGAGTGAAGTTGGATATTTATTTAGTGGATTATGGAAGGAAAGGGGAGAGGGGAAAGAGCAGAGAAAGATAGAGAGTGTGTGTGTGTGTGTGTGTGTGAGAGAGAGAGAGAGAGACAGACAGACAGACAGACAGACAGAGAGACAGAGAGGGAGAAAGGGAGAAGTAGGGAGAAGAGAGAGAGAGAGACAGAAGCTGCCTCTTAGAGAGAGGCAGAAAAGGAAGGGCTCAGACCAGAAGCAGAAGGAAGATCTTCCTGGAAAGGGAAGGGAGTGGGCAGAGCCTGTCCCTTAAAGGGACAGGACAGACTATTACAATAACAATGAACTTTCACATGTTAATATTTATTTTTACAACACAGTATAATATACTGTATATTATCTTAATTGCTGATAATTTGTGGAAAATGGCCACTTAAATTTGAATTGAGGAAGAATGTTACATTTCACTCACCCTGAGCTTCCCTTTAGATAACAGCTCAAAACAGATGGTTATAGGAATCAGAAAAAGACGTCTCCCTTGAGTTTTCTTAAGAAAAAGAGACCACATGCTAGACCTTCTTAACACAATAGCATGTGATGACAGCAGATACAGAGACCTTCAGTCAAAAGTTAGATAGAGTTCAGGAACTCCACAGGAAATGGGGAGCAAGGACTGTAGGAGCCAGAGGGTAGAGGAGACCAGGAAGACACGGCCCACAGAATCAACTAACGGGACTCACAAAGGCTCACCAAGACTGAAGTGCAGTCAGGGAGGCTGAATGGGTCTGGACTATGCCCCGTGCATACAAGCTTAGGGTTTTCGTTGGGCTCTGAACAGTGGGAATTGGGGGTCTCTAGATACCCCAACTCTTTTGCCTGCTTGTGGGATTCCTTTCCTCCTGCTTGGTTGCCTCATCAAGGATTGATATGGGGATTTATGTCTACTCGTAATACTTGTTGTTATCCTGAATTCACTGATATCCCTAAGAACTTGCTCTTTTCTGAAGGGAAATGAAGCCAGGGAAAGGGGAGGCAGGCAGAGTCTGAGAAGAGAGGATGAAGAAAAGACTTCAGTCAGGATCTATTGTATGAGAGAAGAATAAAGAAAAATTTTATGGGACAAAACCGGTCTCGCTGAACATAATGGACAATGAGGACTACTGAGAACTGAAGAACAATGGCAATGGGTTCTTGATCCTATTGCACGTAATGGCTTTATGGGAGCCCAGGTAGTTTGGATGCTCACCTTAATAGACCTGGATGGAGGTGGGTGGTCCTTGGACCTCCCACAGGGCAGAGAAACCTGCTTGCTCTTTGGGCTGAGGAGGAAGGAAGACTTGATTGGGGGAGGGGGAGGGAATGGGAGGTGGTGGTGGGGAAGAGGCAGAAATCTTTAATAATTAAATAAATTAATTAATAAAAAAATAATAATACTAACAAAAAAAAAGAAAAATTTTATAAGACAATAGTGTGTAAGCTGTGTGGGCAGGACAGACACTTACGTCAAAACTATGGAGAAACCCTCAGAGGCAAGTGTGAGTGGGTGTGGACACACACATTAGAGCATTCACGAGGCATGTCCCTTTGATCATTTCACTTACAGAAGTAGGGGTTTATTGCTGTTCACCAGTTCAGTGTCACATCTCCCATTTGCAATGGACACACCAAGGGTCTGCTCCAAGGTAGAAGACCCCATTCCAGGGCCTCTGTGTGCATTGCCTTCATCTCGTCCCCCAGGTCAGTAGCTTTATTTCTCCTTCTGGCATTTGAATATCTTCCAGAGTTATGGTTTCCTCTTACAGTTTTGTTGTTGCTTTGAAGGTGAGCAGCTGTCTGTCCATGCTGAAGAGAGTAGATGCTCACAGCTTTAGAGATAAGAAGCTCATGCACTCCCTTTTAGTCAGTGAGTTAATGTGAGACATGGCAGCCCTTCTTTCCAGCTTCAGTCACAAGACCCTGAAGAAGGGATGCTTCTAGCAGAGAAACTCTGTGAAGCATCTTGCCTGGTCCAAACTTCTACAGAACACAAACACAAAGACTCAGCTACACAGCATCCTAGTCCTGAGCACTGGTGGAATCAGCACCCTGTCTCCCAGAAGATTTAAAATCTGAGGGAAAGAAATAGGAACGAATGTGGAAGACTGATGTGAGACAAATATGAAGGGTATGATGACTTGGGGGGTGAATGAAAAGAGACAGACAATGAGGCAGAAATTAAGTCTAAAATGGCTATGGTATAGTATGAGATTCTGTGATGTAACTGAGCTTCCTTATAGAATACCACAATGCATTAAATTTAATCTTTCTATATTGTGCAATGAATGTGAATCACAACTTTTTAAGCAGGCTTGTCAGAAACTATTAAAGTAACAGATTTTTTTTTAATCAGAAAAAATCTTTGAGTCACCAAATGAGCTTCATTATAATCTGTACAAAGGGTCTGGGGAAAGTGGGAGATTTTGATAACTATATGAAAGATTTGTCGAAGCCAGTTATTTTTGGTAGGCACAAGAAAGTCTTTGTTTTACCTGTTTATACCTGTAAAAGTGGAAGGGACTTAAGCAGCTTAAGGCTGGGGTTTGGTTTCCCACTGAATCCAACCAACCTACCAGTGTGTGTATGGGTGAAGGCCGTGTCCTGGAGCATAGGGGACCTCTTAGGGACTGTATCCTGGAAGAAAACTGACTCTCTCAGTCCTAGCAGCCATCAGCTGTGAGCAGCTTCACAAATGGTGTAAGATCATCTGGGCAACTGTGCTGTGATGTCGAGAAGACGGTGTTTCCTTGTAGTTATCCAGCACCTCTGGTTCTACAGTCCTTCTGCCCCTCTTCTGTGATAATGCCTGAGCCTTGGTTGGGGATGAGATGGGATATACATGTCCCATTTAGGGTAGAGGACTTCGTAGTCTCTTATTCTTTATGTGTTGACCACTTGTGGGTGGTGCACACATAGAATCCTGTTCTGCTGACTCTTCTTTGGTCCACAAGGGTGGAAGGAGTAGAAGTGAGGAACAAGGTTTGGATGACTGTCAGTAAAATAGAGATCGACCTCCAGGTGATGACTTTGATGAATTGGCATAGCTTCATTCCAGAGTATAGGAAATGTATAGGATTGGGGAGCTTGGGGACAAACCCTAATTTGTATTAAGCAGTATGCTCCTATCATAAGGCTTCGTATGAGGCAGCAGGGTCCTATAGCAATGTTCCTAGTGTGAGTCTCAGCCACCTCAAGAGCATCAGGAGAAAGGCTTCTAGCAGGAAACTGTGCCAGGGGTCATGCTGAAGATAAATCAGGATTCCAGGTTTGGAGACAGCTTTCTTAGAAGGACAGTCCTCCCAGCCAAGAGACATCCTCCAGATAGCAAAAGGTAGAGAGCAGGAAATCCCACTGGAGGGGAGAGAGTCCTTCATGTTCTTAAGTTTAGAGAAAGCTGCCAGGCTATGGTAGACTGCAGCATCTGACTGCAGGCCCACCCAACAGATTCCCATCACTCGGGATGTGGAGGTAGCAGAATGAGGATCTCAAGGTCTTCTTCAGCCACACAGATAGTTAGAGGTCAGCCTAGACTAATGGACACCTCGCTCTCTCAGAAACAGAACAGAGCACAGCAAAAGCAATTGTCAATGTACTATATTTAAGGGAAGTGCACTGTGAAGGCTACATCCACAAAGTGTTGTATGGTTTTAGTTTGCATGTTTGTGCATATGCTTGTGTATGTAGTGTGGTATTAGCCACACTTTCAGATCATCTATCCATTAGGGGCCTTCAGAACTCAGCCAATAGGAGGAACTACCTCAATTGAAATACTGAAAATATGGTGTGGACTCATGAGATGCCCCTCCTTGGAAGCCATAACTTTAATCCAAGTTGGAGAAGAACGTTGTAGACCTCAGTGAAGCAGACCCCATGTTCAGGAATAGAATCACATGCTATAGCATCAAAAGTCACAATTACCACAAAAGTGACCATCAAAAATGTCTCTTCAGTAAAGAAGGTGCTCCTTAGAGATGCGCTGACTTCATTCCCGCAACAGAACATGCTGTTTGATTCACAGTGCCCAGTGGTTTTCAATAGATTTTTACTTCTACCAAGACTGAGTCACCCAATGAGCCTTTGTGCAGAGTACGTGCATGAGCATTCATTTTCAGTTCTATTTTATCAGAGCAAACAACTGTTGATAATGCAGAATTCAGCTCATGGAATTCTGCTTTATTTATTCATTTTTAATTGATTTTATTGAGCTGTACTTTTTTCTCTCTCCTCTTCTCCCTTCCTGTCCACTCCCCTTCAACTCTCTCCCATGGTCCCTATGCTCCCAATTTACTCAGGAGATCTTGTTTTTTCTACTTCCTATTTAGATTAGATCCATGTATGTTTCTCTTAGGGTCCTCATTGTTGTCTACGTTCTCTGGGATTGTGATTTGTAGGCTGATTTTCTTTGCTTTATGTTTAAAAGCCACTTATGACTGAGTACATATGATAATTTTTCTGGGTCTGGATTACCTCACTCAATACGATGTGTTCTAACTCCATCCATTTGCCTGAAAATTTCAAAATGTCATTATTTTTCTGCTGTGTAGTACTCCATTGTGTAAATGTACTACATTTTCCTTATCCATTCTTTGGTCAAGGGGCATTTAGGTTGTTTCCAGGTTCTGACTGTGATAAACAATGTTGCTATGAACATTGTTGAGCATATTTTCTTGTGGTACATTTGAGCATTCTTTGGATATATACCCCAAAGTGATATTGCTTGGTCTTGAGAATGGTTGTTTCCTAATTTTCTGAGAAATCACCACACTGATATCCAAAGAGGCTGTACCAGTTTGCACTCCCACCAGCAATGCAGGAGTGTTCCTTTACCCCACAACCTCTCCAGCATAAGTTGTCATCAGTGTTTTTGATCTTGGCCATTCTTATAGGTTTAAGATGGAATCTCAGAGTTGTTTTGATTTGCATTTCTCTGATGGCTAAGGATGTTGAGCATTTCTTTTAGTGTCTTTCAGCCACTTTATAATACTCTGTTGAGAATTCTCAGTTTAGGTCTGTATTCTATTTTTATTGAATTATTTGTTCTTTTAATGACCAATTTCTTGAGTTCCTTGTATATTTTGGAGATCGGTCTGATGTTGGGTTGGTGAAGATCTTTTCCCATTGTGTAGGCTGCTGTTTTGTCTTGTTAACTGTACCCTTTGCTAAACAGAAGCTTTTCAGTTTCAGGAGGTCCCTTTTATTAATAGTTTTTCTCAATGTCTGTGCTACTCTGGTTATATTTAGGAAGTAGTCTCCTGTGCTAATGTGGTTAAGTGTACTTTCCACTTTCTCTTCTATGAGGTTCAGTGTGACTGGCCTTATGTTGAGGTCATTGATCCATTTGGACTTTAGCTTTGTGCATGGTGATAGATATGGATCTATTTTCATTCTTCTACATATTGATATCCAGCTATGCTAGCGCCATTTCTTAAATATATTTTCTCTTTTTCTATTTTATGTTTTTGGTTCTTTGTCAAAAATCAGTTCTTTGTAGGTATGTGGATTAATATCCCCATCTTCCATTTGGTTCCATTCTATTGTAATAGGCTGCTTGTTGGTTCCCAGTTGCTTAGCCCTCAAATAATCACACAAAACTATATTACTTAAATCACTGTCTGGCCCATTAGCTCTAGATTCTTATTGGCTAACTCTTACATCTTTATCTAATCCATTTCTATTAATCTGTGCATCACCACGAGGTCATGGCCTACTAGCAAAGTTTGAGCATGTCTATTTCCACCGGTGGCTCCATGGTTTCTCCCTTCCTCTGCCTTCTTCCTCCCATGCTATAGGCCAACCCACATCTTTATTCATTAACCAGTAATATCAACACATACACAGAAGAACCTCCTGCACCATTTCCCCTTCTCTGTATAATCAAAAAGGAAGGTTTTAACTTTAACATAGTAAAATTACATATAACAAAACAGTTATCAAGCAAGAATTACAGTTACAATATTTATATTTACTTTATCTTTTCTCATAACTATGTATAACTGTAACTATCTATTCTTCAACTCCATCAAAGACTCTAGAAGAATACAATATTACCTAAGTAAACAGGAAGTACATTGTAAGCAACTTCCAAATCTCTAGAATTGACAGAGACATCTCTCTGCCTGGAGAGTCACCCAAAGTTTTTCTGTACTATTGGGGCATCTATCTTCAGTCCACAGACCCATAGTATTCAGCAAACTTTTCCATGAAGCAGGAAATTTGAAAGTCAGTTCCACCTATACTGGCAGTTTGTCTGTCACAGTTTTCTGTGTCCTGCAGAATGTTTGGCTGACCCTTTCATATAGCAGGAACACTGAAGGATCGTCTCATCTTTAGGCAAGTTCAGCAGTCATTTCTCTGTGGGTCCTACATGTCTAGTTAAGCAGTCTAGGCAAGAGCAGTTTCTTGCCCAAATGGCTAACTAACTCCATAAGGAGTTTCTTCAATGATCATCTTCCTCTCGAAGTAATTGGTCCTTCCAGGAGCAAACGTATCTCATGTCATTAAAAGTCCTAAGTGATTAAAGCATTTTAAATGCCATATTTTATAGGTATCTGAAAGATTTGAAGAATACCTATCTAACAGAAATATATCTCTATACATCTAGAAAATCTAACATGATTAAAATTTGACTATTATCTATTAATCTATATTTCTTTTTTTGTTTTTTTTTTTTGTTTGTTTTGTTTTTGAGACAGGGTTTCTCTGTAGCTTTGGTGCCAGTACCGGAACTAGCTC
Organism: Chionomys nivalis; assembly: GCF_950005125.1. Taxonomy (NCBI): domain Eukaryota; kingdom Metazoa; phylum Chordata; class Mammalia; order Rodentia; family Cricetidae; genus Chionomys; species Chionomys nivalis. Next base: position 22,483,003 of record NC_080086.1, read on the forward strand.
TTGTTGACCCGGCTGGCCTCGAACTCCCAGAGATCTGCCTGTCTCTGACTCCTGAGTGCTGGGATTACAGGCATGCACCACCACTGCCCAGCTTTAACCTATATTTCTTAATTATATATTATATTTTTAAATGAGCTACACAATCACAATATCTTAATCAAGAGCATATACACACATACATATATATACATATATATATATGTATATATATACACACACACACACATATGTAGAAGGATCGTCAGGCTGCGTTCCTGCCCAGCTCCTGCACGGCTAGCTTGGCCCCGGAAATAATAACATGGAAACTGTATTCTTTTAAACACTGCCTGGCCCATTAGCTCTAGCCTTTTACTGGTTAACTCTCACATCTTGATTAACTCATTTCTAATAATCTGTGTAGCACCATGAGGTAGTGGCTTACCGGGAAAGATTCAGCATGTCTGACCTGGCGGCTGGCTCCATAGCGTCTGACTTGGAGAGGAGAGGCATGGTATCTTTCTCACTGCTGTCTTTCTCCCAGCATTCTGTTCTGTCTACTCCACCTATCTAAATCCTGCCCTATCAAAAAGCCAAGGCAGTTTTCTTTATTAACCAATGAGAGTAACACCTATAGACAGATGATCCTCCTCCATCATATATATATATATATAACAAAATTGTCCTTAAATTTATATCAATAAACCAAGATCCATGCCAATGCAAATTTCTATAGCATATCGATGTTATATTGCCCTTTAAATGTAAAAAAGAAAAAATTGTATACAATATTCGGGAATATGGGAATAGTTTCTCCAAACTTCTTCCTGATGTTTATTGGACAAAGTATTTTCTTTGTGGGGGTGTTTACAGCAACCTTTCAGGGGGTCTTCTTCCATCAAACCACACCAGTCTGGAAGGAATCCACAGATTCTCATCCTCTATGGAAACAAAAGAAGAACCTCTTTTCCAAAGCAACATATCCTTAGACCAAATTTCAAAGTCATGATACCTTTAGAACACATGCTGGTTTAGCTTAGCAGCCCATAAAATAAAATGTCTCTCTGTACTTAGCTCATTCACAGTCAAAAGATGCAAAGATAACACAATAATATACATAATCCAGACTCTCTGTGAATTTTCCATTTTTACGTGGCTTGTTTTTCTTTACTCCTTTTAATCCATGACTATCTGTACTCTGTCTCTTTATAGACTTTACCCTTTTTTAAAGCATTAACTTTATTTTATGACTCTCTATACTCTTTTTCTTCTCTCTTTTAAGCCTATGTACATTTATCCAACACTGTGACTCATTTAAGTTCTTTTTCATCTGGATTTGTCTTTATTGCATCTCTGTAATTCTTTTATGACCATAAGTGTTTTTTAAAATGCTAAGTGCTTAAGAATCTAAGCTGCAACATTACTAGGATAAATACGGTACTCCTTCTTGCCATGCCCATTCCAAAATGTCAGAGTTGCTCGCTGCTTCTGAGACCCACACACACCACCCTACTTCCAAGCACACAGTCAGTCCACATTGCCATTAAACAAGCTGCAGCAGTCTGTTCACAAACCCTACTCAAATGCTTTGTAGTCGGACCTCCTGCCTGAAAGAGTCAGCTTTGCATTGGCAGCACCGCCATTTAAACAGCATGGTGTTTTTTTCTTTTGCTACCAATGAATCTTAAAGGATCATTTGCATGCTGTCAATAAACACCAAGAAGCTATATTAAACTTTGTAATTTTGTGTCTAGAATTCTTTTCCAACCTATCTCAGGTTTTAAGTGGATTTAGCTGGCCACATGGGGGACAATTTGTTGTAAAAGGCTGTTTGTTGGTTCCCAGCAGTTTAGCCCAGAATAATCACACAAAAACTGTATTAATTAAATTACTGCTTGACCTATTAGCTCTAGCTTCTTACTGTCTGTTACATCTTAATTTAACCCATTTCTATTAATCTGTATATCACTATGAGGTCGTGGCCTACCAGCAAAGTTTCAGCAGGTCTCTCTCCAGTGCTGGCTCCATGGTATCTCCCTGATTCCACCTTCCTCTTCCCATGCTATAGGACAATCCAGTTATTTATTCATTAACCAATAAAATAACACATAGAGAGAAGGACCTCCCAAACCACCATTTGTACTCCTGTCTTTTTTTATGACAATACCAGACTGTTTTCAGTATTATAGCTCTGTAGTAGAGTTCAAAGTCAGGGACTGTGGTGTCTCCTGATGTTCTTTTATGTATGGGATTGTTTTCGCTATTCTGGGTTTTTTGCTTTTAAAGAAGAAGTTGAACAGCATTCTTTTAAGGTCTATGAAGAATTTCGATAGATTGAATCTGTAGATTGATTTAATAGGATTGCCATTTTTACTATGTTAATTTTAACTACCCAAGAGCATGAGAGATCTTTCCACTTTCTGCTGTCTTCTTCCCTTAACAAATTGAATTCTGCTTTAAGTGGACAGAGAAACACTCACATCCACAGCCCAACCTCTACTTGAATCCAGTTGTCCATGTTAATCCAAACCACCTTTAACTTTCATCCCAGATGTACTCAACTGACATAAGCAAGTAACCAGGTGTTTAACTTCACAGATGCCTGCCGGTGCCCACAATCCCACAGGTTGGCTCTGAAACTCAGTTGTGCTGGGCTCATCCTTCTTCTCTTGACCGTAATTGGACTGAGTGTTTTAGGTAAGTGAGGTGAGAGCTTTTGCTTCAGAATTGTTCCTCTAGATATCAAGTCGTCTTCACTTGGTTGGTCCCCTTGAGCTGGGGGATGGTCAATGACATGAGCAGTTACAAGACAGTGTCCCATGTGCAGTGCAGAAGCTTCCCATTTCTGTGCTTCTGAGTTTCTCTGAGAGCTGTTAGGGGCTACTACACATGAAGGGCTCTCTAGCAGACCCATGCATGGAAACATGGCACTTGCAGGTTTTACCCTTTGTTTAGAGAGAACTCTTTGTACTCTCTAAACTGCTAGATTACACTCGTAAACTAGTCCCCAAGACAAGAACATTCCTTTATTTGGCCATGGAATATTCTTGAAGCTGAGCACAAAGATCCAACTATCACAAAATCAAAATCCAGCCATCAAAGTTAATTATTTGGCTACAATGGTTAACCTGTCCAATAAGGACTTACAACTCATCCTAACACAGACTTCCCCTTTTCTCCTCAACAACCCAGTCCTGCAAAAACACCTGCTGCTGTCTATGCCAGATCAAGAGGCAGCCCCTCCTCACACCCTACAGGTTAATAAATCTCTTTTGTGTTGAAAATTTGGTGTCTGTGTGTGTTCTTAGCTGACTCCAAGAACCCAACAACACATGTCCACACAGAACCTAAAAAACAAAAACAAGTCATAGTTGTAACATAAACAACAACGTAGAAAACTAAAAGGCTCAAGTGTTTAGTTTAAGTGGCTTCTGAACTCCAGTGGCAGAAAGCTGCCTCCCTTGGAGACAGTATGATAATATTTGTTCTGAAGATGGGAATTCAGACATGATTTTGGTAAGTTAAGAGTTTCTGCAAGGCCATTTAGATGCTACACAGCTAAAAAGTGGTCTAAAATCACATGTGATGTGTGGTCTGAAATCACATGTTCTGTGTTTTTCTTCTTTGTTTACACATTCTGTCTTCAAACTGGTTCCTCAGTGACTGATATTTTATCCTTAGTCCATATGTTCAGTTTTGTTGAAATAATGCAATTTCCAGAAGTGGAAAGAAAAACAACCATTCCGTCATCCACTTCAGTATTTAATCCTCTCTGTTTGTTTTCTTATTTACTAGTGCGAGTCTTAATACAAAAGCCATCAATAGAAAAATGCAGAGTGGATATTCCAAGGATCGCAGCTAGCTCAACAGGTAATCATTGACCAAGTTTTCTGTCCCAAAGAAACACACATAGGTCTACATTAATCATAAACTAGTTGGCCTATTAGCTCAGACATTTCTTTTAATTCTTATGTCTTAACCCATAATTCTTGTCTGTGTTAGTCATGGGGCTCGGTACCTTTCATCAGCTAGGAATTCTCATCTGTGTCTTCTATGTCTGGGTAACGACTGCAGACTGAATCTTTCCTATTCCCAGAATTCTCTTGTTTTCATTGCCTCCCCATTTCCTGCCTGGTTGCCCCACCTCTACTTCCTGCCTGGCTAGTGGCCAATCAGCATTTTATTAAACAAGTAGAAGAAACAAATCTTTACAGGGTTAAACCATTGTCCCAATGCAGCTAATTTTTGCAGCTTGATTTTCCCAAGAATAACAGTTGACATTTGCTATTTATAAGGGCTTACATCAGCAGAGGCTTCAAGCTCTCACTGATGAAGACAGCACCATGGTCTTACGTTAGAGGAAATTGCAATATAGAAACTTATCGAAGTCTAATGACTGGTAGTTCATACTGTTGGGAACTTCTTTGAAACTATGTGACCTTAAAGCCTGAGATATTAACTACTTTGCCAAGCTGCCTCGAATGCTACCACACTAGACCAATAACTTTAAAAATATCCTAATACAATATTTGTTTTAACAATTGTGTTAAAGTTAGTTTTGTCTAGTTGATTGAAAGAAATGAAAATGAATTCCTTATTGTTTATATTTCTTTGATGTGTCATAACAGTGATCTTGTCCCAGCACATGTTACTAAAAGTGTGTGTTAGCAAAGCAACTACGGTGTGTAACTGGCAGGGTACAGCAGGGACAGGGTGGAAATTTACCATGTCTGCTCCTCACTTCAGAGAGTCCAGTTCAACTAAAGTGCCCCAAAGACTGGCTGCCACACCGAAATAAATGCATACAGTTTTCTCAAGAGACCAGTGTTTGGAAGGAAGGTCTATCTGACTGCACTAGAAAAGGAGCCACTTTGCTGCACATTCAGGATGAAGAAGAACTGGTAAGTTGTTCTATAAAATAGAAGTGTAAGCATGTTCTTGAAGCTATATCAATGTCTCTAGATTTAACGGATCTTCCATGCAAGGGAAGTGGAGACTTTACATTATGGAAGCTCATAGTCTGAGAGACTAATGGGACATGTGAGCCAGTACCTGCATATGCAAGGTGAGTGTCCTAGGATTGTAAATGCTGGGCACAGATTCCACAAGGGAGGAAGAATGAACTGTGCTGAGGACTCAGGACGGACACAGGTGACACTTGACCTAGGTGTCGGGAGGCTGTGGAATACGAGTCACAGCACACAGGCTCAGGTTAAGTCCTCTCCTCTGCTTTGATTGTAGAGATTTGTAAAGAACTCTGCAAAGGAAAAAGGCAATTCATTTTGGATTGGACTAAATTACTCCATGTCAGAGAAGCACTGGAGTTGGATAAACGGCTCCACTTTAAGTTCTGATGTGTGAGTATTAAAGGAGCTCACTCGAATATTCATTTCAGGTCATCTCAGCACTCTAAAAATGATACTAAAGATTTCAAACAGAAAAGTTTAAAAATATGACTCCAAAGTTGGCTGAAAATTTCCATGTATGAGAAGATACTAGCCTTTTACAAGGTCAATTGTGTGCAGGTATGTATGTGTGTGTATGTATGTATGTATGTGTGTATGTGTGTGTGTGTGTGTGTGTATCTATGTAGGTGCGCATGTATGTATACAATGGACTTCTAAGGCTAGGGAGTAAACTTACTCCTAGGAAAGAGAATGCATTTTTACATGTCTACTCGGAGCCTGCAGGTACAAGGAACTTTCTTCTTTTCACTATTACATTTTTTATATTTTCCAAAGAATTTCTTGAGTGGTCCTATCCATGCTGTGGTGAAATGAGCCATAGTGTGCAGTGAGGCCAGTTGCTCAGGTCACAGCCAGCAGAGGAAGAGTGAGTGGGGAAGGGAAGGCAGTGTCAGCAAGGAGTTTTGTCAGCTGAGAGAAATGACCTGATTGTCATAGGCTGCAGTGTAGCTTAGCTGAGTTGTGAAAGCTACAATTATTTGAGGAGCTGTGATGAAAACATACCTTAGTCAAGATAAACAAGAAAGGAAAATCATTTTGGTTCACAGTTCAGGGGGCCTCAAGTCCTCTTCATCTTGCTGCATTGCTGCTGGCCCTGTGGCAGTGCAGAAATGTTGTATAAATTCAAGCAAAGTTGCTCACCTCAATATGGGCAGGATCGAAAGTCCCTGGGTGGGATGAGGCGCAGAGATTTGCCCTTCAAAGCTTCCCCCACACCATGACTGACATCTTTCTGGGAGGCCTCATTTTGTCTGGTGGGATCTCAGCAATGGGTTAATTGCTGATGGAGTTAGTGCACTCAAAATCCAGTCACCTTTTAACCCTGTGACAACTTTCCTTCACGTGACCTCTTGGGGTACTGAATATCAAAAGTATATTTGTGTGTGTTGTAGCTCACAAAGTAGCCATTAGCTCTTAGGTGTCTTCTCACTTTCTTATTGTTGAGATTATCATGGTAACTGTGCAATAAGAGACCTGACATTTCAGAGACAACCTATGTATTTTAGCATAATTCATGAATTTTTGTAAAACAAGAACAGAATATTCATTCCCTTCATAAGCAAAAGTATATAGGATTCATGTTGTAATAAGAGCTGCGGGCTGCTTCCCGCTGCCCAGCTCCTGCACGGCTAACTTTACCCGAAATAATTACATGGAAACTGTATTCATTTTAAACACTGCCTGGTCCATTAGTTCCAGCCTCTTATTGGTTAATTCTTACATCTTGATTAACCCATTTCTAATAATCTGTGTAGCACCACCAAATCGCTTACCAGGAAAGATTCTTAACCTGCTTCTGCCTCGGAGAGGAGGATCATGGCGACTGCCTGACTCAGCTTCTTTCTCCCAGCATTCTGTTCTGTCTACTCCGCCTACCTAATTTTTTGTCTTATCAAAGGCCAAGCAGTTTCTTTATTAATCAATGAAATTAACTCAAAACAGAAGACTCCCACATCAGATTCAGTCAAATTTATATACACTGCTTTCTATGAGGTTTTCAGAAGGGATATTGAGAGCTGTTTATTAATCTTGCTTGAATAAACAAGCAAATCTTACAAGAAAATGTACTTCTTGTTATTCAGAACACATCAGATTGAAACGTAAAATGCTGATTTAGATTTACTTATTTGTAATGAAAATTTATGAAATATACAAATTGATAAACATAAAAGTTGGCATAGAGTAGAGAAATGTATGTGAAGTGTATGGATTAATGGATTAATCTTGGCTGCTCTGTCCTTTACTCTGAGGACAAAAGGGCTCTGTGATTATACTAAAGGGACTGAGAAGCCTGGAGGCTGCTGTGCTCAGTAGGAAGTGTCAATCAAGGAAGCCCCGCCTTTGCTTTAACTCTCTGTCCCTGGTTTCAGGTAAGGGAAAGGGAGAGAGTAACAATTTCCCCACAGGGTTATTTGGGGATTAATAAGGAATGTCAGAGAACTCTCCAGGAGTCCAGCATGAGAAGGCCTGGGAGGCCTTAAAGGGATTGTGAAAGGAAGTCCTTGACTACACAGATCAGCCACAGGGAATTGATGCTGAGAACTGAAGACAGATCCTGAGGATGGAGAATCCAGGGAAATCGTGGCTGGATTGCAGGCTGACCACTAGGATGGCATCAGGTTCACATCTCAAGCTCAAGGTCTCCACTAAGAGCTGAACAAAGGAAGGACACCCGTGAGGAGCCCGGCCACTGTCAGATGCCACCTTCTTTTAAGACCCTTGAGTGTGCTTAGAACTCATCTCTCCCTTACAGTAAACCCTGAGACTGTGTGTTAGTGCTTAAATTCTAGTTGTGTTGCCCCCAGCCGGGGTCCATGGGAGCCATGCATGTGTGAAACCCATGTGTTAATCAGTAGTTGCCATCCTAATGGAGGAGAATGAAAGAAATCGTGACTACTAGTCACATGAGCTGAGCCTCTTTTCTTCCCTTCATCCAGTTCTATGATCTAGACCTTGTGAGTTCACTCTGTATACTGGATGCATTCCTTGAGCACCTACTGTGTGTAACTGTTGTCACCCATTCATGTATACCGTCTCAAACCTTAGCTAGTTAACCTCATATGTGTGTATATATGTGTGCATACATATTCTTATACATATATGTATATATATATATGTGTATGTGTGTGTGTACATTATAAATAACCTCATGCTTTTTGCTATTTATCTATTTGGACTGATTTATTAATTTTTGTTTATATAAACCAGTGTTTGCCTGGCTTGCATGTTTGTATGTGGACCTTGTGAGTGCCTGTGCCCATGGAAGCCAGAAGAGGGTACCAGATTTCTAGGTACTGGAGTTACAGATACTGTGAGCTGCCGTGTGGGTGCTGGGAACTGAACTCAAGTTCTTTGCAAGAGCAGCCAGGACTCTTAACCACTGAGCCAAATCTCCAGCTCCCAACCCTGTATATTAAATAAAACTGACACCCAAAAAAATATTTTTTCTCCACCTGATGTGTTAGTCATGAAATGAAGAGATCATACAACGTGTTAGTAGTGGAACAAGGAGGTTACATGACATGTTAGCAGTGGAATGAGGAGGTCTCCATCCCTTCAAACCACCTCTGCTTATTCATCATCATGAACATTGTTGCTGGAAGGTTTCTTTGCCAGTGAAGAAACAGCAGGTTTTAGAATTAGCTCTGCTTTCAATGTTTATAGCATTATGTTTGTGTTTACTACACTGAACAACTATGCATTCTACTATTTCCTTTAAATTCCACAGGAGAGCAATGACAAGACATTTATGAGAAAATTCTAAACACTAAGAGTGGCTGTTCTCTTTTCCCTCAGATTACAAATCACTGGTGACAATAAAAAAAACAGCTGTGTCGCCATCTCAAAGGACAAAGTGGTTTCTGAGCACTGTGCTTCAGACAACAAGTGGATCTGCCAGAAGGAACCAAAACGTCTCTGAAATCAGGTGTAATGACTCCTGATAGTGAATCCACCTCAATTACTTTACCATCCACACCGGATCTTTGCACTCACTCTGTCTAGGCCATTGGCCCAAACAGTGCACAGTTGGTAACACAAAGCATGGACTCTAAAACCACTGTGACTCCTACAGATGCCCATGTTCTGTTTCTTTGTTCTGAAGAGAGGATAGAGACACTAATGTGCCATTTCAGAGACATGCTTTATGGACAGAAGCCCAGACAGCTGAGGAGCACTGGGTTCTTATCCTGGAGTCTGTGACCCTCACTCTCTGTGTCTGAGGTCATCCTCAAACAGCACAGATGACCATTTGCAAAATCATTGTTAAAATGCTTTTAATACAGGGACTTGATGGCTTATGCCTGAGTGAACAGCACTGGGAAGGCTGAGCCAGAAGGTTCACAAATTCAAATCCAGCTTGGGTGTGGTGGATTAACTGATGAATGTCCTCCTAGCGTTTGGCATTTTATCGCTTCGTCTCCAGTTGGTGGCACTGTTGGGGGAGTCGTAGGTAGCAGCCTTGCTGGAGGAAGTATCCCTGAAGGTGGCCTTTGAGAGTAAAAGTCTCACGTGTAACTTGGTCTGCCTTGATGTAAGTGGGTCTTCTTTATATGTGTTATTTTCATTGGTTAATTAATAAAGAAACTGCTTGGCCTGATAGGTCAGATATAGGTAGATGGAGTAGACAGAACAGAATGCTGGGAAGAAGGGAAGTGAGTCAGACACCATGACTCTCCTCTCTGAGACAGTAGCTGTTAGACTCATGCTGGTAAGCCACAGTCAAGTGGCAATACAGATATTAGAAATGGGTTAGATCAGTATGTGATAGTTAGCCAATAAGGGACTGGAGATAATGGGCCAGACAGTGTTTAAATGAATACAATTTGTGTGTTGTTAATTTGGGTATAAAGCTAGCCATGCGGGATCTGGGCAGGTTGAAAAGCAGGCCTGCCCGCAGCTCCTTCTATACTACCTCAGCTTTTGATTCAGGATATGAGCTCTCAGCTTCCTATTCCAGGCACCATGCTTTCTGCCAGCTTCCTACCCTTATGTAATTCTGGAAACAACAATAAACTCTTACTTCTGTAGGTTACCTTGGTCATGGTGATTTATCATAACAGCAGAAACGTCACTAATACCCTGGGGAAGACAGTGAGTTAGTCAAAACCAACAAAGCAAACCCTGCTCTTGGAATTAGCGTGAACATATTTGCCTGTGAGTACGGCAAACATAGGGAACAATTAATCACCCTGAGACCTACTTCATTTGAGTCATGCACATACCTCTCTTCTGGTAATGCACTTGACACCCTCAGTTCCTCTCTTTTACATGCGATTTCCACACACGCCACTCTCTAAACAACGTACCTAGCAATCTGCTAGCACCCAAGACCACCACACCCATAGAACAGCACTGCAAGCCCACTTTAACCAATAAAAAGTTATTCACCCTGCAAAGGCAATCAGACATTGACAGTTTCTAAACAAACATACTATTAATGTATCTGGGAATGTGGGTCAGTCTGATCTAGGGGTGCATGCTCAATAAGACAAACTGTGTTCTGAAGCAAATGAGTAGAGAGACTCTCCTGTTTACCATGGTAATCCTAGCACAGGTGAGCACGCGTGTTATTAACAACATACACGTGTAATTGGAATTTTCTTTGGGCTGCCCACCAGCTCCTAAACAAAGACATGAAACATTATTAGTTATGAATTTTTTGTGTTAGCTTCAGCATGTCCCACTACCTCCTTTAACTTAACCTGTTTCTCTTCATCAACATCTTGCCTTGGGCCTTTGGTCTTTCTATTATTCTGTATGTCCTACTTTTCGGCCTCCTCTGTGTCTGGCTGATTGGTGGCTGGCATCTCCCTGGCGTCTCTTTTCTCCCTCACCCTTGTATCCTGAATTTGTCCTCCTTGTTAGTCTCCCTGCCCAGAAGTTTCACTCTACCTCTGCCCTTGCTATTGGCCATTCAGCTTTTATTTGACCAATCAGGTGTCTTAGGCAGGCAAGGTAAAACAACAGCACATCTTAACATAATTAAACAAATATAATCCTACAAACGTGCTATGGGAAGAGTTGTTGGCCAATATAGAGAACCACCCACAATAAGCTCCTAGTAACCAAACTCCTCCTTCTCTTGGACCCCCTAAAAGGAAGCTCCAAGCAACAGTCAGTGCCCTAAAGTACTCACTCCTGCTGCTGGAAGTCCTCTTTCCTGTGTATTCTAATCTGTACGACAGCCTTGCTTTAGATAAAGTTCCCCAGCTACTTTAATACTCCTTGAAAGAGGAACCAAAAACCTGCAAACACTCCACCATGACCTGGCTACTGGTAACATATTTCATTTACATATATGGTTATTGATAATGGATATTACCCTGTTCCTAAACTGGGTAGCAACAGTGACTTTCCTGAAAAAAACTATTTTTCAAATAATAAGGCAGAGTGTGTAATGATTTGCCAACATTTGGGGTAATCCACAGATAGAGCTGAACCCCAAGTTTGACTGCACTGCTGTGCACTACCCCAACACCACTTCAAGGCCCCTTCTCACACGCCTGTGAAAATGAAATCAGAGCATGCCGTGCATGTGTGCTTTGCCTTCATCCTAAATTCCCAGCAAATGACACTGAAAGCAGGTAACCTGTAACCGCTGTCTTCATTGGGGTTTCTGTTATTTCAGTGGGACACTGTGATCAACAAGCCAGTTGAGGAAAGGGTTTATTTGACTCCCACTCCTATATTACTGGTCATCACCAAAGGGTCAGGACAGGATCTCAAACAGAGCAGACACATTGAGGTAGGAGCTGGTGTAGAGGCCGTGGAGGGGTTCTGCTTACTGGATTGTTTCCCATGACTTTTTCAGCCTGTTTTTTTTTTTTTTTTTTTTCTCGAGACAGGGTTTCTCTGTGGCTTTGGAGCCTGTCCTGGAACTAGCTCTGTAGACCAGGCTGGTCTCGAATAGAACCCAGTACTACCAGCCCAGCGATGGCACCACTTATGAGGACTGAGCCCTCCTGATAAATCACTAATTAAGGAAATATCCTACAGGCTTGCCTACAGCCTGATCTTGAAGCTTTATTTTTGTTTGTTTGTTTGTTTTGTTTTGTTTTGGTCTTTTTGAGACAGGGTTTTTCGGTAGATTTGCAGCCTGTCCTGGAATTTACTCTGCAGATCAGGCTGGCCTCAAACTCACAGAGATCCACTGATGTAGGTGGGTCTTCTATCTACCTGTCGTTTCATTGGTTAATTAATAAAGAACCTATTTGGCCTGAGAGGTCAGAACATAGGTGGGTGGAGTAGACAGAACAGCATGCTGGGAAGAAGGGAAGTGAGGCAGATGCCATACTTCTACCCAAGACGGATGGTGGTTAGAATCTTCCCAGTAAGCCACCCCTTCGTGGTGGTACACAGATTATTAGAAATGGGTTAATCAAGATGTGAGAGTTAGGCAATAAGAGGCTAGAACTAATGGACCAGGCAGTGTTTAAATGAATACAGTTTCCATGTAATTATTTCAGGGTATAAGCAGCTGGGAGCTGGGCGGCGGGAATACAGCTCATGGCTCTTTTCACAACAATCCACCTGTCCCTGCCTCCTGAGTGTGCTGAGATTAAAGGTATGCACCATCACCGCCCTGCCCTGAAGCAATTTCTTAATTGGTGTTCTCTCTCCTCAAATGACTTCAGTGTTCGTCAACTTGACATAAAACTATCCAATACAACAGTTAAACATTTCTGAAAAGACAACAATCAAATTCCAAGGCTGAATGTCATTCCTCTGCATTTGACTGGCTTTGTTCAGATGCTTAGAGTCAGACATCTCCATTCATCAGCAGTGGTTTTCATGAGTAACACAGGAGAGGAAATCCCCACTGGGATTTGCTACTGACTTGCTTCAATTTGTCACTTGGGACACTAAGGAGCACTACAGGATGATATAGACTGATAGTTAATTCATAGAATCTATTTGTCTTAACAGGGTGAAGTGGGTTCATACATAGAATGCATAGAACACAAACAGTAACAATATCTTATCTTTTCACTGTATCCTGAAATTTCCTCTTCATCTACTGGAAATTCTGAAGAATTTTAGAAACTGGAGACCAAGTGTTTAAACACCTGAGCCTATGGAGAATAGTCTCATCTCAGTCAAACCACCACAGTCCATAGAGAGCTACATTTTATACAGTATTATAAAATAGAAATAAGATAAAATTCAGGTGTTTGAATACTTGATCTCCATCTTGTGGCATGGTTTGTGTAGGATTAGGAGGTGCAGCTTTGGAGGAAACATGTCACTGGGAGTGGCCTTTATCCAGGCATCATTCCCAGTTTGCTCTCTCTGCTTGCTGTTTGCGATTCAAGATGTGAGGTCTCAGCTTCTGCTCCAACCACCATGCCTGCCTACTGCCTTCCCTTCCCCCTCCATGACCGTGAAGACCTCCTAATCCACTGGAACTGTAAACTCAAACAACCCTTTCTTTACCTTAGTCACCGTGCTGAATAGTTTTACGTCAACTTGACACAGACTCAATGATGAACTCTGATGTGGAAGCATAAGCCAAAGAAACCCTTCCTAGCTTGCTTTGGTCAAGGTGTTTCATCACAGCAAGAGTAACCCTAAGATAAATCGGTACCAGGATTGAAGGGTATTTCTGTGACAGATCTAACCACATTGTTTTAGAGAGGATTATGGAAGGGCTTTGGAACTTTGTGCAAGAAAAACCATTGAGTGTTCCATACTGTGTGAGCTGTTATGTAGGAGCTTGGAAGAATAGAATATTCAGAACAATGCAAAAGACTGAGGCTTTTCTTGTGATGTCTCAAAGGGACATTTAAAGTCTCTAACTGGGACATTTGTTATTTGAATTAATATTCTGACGTCCTGGTTAACTGAGGCTGAAGAATCAGCTGTGATTAAGAAGACCCCAGAGCTACTAAAGTAGAATTTTTGCTTTGCTGAGATGCTATATGCTGGTCAGCTGGAGCTGAGCATTTAGCAGTAAGAAGAGACTTGGAATCGCTGAGGTGAAATCTCCTGGGAAGTTTTTCCTGAGAACATACAGAAGCTGGGTTTTAGACTTGGCCAAGGCTGAACCACAAGCTGGCAGCTGACCTTGGTAGTGTAAGTGTCACTCAGGTGGTATGGGTTTTGAAGGCACAAAGAGGTCATGGAAAGTAGTCGAGTGTGGCTCTTAGAGAGTCCAGGAGAGGCCACTGGTAAAGGTGCAGCAACAGCCATATTTCAAGGCCTAGGATTGAAGGCAGGGTTCATGCAGAGAAGTTGAAGCTTGACGCCGTGAAGAGAGCCTATGAGAAGATCCTGGTGAAAGTGCAGCACAGTTGCAGTAGAAGACCCCAGAATTTTGGAGATGCTAGTGCATTGGGCTGACTGCCGAGGACAGCTGAAGTATGGAATGTAGGCCTGAGCCTGGGACACAAGCTGTGTGTACTGTAGAGGACCAAGCCAGAGAAGTGCTACAAACCCTACGGAGGAGACCAGATGGTTGTGAGCAAACCCGAGACATTCACTAATTTGTTATTTACACTATTGGGAGTTGGGTTTTCCTCTGATCTGATTGTGACAATATCCTGGTTCTTCCTTCTTGAAGTAAGAAAGTGTTTAACTTAATTTTGATGCTATAGGATCCCACCATTTAGAGGCTTTGAATTTAAAAAGTGACTTTAAGGAAATCTCTTTTCTTCTTCTTCTTCACTTGATATGAGAGTGTCTGACTTGGCTTGTGTAGTCCCGCTCTAAGGCTCTAGGCCTGGAAATTTTTGGAAGAGTCAGCACATCCCACAGACCTGTGTCCTCCACTCTCTGTAGCTCTGACAGACGAAGTCCTTCCACTGGTGAATGATGTCACATCCACATGGACTTTCAGGACAGGGCTGAGCAGCACATGTGGCTCCCTCCTCACTGCTCTTCCTGTTGTGTCAGTCACACGTGTTTCCCACAGTCTTGTCCTCACTTCTGTATCTCACAGTTTCCTTCACAGCATGGATGCTTCCAGAGGATTCTAGAGCTTCAATTCATGTCGACTGTAACTATGGAGTACACGTGTTAATATTTATTTTTATAGCACAGCATAATATACTATGTATCTTAATTGCTGATAACTTGTGGAAAATGGTCACTTAAATTTCAATTGAGGAAAAATTTCACTCACCCTGAGCTTCCCCTTAGATAAGAGCTCAAAATAGATGGTTACCGGAATCAAAACAAGAAGTGTCCTTTGGCTTTGGTTAAAAAAAAAGAGAGAGAGAGAGAGAGACCAGATACTATACCTTCTTAACATAGAAGAATGTGATGGGAACAGACACAGAGACCCACAGTCAAAGGTTGGGGGAGTACAGGAACTCCACAGGATATGGGGAGCAAGGATTATAGGAGCAGAGGGTCAAGGAGACCAGGAGTCAACTAGCAGGGCTCATGGAGGTACACACAGACTGAATCAGGGAGCTTGCATGGGTCTGCATTAGGCCCTCTGGATACATGCTGTGGTCTTCACCTTGGGGTCTCTGGGGGACCCAAAACAGTGACAGTTGAGGGCATATCTATCTCTTTTTCCCCACTGTGGGACACCTTTCCTCCTGCTGGGCTGCCTCATTAAGGTTTGCTGTGGGGATTATGACTGCTCTTAATACATGCTGTTATCCTGCCTTCATTGAAGGAAAATGAAGACAGGGAGAGAGGAGGCAGGAGCAGGGAGAGAATGGGAAGAGGGGAGGATGGGAACTCTTCAGTCAGGATCTATTGTATGAGAAAAGAAAAAAAAGACAATAGTGTGTAAGCTGTGTGAGCGGAACAGACACCCAGGTCAAAACTACCTAGAAACCCTCAGAGGCAAGTGTGGGTGGGTGTGGACACACACATCAGAGCATTCATTCACAGGACACTTCCCGTTGATCATTTCACTTACAGAAGTAGGAGTTTATTGCTGTTCACCAGTTCAGGGTCACATCTCCCATTCACAATGGACACACCAAGGGTCTGCTCCAAGGTAGAAGACCCCACTCCAGGGATTCTGTGTGCATCACCTTCATCTCGTCCCCCAGGTCAGTAGCTTTATTTTTCCTACTGGCATTTGAATATCTTCCAGAGCTATGGTTTCCTCATACAGTTTTGTTGTTGCTTTGAAGGTGAGCAGCTCTCTGTCCATACTGAAAAGAGTAGATGCTCACAGCTTTAGAGATAAGAAGCTCATTTACACCACTTCAGTCAGTTAATGTGAGACATGGCAGCACTGTTTTCAGCTTCAGTCACAAGACCCTGAAGTAGGGATGCTTTACATCTACAAGGAAAGGGATGCTTCTAGCAGAGAGATTCACCATAAAGCATCTTGCCTGGTCCAAACTTCTACAGAACACAAACACAAAGACTCAGTTCCACAGCATCCTAGCACTGAGCACTGGTGGAATCAGCACACTATCTCCCGAGGATTTGAAATCTGAGGGAAGGAAATGGGAACTAATGTGGAAGATTGAGGTGATACAAATACGAAGGATACAATGACTTAAGGGTGGAAGAAAAGAAACAAACAGTGAGGCAGAAAATAGGCCTAAAATGGCCAAGGTACAGTGTGAGATTTTGTGATGTAACTTAGCATCCTTATAAGATACTGCAATGCGTACATTTAATCTTTCCATATTGTGCCAAGAATGTGAATAACAACTTTTTAAAGATTCTTGTCAACAACTATTAAATTAGCAGATTTTTTAATCAGAAAAAGTCTTTGAATCACCAAATGAGCTTCATTATAATCTGTACAAGTGGTCTGCGAAAAGTGGGGGATTTGGGTAACTATATGAAAGATTTCTTGGAGCCAGTCATTTGTGGTAGGCACAAGAATGTCTTTTTTTTTTCCCTGTCTATACCTGTAAAAGTAGAAGGAACTTAAAGAGCTTAAGGTTTGGGGTTTGATTTCCCACTGAGTCCAGTCAGCCCTGCCAGTGAGTGCATGGGTGAAGGCCGTGTCCTGGAGCATAGGGTGCTTCTTAGAGACTGTATCCTGGAAGAAGACTGAATCTCCTACTCCTAGCCGCCATCAGTTGTCAATATGTTCCCAGGCTGGGGTGGAACCTCATGCCCAACTCCCCCACAATCTTTTGTCAGACTTGAGCTTTTGAAGGTCTTGTGCAGGCCATCACAAACGGTGCAAGTTCATCTCTATAACTGCCGTGTTATGTCCAGAAGATGGTGTTTCCTTGTAGTTATCCAGCACTTCTGGTTCTGCAGTCATTCTGCCCCTTTCTGTGATAATGCCCGAGCATTGGTTGGGAATGGGAGGGGATGCAGATGTTCCACTTAAGGTGGAGGACTTCTTAGTTTTTTTACTCTCTACATACTGACTACTTGTGACTGGTGCAAACATAGAATTCTGTTGTTCTGCTTCTTCCTTGGGTGGCTGGCTGCAGTGGTCCATGGGGTGGAAAAAGCAGAAGTGGCGAATGAGATTTAAATGGCTGTCAGTAAGACAGAGACAGCCCTTGAGGAGATGACTTTGATGAATCAGCTCAGCTTTTTTCCAGAGTATAAGAAATATATAGGAATGGGGACCTGGGGACAAACCCTAATTTGTATTAAGCAGCACGCTCCTATCATAAGGCTTCGTATGTGGCAGCAGGGTCCTATAGCAAAGCTCCTGTACAAGTCTCATCTACCTTAAGAGCATCAGGAGAAAGGCTTCTAGCAGGAAACTGTGCCAGGGGTCATGCTGAAGATAAATCAGGATTCCAGACTTGGAGACAGCTTTCTTAGGAAAGTCCTCCCAGCCAAGAGACATCCTCCAGATAGCAGAAGGTAGAGAGCAGGAAATATCAGTGGATGGAGAGGGAGTCCTCCATGTTTCAGAGCTTGGAGAAAGCTGCCAGGCTGTGGTAGACTGCAGCATCTGATCAGCAGGGCCACTCAACAGATCCCCATCACTCGGGAAGTGGAGGCAGCAGAATGAGGAACTCAAGGTCATCTTCAGCCACACAGATAGTTAGAGGTCAGCCTGGACCAATGGACAACTCTCTCTCTCAGAAACAGAACAGAGCACAGCAAAAGCAATTATCGATGTACTATATTTAAGGAAAGTACACTGTGAAGGCAACACGCACACAGTGTTGTATGGTTTTAGTTTGCA
The DNA here is from genome assembly GCF_950005125.1 of Chionomys nivalis. NCBI lineage: Eukaryota > Metazoa > Chordata > Mammalia > Rodentia > Cricetidae > Chionomys > Chionomys nivalis. The sequence continues at coordinate 22,501,027 of NC_080086.1, forward strand.
TGTGTGTGCATATGCTTGTGTATGTAGTGTGGTATTAGTCACACTTCCAGATCATCTGTCCATTAGGGGGCTTCAGAACTCAGCCAATAGGAGGCACTACCTCAATTGAAATACTGAAAATATGGTGTGGACTCTTGAGATGCCCTCCTTGGAAGCCATAACTTTAATCCAAGTTGGAGAAGAACATTGTAGACCTCAGTGAAGCAGACCCCATATTGAGGAATAGAATCACATTCTATAGCATCAAAAGTCACAATTACCACAAAAGTGATCATCAAACATATCTCTTGGATAAAAGAAGGTGCTCCTTAGGGACACGTTGACTCCATTCCCACAACAAACATGCCGTTTGATTTACAGCACTCAGTGGTTTTCAACAGATCTTCACATCTACCAAGACTGAGTCACCCAATGAGTCTTATGCAGAGTACGTGCATGAGCATTCATTTTCTTTCCTACTTTATCAGAGAAAACAGCTGAACATAATGAAGTATTCAGCTCATGGAATTTTGTTTTACGTTGGCAGAGAAACACCCACATCCGCAGCCCACCCTCTATTTGAATCCAGTTGTCCACGTTAATCCAAACCACCTTTAACCTTCATCCTAGATGTACTCAACTGACATAAGCAAGTAACCAGGTGTTTAACTTCACAGATGCCTGCCAGTGCCCACGTTCCCACAGGTTGGCTCTGAAACTCAGTTGTGCTGGGCTCATCCTTCTTCTCCTGACTGTGATTGGACTGAGTGTTTTAGGTTAGTGAGGTGAGAGCTTTTGCTTCAGAATTGTTCCTCTAGATATCAGGTCGTCTTCACGTGGTTGGTCCCCTTTAGCTGGGAGATGTGTCCCATGTGCAGTGCAGAAGCTTCCCATTTCTGTGCTTCTGAGTTTCTCTGAGAGCCGTTAGGGGCTATTACACATGAAAGGCTCTCTAGCAGACCCAACCAGACTTGCAGGTTTTGTCCTTTTCCCTTTCCTCTCACTGAACTTCTAGATTACACTCATAAACTAGTCCCCAAGTCCAGTCCATTCCTCTATTTGGCCATGGAATACTCTTGAGGCTGTGCACCAAGATTCAATTTTCAAAACATCAATGTCCAGCAATCAAAGTTAATTATTTGGCTACAATGCTTAACCTTTCCACTCAAGACTTACAACTCATCCTCCCACAGACTTCTTTTCTCCTCAACAACCCAGTCCTGCAAAAACACCTGCTGCTGCCTATGCCAGATCAAGAGGCAGCTTCTCCCTGCTCCCTTCAGGTTAATAAATCTCTTTTGTGATAAAAACTTAGTGGCTGTGTATGTTCTTAGCTGACTCCAAGCACCCAACAACACATATCCACCCAGAACATAAAAAACAAAAACAAGCCATAATTGTGACATAAACAACAATGTAGATAGAAAACTAAAAGGCTCAAGTGTTTAATTTCTTAATTGGCTTCTGAACTCCAGTGGCAGAAAGCTGCCTTCCTTGGAGACAGTGTGAAAATACTCATTTTAAAGATGGGAATTCAGACATGATTTTGGTAATTTACGAGTTTCTTTAAAGCCATTAGATGGCTGGGCGGTGGTGGCGCACGCCTTTAATCCCAGCACTCGGGAGGCAGAGGCAGGCGGATCTCTGTGAGTTCGAGACCAGCCTGGTCTACAAGAGCTAGTTCCAGGACAGGCTCCAAAACCACAGAGAAACCCTGTCTCGAAAAACCAAAAAAAAAATAAATAAATAAAAAAAAAATAAAGCCATTAGATGATATGTGGTCTGAAATCACATGTTCTGTGTTTTTCTTCTTTGTTTACACATTCTTTCTCCAAACTGGTTCCTCAGTGGCTGATATTTTACCCTCAGTCCTTATGGTCAGCTTTGTTGAAATAACTCGATTTCCTGAATTGGGAAGAAAAACATCCATTCCACCATACACTTCAGTATTTAATCCTCTCTGTTTGTTTTCTTCTTTGCTAGTGCGAGTCTTAATACAAAATCCATCAATAGAAAAATGCAGAGTGGATATTCCAAGGATTGCGGCTAGCTCAACAGGTAATCATTGACCAAGGTTTCTGTCTCAAAGAAACACACATAGGTCTACATTAATCATAAACTAGCTCTCCTAGTAGCTAAAGGTATTTTTTTATTTTGTAACAAATTTCTTTCTTTCTTTTTTATTTATTTATTTTATTTATTTTTTTATTTATATATTTATTAAAGATTTCTGCCTCCTCCCTGCCACCTCCTCCCATTTCCCTCATCAAGTCCCCTTCCCTCATCAGCCCTAAGAGCAATCAGGGTTCCCTGCCCTGTGGGAAGTCCAAGGACCACCCACCTCCATCCAGGTTTGGTAAGGTGAGCATCCAAACTGCCTAGGCTCCCACAAAGCCAGTACGTGCAGTAGGATCAAAAACCCATTGCCATTGTTCTTGAGTTCTCAGTAGTCCTCATTGTCCGCTATGTTCAGCGAGTCCGGTTTTATCCCATGCTTTTTCAGACCCAGGCCAGCTGGCCTTGGTGAGTTCCTGATAGAACATCCCCATTGTCTCAGTGTGTGGGTGCACCCCTCGTGGTCCTGAGTTCCTTGCTCGTGCTCTCTCTCCTTCTGCTCCTGATCTGGACCTTGAGATTTCAGTCTGGTGCTCCAATGTGGGTCTCTGTCTCTGTCTCCTTTCATCGCCTGATGAAGGTTAATATTCAGGAGGATGCCTATATGTTTTTCTTTGGGTTCACCTTCTTATTTAGCTTCTCTAGGATCACGAATTATAGGCTCAATGTCCTTTATTTATGGCTAGAAACCAAACTGACTGGGAGAAGATCTTCACCAACCCCGCAACTGACAAAGGTCTGATCTCCAAAATATATAAAGAACTCAAGAAACTAGACTGTAAAGTGCTAATCAACCCAATTATAAAACGGGGCACTGAGCTGAACAGAGAATTCTCAACAGAAGAAGTTCAAATGGCCAAAAGACACTTAAGGTCATACTCAACTTCCTTAGCGATCAGAGAAATGCAAATCAAGACAACTTTAAGATACCATCTTACACCTGTCAGAATGGCTAAAATCAAAAACACCAATGATAGCCTTTGCTGGAGAGGTTGTGGAGAAAGGGGTACACTCATCCATTGCTGGTGGAAATGCAAACTTGTGCAACCACTTTGGAAAGCAGTGTGGCAGTTTCTCAGGAAATTCGGGATCAACCTACCCCTGGACCCAGCAATACCACTCTTGGGAATATACCCAAGAAATGCCCTATCATACAACAAAAGTATATGCTCAACTATGTTCATAGCAGCATTGTTTGTAATAGACAGAACCTGGAAACAACCTAGATGCCCTTCAATGGAAGAATGGATGAAGAAAGTATGGAATATATACATATTAGAGTACTACTCAGCAGTAAAAAACAATGACTTCCTGAATTTTGCATGCAAATGGACGGAAATAGAAAACACTATCCTGAGTGAGGTGAGCCAGACCCAAAAAGAGGAACAGGGGATGTAGCTCAGGGTTTTTATTAATTAATTCTTACGTAAACCTTAACCCATAATTCTTGTCTGTGTTAGACATGTGGTTTGGTACCTTTCATGAGCTAGGCATTCTCATCTGTGTCTTCTATGTCTGGGTAACGACTGCAGACTGAATCTTTCCTCTTGCCAGAATTCTCCTGTTTTCATTGCTCGGACTCTACTTCCTGCCTGGTTGCCACACCTCTACTTCCTGTCTGGCTACAGGCCAATCAACCACTTAATTAAACAAGTACAAGAAGCAAATCTTTACAGGGTAAAACCATTGTTTCACAGCAGGTAATTTTTACAGCTTGATTTTCCCAAGAATAACAATTGACATTTGCTATTTACCAAGGCTTACGTGAGCGGAGGCTTCAAACTCTCAACCATAAAGACAGCTCCATGATCTTACATTAGAAAAAATTGCAGTATAGAAATGTATGGAGGTCTCATGACTGGTATTTGATACTGCTGGGAACTTTTTTGAAACAATGTAACCTTGACGCCTGAGATATTAATCACTTTGTCATGCTGCCTCCAATGCTATCACATCACACTAGACCAATAACTTCAAAAATATCCTAATAGAATATTTGTTTAATCAAATATGTTAATGTTAGCTCTGTCTAGTTGATTGATAGAAAAGAAAATGAATTCCTTGTTGTTTGTATTTTTTTTCATCATAACAATAATCTCTTCGCAGCACATGTTACTAAAAGTGTGTGTTAGCAAAACAACTACTGTGTGTGCAGCAGGGACAGATAAAAATTTATCCTGTCTGCTCCTCACTTCAGAGAGTCCAGTTCAGCTAACATGCCCCAATGACTGGATGACATACCGAAATAAATGCCTACAGTTTTCTCAAGAGACCAGTGTTTGGAAGGAAGGTCTATCTGACTGCGCTAGAAAAAGAGCCACTTTGCTGCTCATTCAAGACCAAGAAGAACTGGTAAGTTGTTCTATAAAACAGAGTCGTGAACACATTTCTGTAGCTGTACCAACGTCTCTAAACTTAACAGATCTTCCATGCAAAGGCAGTGGAGACTTTACATTGTGGAAGCTAAGTCTGAGAGACTAGAGGGACGTGTGAGCCAAAAACTGCATATGTAAGGTGAGTGGCCTAGGATCGTAAATGCTGGGCACAGATTCCTCAAGGGAGGAAGAATGAACTGTGCTGAGAACTCAGGACGGACACAGGTGACACTTGACCTAGGTGTCGGGAGGCTGTGGAATGAGTCACAGCACACAGGCTCAGCTTAAGTCCTCTCCTCTGCTTTGATTGTAGAGATTCGTAAAGGATTCGATAAAGGAAAAAGGTAATTCATTTTGGATTGGACTAAATTACTCCATGTCAGAGAAGCACTGGAGATGGATAAACGGCTCCACTTTAAGTTCTGATGTGTGAGTATTAGAGGAGCTCACTCGAATATTCATTTCAGGTCATTTTACTGTAGGGCTCTAATAAGGATACCAAAGATTAAAGATGTTCAGAAGTGTTTGAAAATTTGATTACAAAGGTGGCTTAAAATTTTCATGTATAAAATGATTCTAGCCTTTTATAAGGTCAAGTGTGTAGGTATATATACAATGGAGTTCTGCAGCTGAGGATTAAACTAACTTCTTAGGAAAGAAAATGCGTTTTTCATATGTTAAAAGTTTTCATAAACAATTTTTTTCTTTTTTATTGGTTTTTATTGAGCTCTACTTTTTTCTCTGCTCCCCTCCCTTCCTCTTCCCTCTCCTTCAGACCTATCCCAAGGTCTGCATGCTCCCAATTTACTCAGAAGGTCTTGTCTTTTTCTATTGCCTATTTAGATTAGATCTATGCATGTCTCTCTTAGGGTCCTCATTTTTGTCTCGCTACTCTGGGATTGTGATTTGTGAGGTGGTTTTCTTTGCTTTATATTTAAAAACAACTTATGAGTGAGTACATGTGATAATTGTCTTTCTGGGTCTGGGTTACTTCACTCAAAATGATGTTTTCTAGCTCCATCCATTTGCCTGCAAAATTCAAGATGTTATTTTTTTCTGCTGTGTAGTAAACAGAGTACTCTCAACAAAGGATTATAAAATTCCTGAAAGGCACTTAAATAAATGTTCAACATCCTTAGTCATCAAAGTAATGCAGATCAAAACAACTCTGAAATTCCATCTTACACCTGTAAGAATGCCCAAGATCAAAAACACTGATAACAGCTTATGCTGGACAGGTTGTGGGGTAAAGGGAACACTCCTACATTGCTGGTGGGAATGCAAGTTGGCATAGCCTTTTTGAATGTCAGTGTGGCAATATCTCAGAAAATTAGGAAACAACCTTCCTCAGGACCCAGTAATACCACTTTTGGGTATATATACAAAGGATGCTCAATTGTGCCACAAGGACACGTGCTCAAATGTGTTCATAGCATCATTGTTTGCCATAGCCAGAACCTGGAAACAACCTAAATGCCCCTCGACCGAAGAATGGATAAGGTAAATATAGTACAGTTACCCAATGGAGAATGCCTTTTAAAATGCCTACTTAGAGCCTGTAGGCAGAAGGAATTTTTCTTTTGTCACTCTAATATTTTTTATATTTTTCAAAGATTTTCTTGAGTGGTCCTTTCCATGCTGTGGTGAAATGAGCCATAGTGTGCAGTGAGGCCAGTAGCTCAGGTCACAGCCAGCAAAGGAAGAGTGAGTGGGGAAGGGAAGGCAGTGTCAGCCGGGAGCTTTGTCAGCTGAGAGAAATGTCCTCATTGTCACAGGCTGCAGTGTGGCTTAGCTGAGTTGTGAAAGCTACAATTATTTGAGGAGCTGTGATGAAAACAGACCTTAGTCAAGATAAACAAGAAAGGAAAATCATTTTGGTTCACAGTTCAGGGGCCTCAAGTCCATCTTCATCTTGCTGCATTGCTGCTGGCCCTGTGGCAGTGCAGAAATGTTATATAAATTCAGGCAAAGTTGCTCACCTCAAGATGGGCAGGATGGAGAGGAGATAGCAAGCCCTTGGGTGGGATGAAAAGCAGAGATTTGCCCTCAAAGGCTGCTTCCCACCATAACCTACATCTTTCTGGGAGCCTCATTTTGTTTGGTGGGAACTCCTTGATGGAGTTAGTACTCCCATGATCCAGTCACCTTTAACACTGTGACAGCTATCCTTCACATCCTTTTGGGGTACTGAATATCAAAAGTATATTTGTGTGTGTTGTGGCTCACAAAGAAGCCATTAGCTTTTTGGTGTCTTCTCACTTTCTTATTGTTGAGATTATCATGGTAACTGTGCAATGAGAGACCTGACATTTCAGAGCTATACTGTAGATTTTAGCATAATCATGAATTTTTGTATAACAGAACAGAATATTCATTCCCTTCATAAGCAAAATATGTAGGAATCAGCAAAATTCCTATACATTGCTTTCTATGAGGTTTTCAGAAGGGATATTGAGAACTGTTTATTAATCTTGCTTGAATAAACAAACAAATCTTACAAGAAAATGTACTTCTTGTTATTCAGAACACATCAGATTGAAATGTAAAATGCTGATTTAGATTCACTTAAAATGTAATGAAAATTTGTTAAGTATAGAAATTGATAAACATAAAAGTTGGCATAGAGTAGAGAAATGTATGTGAAGTATAGGAATTAATGGATTAATCTTGGCTGCTCTGTCCTTTACTCTGAGGACAAAAGGGCTCTGTGATTAGACTAAAGGGATTGAGAAGCCTGGAGGCTGCTGTGCTCAGTAGGAAGTGTCAATCAAGGAAGCCCCGCCTTTGCTTTAACTCTCTGTCTCTGGCTTCAGGTAAGGGAAAGGGAGAGAGTAACAGTTTCCCCCACAGGGTTATTTGGGGATTAATAAGGAATGTCAGAGAACTCTCCTGGAGTCCAGTAGGAGAAAGCCTGGGAGGCCTTAAAGGGATTGTGAAAGGAAGTCCTTGACTACACAGATCAGCCACAGGGAAACGATGCTGAGAACTGAAGACAGATCCTGAGGATGGAGAATCCAGGGAAATCGTGGCTGGATTGCAGGCTGACCACTAGGATGGCATCAGGTTCACATCTCAAGCTCAAGGTCTCCACTAAGAGCTGAACAAAGGAAGGACACCCGTGAGGAGCCTGGCCACTGTCAGATGCCACCTTCTTTTAAGACCTTTGAGTGTGGTAGAACTCATCTCTCCCTTACAGTAAACCCTGATACTGGGTGTTAGTGCTTAAATTCTAGTTGTGTTTCCCCCAGCCGGGGTCCATGGGAGCCATGCATGTGTGAAACCCATGTGTTAATCAGTAGTTGCCATCCTAAGGGAGTAGAATGAAAGGAATCCTGACTATGAGTATCATGAGCTGAGCCTCTTTCCTCCCCTGCCTTCAATTCTGTGATCTAGACCCTATGAGCTCACTCTGTATACTGGATACATTCATTGAGCACCTACTGTGTGTAACTGTTGTCACCCATCATGTATATCATAATCCTTTCACAATCATTAGCTAGTTAACCTCATATGTATGTATATGTATGTGTGTATTATATACATGTACATATGTGTGTATATATATGTGTGTGTGTACACATACATATAACTCCATGATCTTTGCTAATAATCTATTGGGATTGATTTATTCATTTTTGTTTATGTAAATGAGTGTTTGCCTGGCTTGTGTGTTTGTATGTGGACCACATGAATGCCTGTGTCCATGGAATCCAGAAAAGGGTACCAGATTTCTTGGTACTGGAGTTACAGATATTCTGAGCTGCCATGTGGGTGCTGAGAACTGAACTCAAGTTCTTTGCAAGAGCAGCCAGGACCCTTAACCACTGAGCCAAATCTCCACCTTCCAACCCTGTATATTAAATGAAACTGACACTCAAAAAATATTCTGTTCTTTTGATGTGTTAGTTGTGGAATGAGGAGATTACATGATGTGTTAGTAATGGAAGGAGGAGTTCACATGACATGTTAGTAGTGGGATGATGATATCACATGACATATTAGTAGTGAATGAGGCGATCACATAAAATGTTAGTAGTGAAATGAAAATGTCACATGACATGTTAGGAGTGAAAAGAGGAGGTCACATGACATATTAGTAGTGGAATGAAGAGGTCTCTATCTCTCAAACTGTCTCTGATTTATGCATCTTTATGAACATTGTTGCTGGAAGGTTTCTTTGCCAGTAAAGAAACAGCAGGTTTGCCGGGCGGTGGTGGCGCACGCCTTTAATCCCAGCACTTGGGAGGCAGAGGCAGGTGGATCTCTGTGAGTTCGAGACCAGCCTGGTCTACAAGAGCTAGTTCTAGGACAGGCTCCAAAACCACAGAGAAACCCTGTCTCGAAAAACCAAAAAAAAAAAAAAAAAGAAACAGCAGGTTTTAGAAGAGCTATGCCTTCAATGTTTATAACATTATATTTGTGCTTAGTACACTTAACAACTGTGCATTCTACTGTTTCCTTTAAATTCCATAGGAAAGCAATGACAAGACATTTATGAGAAAATCCTAAACACTAATAGTGGCTGTTCTCTTTCTCCTCAGACTGAACATCATAGGTGACTCTAAATTAAACAGCTGTGTCACTGCCTCAAAGGACAAAGTGGTTTCTGAGAAGTGTACTGCAGACAACAAGTGGATCTGCCAGAAGGAACCAAAATGAGTCCCTGAAACCAGGTGTAATGATTCCTAACTGGGAATCCCATCCCAATTACTCTACCATACAGATCTTTGCACTCCTTCTATCCAGACTGTCGGCCCAAATATTGCACAGTTGGTGACATAAAACATGGACTCTAAAACCACTGTGACTCTTACAGATGCCCATGTTCCGTTTCTTTATTCTGAAGAGAGGATAGAGACACTAATGTGCCGTTTCAGAGAAGTGCTCTGTGGACAGAAGCCCAGACAGCTGAGGAGCACTGGGTTCTTATCCTGGAGTCTGTGACCCTCACTCTCTGTGTCTGAGGTCATCTGCAAACAGCACAGAAGACCATTTGCAAAATCATTGTTAAAAGCTCTTAATGCGAGGACTGATGACACAGGCCTGTGTTAACAGCCCTGGGAAGGCTGAATCAGGAGGATAACCAGTTCAAGGCCAGCCTGGGTGTGGTGGATTAAATGAGGAATGTTCTCCATAGCCTTTGGCATTTTATCACTTGGTCTCCAGTTGGTGGCACTGTTTGGGGAGGTTTAGGAGTGCAGCCCTGCTGGAGGACATGTCCCTGAAGGTGGCTTTTGAGAGTAAAAGCCTCATGCGTAACTTGGTCTGCCTCATGCTTTTGGTTCAGGATATGAGCTCTGAGCTTCCTATTCCAGGCACCATGGTTTCTGCCAGCTTCCTGCCCTTATATACTTCTGGAACCAACAATAAACTCTTTCTACTATAGGTCACCTTGGTCATGGTAATTTATCATAACAGAAGAAACGTCACTAATATCCTGGGGAAGACAGTGAGTTAGTCAGAACCTACTAGGCAAACACTGCTCTTGGAATTAGAGTGAACATATTTGCCTACAAGTACAGCAAACATAGGTAACAATTAATCACCCTGGGACCTACTTCATTTTAGTTATGCACATACCTCTCTTCTGGTAACGCACTTGACGCCCTCGGTTCCTCTCTTGTACAGGCTATGTCCACACGCACACTTTTCTCTAAACAACGCACATAGCAATCTGCTAGCACCCAAGACCACCACACCCATAGAACTGCAAGCCCATTTGAATATAAGGAAAAAGTTATTCACCCCACAAAGGCAATCGGACATTGACAGTTTCTATTCAAACATACTATTAATGTATCTGTGAACATGGGTCAGTCTGGTCTAGGGGTGCACACTCAATAAGACAAACTGTGTTCTGAAGCAAATGAGTAAAGAGACCCTCCTGTTTACCATGGTAATCCTAGCACAGCTGAGTATGCATGTTATTAACAACATACGTGTGTAGTTGGAATTTTCTTTGGGCTGCCCACCAGCTCCTAAACAAAGACATGAAACATTATTAGTTATGAATTTTTTGTGTTAGCTTCAGCATGTCCCACTACCTCCTTTAACTTAACCTGTTTCTCTTCATCAACATCTTGCCTTGGGCCTTTGGTCTTTCTATTATTCTGTATGTCCTACTTTTCGGCCTCCTCTGTGTCTGGCTGATTGGTGGCTGGCATCTCCCTGGTGTCTCTTTTCTCCCTCACCCTTGTATCCTGAATTTGTCCTCCTTGCTAGTCTCCCTGCCCAGAAGTTTCACCTATACCTCTGACCTTGCTATTGGCCATTCAGCTTTTATTTGACCAATCAGGTGTCATAGGCAGGCAAGGTAAAACAACAACACATCTTAACATAATTAAACAAATATAATCCTACAAACGTGCTATGGGAAGAGTTGTCAGCCAAAATAAAGAACTACCCACATTAAGCTCCTAGTAACCAAAATCCTCCTTCTCTTGGACCCCCTAAAAGGAAGCTCCAAACAACAGTCAGTGCCCTGGAGTACTCACTCCAGCTGCTGGAAGTCCTCTTTCCTGTGTATTCTAATCTGTACTACAGCCTTGCTTTAGATAAAGTCACTTTCGTACTCCTTGAAAGAGGAACCAAAAACCTGCAAACACTGCACTGTGACCTGGCTAGTCGCAACATATTTTATTTACATATATGATTTTTGATAATGGACATTGCCCTGTTCCTAAACTGGGTAGCAACAGTGACTTTCCCAAGAGAATTAATTTTCAAATAATAAAGCAGAGTGTGTAATGATTTGTCAACATTTGTGGGTAATCCACTGATAGAGATGAACCCCAAGTTTGGCTGCACTGCTGTGCACTACCCCATTGAGCTACCGCCAGAGACAGATGCTGAAACCTTGCCAGTTGGCCACATCCCTCATGGTAAAATATAAAATAATGGAGATGGGTTAATTCTGGATGTAAGAGCTAGCTAACAATATGCTTAAGTAATATACAAAGTAGTAATTTAATTAATACAGTTTCTGTGTGGTTATTTTGGGATCTGGGCAGCTGGGAAATGAACAAGCGGCCTCCTTGCAACAAATTGGTGCTCTAACATGGTCAACTATATCCATGTAAATCCTGAGAGAGCTTGGAAAGTAATTCTAGACACTAAAAAACAAAGTTCAGCCACATTTTCCCCCCAAATGGGATTAGCTTACTGGCAGCATGCTGTGGCTCATTTAAGAGAGGTCTCTGATTCATCAGTAGCAGAAAAACAGCCATGTGGTTTTGAAACTGCAGCTTCCCTGCCATGGGCCATGCTGCTAATATGAACTCTGACTCTTTCAGGATGCCAACATTTAGATGAGGTTTGGGAGCAGAGCACTACGATTTGCTTAATGGTAACATAGACCAGTTGTATGCCTGAAAATGGGGCTGTGAGCATGGCTTGTGCTAAAAAGACCTCTGCCATACCATGTCAGACTGGGCGGAGCAAGCAGGCAGGGCCTTGTTTGCCCTAGCAATGATGCCACTTAGGTTTTTAAGAAACTCGTTGCATTTTAAGAAGCTGTCCTATTCAGAACAGATACACAATAAAGATAAATTCAGATGGAAAAGACCACTAAATGGGTCACAGTGTCGAATAAATATACATAGGCTTGGGAGAGAGAAGAAAAATAATATAGACAGTTATAACAAGAAGTAAATTTTTTTTAAAATAAAAGGTAAAATCTTTAAAGAGACAGAGTATAGTCAGCTTTAGATTAAAAGAAGTAAATAAAGAATAAGCCACATAAAGATGGGATATCTGGATTATGTATACTACTGTGTTTTATTTGAATTTTTTGACTGCAGAGAGACATTTGATACTCAGGTCTGCTAAGCCAAGCCAATATATATACTTTAAAGGTATCTTGATTTCAAAATATGGGTCTAAGGATTTGTTGCTTTGGAAAAGAGGTTCTTCTTTTGTTTCCACAGAGGATGAGAACCTGTGGAAACTTCCAGACTAACATGGTTTAATGGACCAAGGCCCCCTAAAAGGCTGCCTTGAGCTTCCCTCAAAAAATTACTTTGCCCAATAAACAGCAGGAAGCAGTTTGCACAGAACCATGCCCATATTATCAAATATTGTCTATAAATGCTTCTTTACATTTAAAGGGGGTTATACTATAGAGATTTGAATTGGTATTGATCTTGGTTTCTTGGTACAAATTTAAGATCAATTTTGTTTTTCTGCTCTTGATGAAGGTATTGTGTTTGTACAGCTCATTTCAAAATGTAATGTATAATTAAGAAATATGGGCTAATAGATAATCATCTATAATAGTCAAGCTTATAGTCATGTTAGTTAGATTTTCTAGATGTACAGAGATGTATTTCAGATGGATAGGCATTCTTCAAACCTTTCAAAGACTGCAGAATATGGCATTTAAAACATTTTAATAACTTAGGAATTTTCATGGCAATGAGACATATCTCCTCCTGGAAGCACCAATTAGTCCAAGAGGAAGATGGGCATCGAAGAGGTTCCTCATGGAGTTGGTTAGTCATTTTGGCACAAAACTGGTCTTTCCTGGAGTGCTTGATGCTATGCTATGTGAACTGGACATGCAGGATTCACAGAGAGATGATTGCTGAACTTGCCTAAAGGTGAGATGGTACTTCAGGGTTCCTGCTTCATGAAAGAGTCTGCTAGACATTCTGCAGGACACAGAAAAAGGTGACTGACAACTGCCAATATAGGCAGAACTGTCTTTGAAATTTCCAGCTTCATGGAAAACTCTGCCAGGTCCTGTGGGCCTGTAGGCTAAATATGGGATGGATGCCCCAACAGTACATGAGAACATTGGGTGACTGTCCAGGCAGTGAGAAGTCTCTGTTAATTCTAGAGTTTTGGAAGTTGCTTTCAATGAACTTCCTGTTTACTTAGGTAATATTATATCCTTCTGGAATCTTTGATAGAATTGAAGAGTAGATAGTAATAATATAGTTTTTCTTACTTGTGGTAAAAGATAAAGTAGATATAAATATTGTAAGTGAAATTCTTGCTTGATACCTATTTTGTTATATGTCATTTTACTATGTTAAAGTTAAAACCTTCCTTTTTATTTAAACAGAAAAGGGGAGGTGATGTGTGATTCCCCTCTGTATGCTGTGAATACCATTGGTGAATAAAGAAACTGGCTTGGCCTAATAGCATAGAACAGAGCTAGGCAGGGAAAACTAATCTGAATGCTGAGAGAAGGGAGGCAGAGGCAGAGAAGCCACGGAGACACTGCCAGAAACACACGTGCTGAAACCTTGCTAAGCCTTATGGTAAAATATAAAATAATGGGAATGGGTTGATTCTAGATGTAAGAGTTAGCTAACAATAGGCTTAAGTAATAGGCCAAGCAGCAATTTAATTAATACAGTTTCTATGTGGTTATATCAGGAGTCTGGGCAGATAGGAAACAAACAAGTGGCTGCCTTACTACACTAGTAGGTGTTCATGACCTCTAGACAAACGTCCATGAAGCCTGCTTGGGAACAAGGCCTTTTGTATGTGGGTGAAATTTGTATGACTTACTCTGTTTATTGGGCCACTGGCAATGGGACCAAGATCTATCCTTGATGTATGAGCTGGCTTTTTTGGAGTCCATTTCCTATGGTGGGATGCCTTGCTCACCCTTGATGCAGCAGGAAGGAGCTTGAACCTGCCTCAACATGATTTATATTGCTGGATAATTTTGTTTATTCATCATTTCTCTGTCTTCTGTTAGTGCTTTCTCTGTCCTTCTCTCAGCTGACTATGTTTAGGACAATGTTTTTCTTAATTATTGTCAAGAGGCTCACACATCTGTGACACTTTAGCTGTGGAGCATCCTTTTCTTCATCTGATGGGGCCATCTTTCCTCGTTTCTTCACTTGAAAGAAGGGGCCATCTTTCCCTGTTTCTTTTATCTGTGTAGAATATTTCTCTCTTTGCTTGTTGTTTTGGTTTTGTTTTAGTTTTTGTTTTCCTTTTTTTTCTTTTTTAAGTAATACTAGGAATCAAAATTTCTACTTCCTCCCCTCCTCCCACTTCCCTCCTGCTCCCCCACTCACCCGCCCCCCTCCACCTCCAGTCCTAAGACAGGGCAGGGTACCCTGTCCTGTGGGAAGTTCAAGGCCCTCCCCCCTCCATCCAGGCTTAGGAAGGTAAGCATACAAATAAACTAGGATCCCAAAAAGCCAGTGCCTGCCATAGAGACAAATCCCAATGCCATTATCATTGGCTTCTCAGTCTGCCCCAAATGTCAGCCACATGCAGAGAGTCCATTTTGATCCCATGCTCATTCAGTCCCATTCCAGCTGACTTTGGTGAGCTCCCTTTAGTTCAGGCACAGTATCTCAGTGGGTGGATCAACCCCTCATGGTCCTGACTTCCTTGGTTATATTCTCCTTCCTTCTGTTCTTCAACTGGACCTTGGGAGCTCAGTCCAGTGCTCCCATGTGGGTCTCTGTCTCTATTTCCAAACTGTAGCCAGATGAAGGTTCTATGGTGATATTCAAGATAGTCATCAGTCTGACTATGGGACAAGGCCAGTTCAGGCACCCTCTCCTCCACCGCCCAGGGTCCTAGCTGGGGGCATCCCTGTGGACATCTGGGACCTCCTCTAGAGTCCAGGCTCTTGCCAACCCCACAATGCCTCGCTTGATTAAGATATCTTCTTCCCTGCTCCCATATCTGTCCTTTCTCTATCTCAACCATCCCACTCCCCCAAGCTCTCCTCAACCCCCCTCTTCTCCTCTCTCTCTCCCCCTCTCCCCTTCTTCCACCCCACCCCCACCCACATGCATCCAACTTGTGCCTAGAAATCTTGTCTGATTCCAGTTTTCAGGAGGATCTATATATGGTTTTGTTTGGTTAACCTTATTAGTTAGGTTCTCTAGGATCATGAATTCTAGGCTCACTGTCCTTTATTTATGGCTAGAATCCACTAATGAGTGAATGCATACCATATACTTATTTGTGGGTCTGAGTTATCTCACTCAGAATAGTGTTTTCTACTTCCATCCATTTGCATGCAAAATTCAAGATGTCATTTTTTTTTTTTTACCACTGAGTAGTACTCTAATGTGTAGATGTGCCACACTTTTTTTATCCATTACTTCAAGAGGAAGATGGGCATTGAAGAGGCTCCTTATGGACTTTGGTAGCCATTTGGGCAAGAAACTGCTATTACCCGTACTACTTGATGTTATGCTGTATAAACTGGACATGCAGGACCCACTGAAAAATTATTAAACTTGCTTAAAGGTGATGGGGTCCTTTGGGGTTCCTGCTTCATCAAAAAATCTGCAGGACATTCTGTAGGGCACAGAAGAAAGCAACTGATGGACTTTGCCATTACAAGGCAGAACAGATCTTCAAATTCCAAGCTTCATGGAAAAGTCTGCCAAATACTATGGGCCTGTAGGCTGGAAATGGATGCCACAATGTTACAGAAGAACTTTGGGTGACTGTCCAGGCAGTGAGATGTCTCTGTCAATTCTAGAGTTTTGGAAGTTGTTTAAAATGCACTTCCTGTTTACTTGGGTAATATTACATCCTTCTGGAGTCATTTTTTGGAGTCAAGAATAGATAATTATAATTATAGTTTTCCTAAATTATGATGAAAGACAAAGTAGATATAAATATTGTAACTGTAATTCTTGTTTGATACCTGTTTTGTTATATGTAATCTGCCTATGTTAAAGTTAAAACCTTTCTTTTTATTTAGACAGAAAAGGGGAGGTAATGTAGAATTCCCCTCAGTATGCTGTGAATATGCATTGTTATCATTGATTAATAAAGAAGCTTCTTTGGCTTGAGGCAGAGCAAAGTATAACTATGCAGGAAAAACTAAACTGAATGCTGGGAGAAAGTAGGCGAAGTCAGAGACACCATGTAGCCGCTGGAGAAGACAGTAATGCCGGAATCATGCAGGTAAACCACTAGTCTCATGGTAAAATATAATTTAATAGAAATGGGTTAATTTAAGATGTAAGTGCTATGTAGAAATACACTTAAGCTATTGGCCAAACAGTATTGCAATTAATATAGTTACTATGTAATTATTTTGGTCTGGGCAGCAGGGAAATGAACAAGCAGCCTCCACCAACAATAAAGTATGTACATATATGTGTAAAAAAATATATGGTATAAGAAATATTTATGAAGACCTAGTAAGTCTGATAATTGAATCTTTACAATTTAGGAGACTGGACGACTTAAATTGTAACATAGAACTAAGCCTGTTTACTATTTAAAAATTGTACCTGTTTTTACCAAAGAAGCTAGTAGGCATCACAAAAGAATGGTGGACAATTTGAAAATGATTTTGTACATTCCAAAAAATAGCTTGTCGGGAGCATCTAGATTTTGCAGGAAAAAAGAAAATATGTTTGAAATGTTTGCTTTTTTGTAGAAACAAACAAATGGAGCTCAGAAGATCATCTGTAAAAGCAGAAAATATCAGCAAAATATTTTTAAACTCTTATGACAGATCTATTTCAGGTCATTTGTCAAATTTTTAAGAAGATTATTCCACAAACAGACATATTTTTGCAGATTCTCTGAATCACAATGCTGCTTTCTATGTCAATAGCCTCTTTATTTCCAAAACAGATTCAGATGAGGGCACAGAACCCTCTGGAGCTCGAGTTACAGGCAGTACTGAGGCACCTGAAGGAGGTGTAGGAATCTACCTGGGACCTCCACAAGAGCTGCAGGGACTCATAGGCTCTGAACCATATCTCCAGACCCCACTAACTCACCATGGGAATTAGTTATATTTAATATCACATTGTGGTTAATATCCCACTGTAATCTCCTTTTCCCACACAAACACCCACTCTTTATGATTATATTTTATTGTGACATGATCAAGACAAACCTGAATTTAGATAGATTATGAAGTAAAGTATCTTTTTGGCAATTATGTGATCATGTGGCTTCATTAGCACAGCTAGACAAGTTCTCTAAGTACGAATTTTCAAAGGGTTTTATTTTTACATGTACAATGATGATTATAAGGATGTTTGCCGTGTAAAGATTATTTAGGTATTTGATGTTCCAGATTCTGTATCAGGCAAAATGATCGCAGTTAGCTGCATACTGCATGCTGCCCACAGACGCATGGAGCTCTTCTCACTTCTGGTCACTTCACACTTTTGCCAGTAACAGTTAAAGAAAACGTCTCACCTCAGATCTGTCATATTTCACAGGCCATTATGGATTCCTGGCAGCCACAGGCAGCTTCAGAACTTAGTTAAACCTCACTGTCCACAAAGCATAGTTTGAATCTTCTGCTAAGAGCATCAGATTTCTCCTTATTGATCTAATACATCCACACCATTGTCATTGGTTCCCGGGATACTAGGTGGTTATAAACACCTAAATAGTAGCAATGCTTTTTCACACATTCCTCATCTAAAACTAGGTGGTATGTCTCGGCAAGGGAAGAGGATTATAGGCAAGGACAAGCATCACTCATGAGCAATCAGGTGAGTCCTCTATGTACTAAGGCCTAAGGGCCTTATATATGCTGAAACCTTTATGTACTGAAAGCCAAGGATATTTTTATAAATTCTCTATATTTGTTGAAAAATTAATGTCTCAAGATGGAATCCTTCTGTAATTGCTGAAATCTTCAGTTTAGGTAACTCACAAAGGGCCAGGAACATAGTTCAGTGATAGAATGCTTGCCTCAAATTTAGGAAGTCCTGAGTTCAATTCCCAGTGCTCCAAAAAATTAAAAGATAAAGCATGAGGCAGAATCCTGTGCCTGGCATTGGATGGAATAACTGTCATCAAACAGTGACAGCTGAGGAGGATTCATGGGGTCCTAAGTGTGCTGTGAAACCCTCGCAAGGCTTCTCCACACTTTGTAATCATCACTGTTCTTGGGGAATGAATGTGAGCTCCATACAATGTGTGCACCTTCTGTCTCCTGGAACTCACGGCCAGAAGACTGCAGCTGCTGTCTCATAATTGTGAGGGCCTTGTGTCAATCCATACCAACCACAGCAAGTGATTTCAGGAAATCTTTGCTTTTCTATGACAATGTCTGACTTGGCATGTGTAGTCCTGCTCTAAGGCTCTAGGCCTGGAAATCCTTGGAGGAGTTAGCACATCCCACAGACCTGTGTCCTCCACTCTCTGTAGCTCTGACAGACGAAGTCCTTCCACTGGTGAATGATGTCACATCCACATGGACCTTCAGGACAGGGCTGAGCAGCGTATGGGGCTCCCTCTTCCCTGCTCTTCCTGTTGTGTCAGTCCGACACAAGTGTTTCCCACAGTCTTATCCTCACTTCCGTATCTCACAGTTTCCTTCACAGCATGGATGCTTCCAGAGGATTCTAGAGCTTCAATTCATGTCAACGGTAACTATGAAGTTCACATGTTAATTATTTTTCTACCACAGCATAATATACTGTGTATCTTAATTGCTGATAACTTGTGGAAAATGGTCACTTAAATTTAAATGGAGGAAGAATGTTATATATCACTTACCCTGAGCTTCCCCTTAAATAAGAACTCAAAACACATGGTTATCAGAATCAGAACAAGAAGTTTTGTTAAAATAATAATAATAATAATAAGAAGAAGAAGAAGAAGAAGAAGAAGAGGAGGAGGAGGAGGAGGAGGAGGAGGAGGAGGAAGAGGAAGAGGAAGAGGAAGAGGAGAAAGAAAGAAAGAAAGAAAGAAAGAAAGAAAGAAAGAAAGAAAGAAAGAAAGAAAAGACCACATGCTATACCTTCTTAACACAGTAGCATGTGATGGGAAGAGACACAGAGACCCACAGTCAAAGGTTGGGGGAATACAGGAACCCCACAGGAAATGAGGAGAAAGGATTGTGGGGGCAGAGGGATCAAGGAGACCAGGAGTCAACTTGCAGGGGTCTCAGGGGTTCAGACTGAATCAGGGAGCTTGCATGGGTCTGACTAGGCCCTCTGGAAACATGCTGTGGTGGTTCTGCTTGGGGTTTCTGGGGGACTCCTAACAGTGGGAATTAAAGGCATCTCTAACTCTTTTGTTCCCTGTGGGACACCTTTCCTCCTGCTGGGCTACCTCATCAAGGTTTAATGTGGGGGATTATGACTGCTCTAAATACATGTTGTTATCCTGCCTTCATTGAAATCACTGAGAATGTGCTTTTCTGAAGGAAAATGAAGCCAGGGAGAGAGGAGGCAGGAGCAGGGAGAGACTGAGAAGAGGGGAGGACGGGAACTCTTCAGTCAGGATCTATTGTATGAGAAAAGAATGAAGAAAAAGAGAAAAGAGATAACATTGTGTAAGCTGTGTGAGCAGGACAGACACCCAGGTCAAAACTACCGAGAAACCCTCACAGTCAAGCGTGAGTGGGTGTGGACATACACATCAGAGCATTCATTCATAGGGCACTTCCCTTTGATCATTTCGCTTACAGAAGTAGGAGTTTGTCACTGTTCACGAGTTCAGCGTCACATCTCCCATTCGCAATGGACACACCAAGGGTCTGCTCCAAGGTAGAAGACCTCACTCCAGGGCCTCTGTGTGCATCGCCTCCATCTCGTCCCCCAGGTCAGTAGCTTTATTTCTCCTTCTGGCATTTGAATATCTTCCAGAGATGTGGTTTTCTCTTACAGTTTTGTAGTTGCTTTGAAGGTGAGCAGCTCTCTGTCCATGCTGAAGAGAGTAGATGCTCACAGCTTTAGAGATAAGAAGCTCATTTACACCACTTCAGTCAGTTAATGTGAGACATGGCAGCCCTTCTTTCCAGCTTCAGTCACAAGACCCTGAAGTAGGGATGCTTTACATCTACAAGGAAAGGGATGCTTCTAGCAGAGATTCACCATAAAGCATCTTGCCTGGTCCAAACTTCTCTGTAGAATACAAACACTAAGACTCAGCTCCATGGCCTCCTAGAAATGAGAACTGCTGGAATCAGCACCCTGTCTGCCAGAAGATTTAAAACTGGGGGAAAGAATTGAGAACTAATGTGGAAGACTGAAGTGAGACAAATATGAAGGATATGATGATTTAGGGGAATGGGTGATAAGAGACAGACACTGAGGCAGAAATTAAATCTAAAACGGCCATGGCATAGTATGAGATTCCGTGATGCAACTGAGCTTCCTTATAGAATACTGCGATGCTTTAAATTTAATCATTCTATATTGTGCCAAGAATGTGAATCACAACTTTTTAAGGATGCTTTTCAAGAACTATTAAATTAGCAGATTTTTAATGAGAAAAAAGTCTTTGAGTCACCAAATGACTTCATTATGATCTGTACAAAGGGTCTGGGAAAAGTGGGGGATTTAAATAACTAGAGGGAAGATTTGACAGAGCCAGTTACTTGTGGTAGGCACAAGAAAGTCTTTGTTTTCCCTGTCTATACCTGTAAAAGTAGAAGGAACTTAAAGAGCTTAAGGGTTGGGGTTTGATTTCCCACTGAGTCCAGTCAGCCCTGCCAGTGTGTGCATGGGTGAAGGCCATGTCCTGGAGCATAGGGTTCTTCTTAGAGACTGTATCCTGGAAGAAAACTGAATCTCCTACTCCTAGCTGCCATCAGCTGTCAATATATTCCCAGGCTGGGGAACCTCATGTCCAAGTCCCCCACAATCTTTTGTCAGACTTGAGCTTTTGAAGGTCTTGTGCACGCCATTAAGTTCATCTCTGTAACTGCCCTGTTATGTCCAGATGACAGTGTTTCCTTGTAATTATCCAGCACTTCTGGATCTATGGTCATTCACCCCTTCTGTGATAATGCCTGAGCCTTGGTTGGGCATGGGATGGGTTAGGATGCAGATGTCCCATTTAGAGTGGAGGACTTCGTAGTCTCTTATTCTCTACATGCTGCCCACTTGTGGCTGGTGCACACCTAGAATCCTGTTGTCCTGCTTCTTCCTTGGGTGGCTGGCTGCAGTGGTCCATGGGGTGGAAAAAGCAGAAGTGGAGAACAGGGTTTGCATGGCTGTCAGTAAGACAGAGACAGACCTCCAGACTTTGATGAATCAGCTCAGCTTTATTCCAGAGTATAAGAAATATATAGGAATGGGGACCTGGGGACAAACCCTAATTTGTATTAAGCAGCACGCTCCTATCATAAAGCTTCGTATGACGCAGCAGGGTCCTATAGCAAAGCTCCTGTACAAGTCTCAGCTACCTCAAGAGCAACAGGGAAAGGCTTCTAGCAGGAAACTGTGCCAGGGGTCATGCTGAAGATAAATCAGGATTCCAGACTTGGAGACAGCTTTCTTAGGACAGTCCTCCCAGCCAAGAGACATCCTCCAGATAGCAGAAGGTAGAGAGCAGGAAATATCAATGGATGGAGAGGGAGTCCTCCATGTTTCAGAGCTTGGAGAAAGCTGCCAGGCTGTGGTAGACTGCAGCATCTGATCAGCAGGGCCACCCAACAGATCCCCATCACTCGGGAAGTGGAGGCAGCAGAATGAGGAACTCAAGGTCATCTTCAGCCACACAGATAGTTAGAGGTCAGCCTGGACCAATGGACAACTCTCTCTCAGAAACAGAACAGAGCACAGCAAAAGCAATTATCAATGCACTATAATTAAAGAAAGTGCACTGTGAAGGCAACATTCACAAAGTGTTGTATGGTTTTAGTTTGCATGTGTGTGTATATGCTTGTGTGTGTAGTGTTGTATTAGCCACACTTCCAGATCATCTGTCCATCAAGGGGCTTTAGAACTCAGCCAATAGGAGGAACTACCTCAATTGAAATACTGAAAATATGGTGTGGATCATGAGATGCCCCTCCTTGGAAGCCATAACTTTAATCCAAGTTGGAGAAGAACGTTGTAGACCTCAGTGAAGCAGACCCCATGTTTAGGAATAGAATCACATGCCATAGCATCAAAAGTCACAATTACCACAAAAGTGAGCATCAAACATATCTTGGATAAAAGAAGGTTCCTTAGAGATGCATTGATCTATTCCCACAACAGAACTTGCTTTTTGATTTACAGCGCTCAGTGGTTTTCAACAGACGTTCACATCTACCAAGACTGCGTCACCCAATGAGTCTTTATGCAGAGTACGTGCATGAGCATTCATTTTCCTTCCTACTTTATCAGAGCAAACAGCTGAACATAATGCAGAATTCAGCTCCTGGAAGACGGCTTTAGGTGGCAGAGAAACACCCACATCTGCAGCCCACCCTCTACTTGAATCCAGTTGTCTGTGTTAATCCAAACCACCTTTAACCTTCATCCCAGATGTACTCAACTAACTTAAGCAGTAACCAGATGTTTAACTTCACAGATGCCTGCCGGTGCCCACGTTCCCACAGGTTGGCTCTGAAACTCAGTTGTGCTGGGCTCATCCTTCTTCTCTTGACCGTGATTGGACTGAGTGTTTTAGGTAAGTGAGGCCAGAGCTTTTGCTTCAGAATTGTTCCTCTAGATATCAGGTCTTTTTACATGGTTGGTCTCCTTGAGCTGGGGAAAGGTCGACCATATGAGTGGTTACAGGACTGTGTCTCATGCGCAGTGCAGAAGCTTCCCATTTCTGTGCTTCTGAGTTTCTCTGAGAGCCGTTAGGGGTTTTTACACATGAAGGGCTCTCTAACAGACCCGTGCATGGAAACATGGCACTCGCAGGTTTTGCCCTTTTCTCTTTCTTCTCACTAAATAGCTAGGTTACACTCGTAAACTAGACCCCAAGTCCAGTCCAGTCCTTTATTTGGTCATGGAATACTCTTGAGGCTGAGCACCAAGATCCAACTATCACAACATCCAAGGTCCAGCAAAGTTAATTATTTGGCTACAATGGTTAACCTCTCCAATCAGGACTTACAACTCATCCTAACACAGACTTTTCTCCTTAACAACTCAGTCCTGCAAAAACAGCTGCTGCTGTCTATGCCAGATCAAGAGGCAGCCCCTCCTCACACCCTACAGGTTAATAAATCTCCTTTGTGTTGAAAATTTGGTGTCTGTGTGTGTTCTCAGCTGACCCTAAGCACCCAACAACACATGTCCACCCAGAACATAAAAAGCAAAAACAAAAACAAGTCTTGATTGTGACATAAACAACAAGGTAGTAAACTAAAAAGCTCAAGTGTTTAATTTATTAAGTGGCTTCTGAACTCCAGTGGCAGAAAGCTGCCTTCCTTGGAGACAGTGTGATAATACTCATTCTGAAGATGGGAATTCAGACAAGAATGTGGGAAGCTAAGAGGTTCTGTAAGGCCATTATATGATATGTGACCTCAACAGTGGTCTGAAATCACATGTTCTGTGCTTTTCTTGTTTGTTTACACATTCTATCTCCAAACAGGTTCCTCAGTGGCTGATATTTTACCCTCAGTTCTTATGTTCAGCTTTGCTGAAATAACTCGATTTCCTGAAGTGGGAAGAAAAACACCCATTCCACCATTCAGTTTAGTATTTAATCCTCTCTGTTTGTTTTCTTATTTACTAGTGCGAGTCCTAATACAAAAGCCATCCATAGAAAAATGCAGAGACTATATACGAAGGATCGCGGCTAGCTCAACAGGTAATCCTTGATCAAGGTTTATATCCCCAAGAAATACACATAGGTCTATATTAATCATAAACTAGTTATCCTAGTAGCTCAGGCTTTTTATTAATTAATTCTTACATCATAACCCATAATTCTTGTCTGTGTCAGCCACGTGGCTTGGTACCTTTCATCAGCGAGGCATTCTCATCTGTGTCCTCTACTTCTGGGTGACGGCTGCAGACTGAATCTTTCCTCTTCCCAGAATTCTCCGGTTCTCATTGCCCCACCTCTTCTTCCTGCCTGGTCACCACACCTCTACTTCCTGCCTGGCTACTGGTCAATCAGCCACTTTATTAAACAAGTACAAGAAACAAACCTTACAGGGTAAAACCATTGTTCCACAGCACAAAATTTTTACAGCTTGATTTTCCCAAGAATAACAGTTGACATTTGCTTTTTACCAGGGCTTATGTCAGCGGATGCTGCAAACTCTCACCCACAAAGACAGCACCATCGTCTTATGTTAGAAAAAATTGCAGTATAGAAACGTATGGAGGTCTCATGACTGGTAGTTGATACTGCTGGGAACTTCTTTGAGGCAATGTAACCTTGAAGCCTGAGATATTAATCACTTTGCCATGCTGCCTCCAATGCTATCACATCACACTAGACCAATAACTTTAAAAATATCCTAATAGAATATTTGTTTTAACAAATGTGTTAAAGTTAGCTCTGTCTAGTTGATTGATAGAAAGGAAAATGAATTCCTTTTTGTTTGTATATCTTTTTGTCATAACAATAATCTCATCCCAGCACATGTTACTAAAAGTGTTTGTTAGCAAAGCAACTACTCTGTGTAACTGGTTGGATGCAGTAGGGACAGGCTAGAAATTTACCATGTCTGTTCCTCACTTCAGACAGTTCAGTTCAGCTAAGGTGCCCCAATGGCTGGATGACATACCAAAATAAATGCCTACAGTTTTCTCAAGAGACCAGTATTTGGGAGGAAGGTCTATCTGACTGCCCTAGAAAAGGAGCCACATTGCTGCTCATTCAGAACCAAGAAGAACTGGTGAGTTGTGCTATAAAACAGAGTCGTGAACACATTTCTGAAGCTGTACCAACGTCTCTAGACTTCACAGATCTTCCATGCAAAGGCAGTGGAGACATTACATTATTGAAGCTCATAGTCTGAGAGACTAGAGGGACATGTGAGCCACCAACTACATATGTAAGGTGAGTGTCCTAGGATCATAAATGCTGGGCACAGATTCCTCAAGGGAGGAAGAATGAACTGTGCTGAGGATTCAGGACAGACACAGGTGACACTTGACCTAGGTGTTGGTAGGCTGTGGAATATGAGTCACAGCACACAGGCTCAGGTTAAGTCCTCTTCTCTGTTTTGATTGTAGAGATTCATAAAGAATTCAGTACAGGAAAGAGGCAGTTCATTTTGGATTGGACTAAATTATTCGTTGCCAGACAAGAACTGGAGATGGATAAACGGCTCCACTTTAAGTTCTGATGTGTGAGTATTGGAAGAACTCACTTTGATATTCATTTCAGGTCATCTCAGGGCTCTAATAATGATACCAAAGATTAAAGATATTCAGAAGGGTTTGAAAATATGATTACAAAGGTGGCTGAAAGTATTCATGTATAAAAAGTTTCTAGCCTTCTATAAGGTCAAGTGTGCATGTATATATGTCTGTATGTATGTATGTATATATACAATGGACTCCTAAGACTGGGGACTAAACTAACTTCTTAGGAAAGAAAATGTATTTTTTCATATGTTAAATGTTTTCATAAACAATTTTTTTCTTTTTTTATTGATTTTTATTGAGCTCTACATTTTCTCTGCTCCCCTCCCTGCCTCTCCCCTAAACTTCAACTCTCTTCCAAGGTCTGAATGCTCCCAATTTACTCAGGAGATCTCATCTTTTTATACTACCTATGTAGATTAGATCTATTTAAGTGTCTATTAGTGTCCTCATTTCATTGTTGTCTAAGTTGTCTGGGATTGTGATTTCTGGGCTTTGCTAATGTTTAAAAACCACTTTGAGTGAGTACATGTGATAATTGTCTTTCTGGGTGTAGGTTTCTTAACTTGAAATGATGTTTTCTACCTCCATCCATTTGCCTGCAAAATTCAAGATGCCGTTATTTTTTTCTGCTGTGTAGTTTAAAAAAAAAAAAAAAAAAAAAAAAAAAAAAAAAAAAAAAAAAAAAAAAACGGAGTACAGACCTAACAGAGAACTCTCAACAGAGGAATCTAAAATGGCTTAAAGACACATTAAGGAAATGCTCAACATCCTTAGTCATCAGAGAAATGCAAATCAAAGGAACGCTGAGATTCCATCTTACACCTGTAAGATTGGCCAAGATCAAATACACTGATGACAACTTA
This sequence comes from Chionomys nivalis, assembly GCF_950005125.1. Classification (NCBI taxonomy): domain Eukaryota; kingdom Metazoa; phylum Chordata; class Mammalia; order Rodentia; family Cricetidae; genus Chionomys; species Chionomys nivalis. Next base: position 22,527,331 of record NC_080086.1, read on the forward strand.
TGCTGGAGAGGTTGTAGGGTAAAGGGAACACTCCTGCATTGCTGGTGGGAATGCAAGTTGGTACAGCCCCTTTGGATGTCAGTGTGGAGATTTCTCAGAAAATTAGGAAACAACCTTCCTCAAGACCCAGTAATACCACTTTTTGGGTATATATCCAAAGGATGCTCAATCGTGCCACAAGGACACGTGCTCAAATATGTTTATAGCATCATTGTTTGTCATAGCCAGAACCTGGAAACAACCTAAATGCCCCTCGACTGAAGATTGGATAAGGAAAATGTACCCATAGAAGTATGCATTTTAAAATGCCTACTTAGAACCTGTAGGCAGAAGGATTTTTTCTTTTGTCACTTTAATTTTTTTTTTTTTTTCCGAGACAGGGTTTCTCTGTGGTTTTGTTGGAGCCTGTCCTGGAACTAGCTCTTGTAGATCAGGCTGGTCTCGACACTTTAATATTTTTTATATTTTTCAAAGAAGTTCTTGAGTCATTTTCCATGCTGTGGTGAAATGAGCCATAGTGTGCAGTGAGGCCAGTAGCTCAGGTCACAGCCAGCAGAGGAAGAGTGAGTGGGAAGGGAAGGCAGTGTCAGCAGGGAGTTTTGTCAGCTGAGAGAAATGACCTCATTGTCACAGGCTGCATTTTGGTTCACAGTTCAGGGGCCTCAAGTCCATCTTCATCTTGCTGCATTGCTGCTGGCCCTGTGGCAGTGCAGAAATGCTGTTAGTGCACAGCAAAGTTCTCACCTCAAGAGGGGCAGGATGGAGAGGAGATGGCAAGTCCTTGGTTGGGATGAGAAGCAGAGATTTGCCCTTCAAAAGTTGCCACCACACCATAACTGACATCTTTCTAGAAGGCCTCATTTTGTTTGGTGGGATCTCAGCAATGGGTTAATTGCTTGATGGAGTTAGGGCTCCCATGATCCAGTAACCTCTTAACACTGTGACAGCTATCCTTCACGTGACCTCTTGGGGTACTGAATATCAAAAGTATATTTGTGTGTGTTGTGGCTCACAAAGAAGCCATTAGCTCATTGGTGTCTTCTCACTTTCTTATTGTTGAGATCACCATGGTAACTGTGCAATGAGAGACCTGACATTTCAGAACTAAAGATATATTATTCTTTATTTTCTGCCCCTCTTGAGGTGAGAACTTTGCTGTGCACTAACAGCATTTCTGCACTGCCACAGGGCCAGCAGCAATGCAGCAAGATGAAGATGGACTTGAGGCCCCTGAACTGTGAACCAAAATGCAGCCTGTGACAATGAGGTCATTTCTCTCAGCTGACAAAACTCCCTGCTGACACTGCCTTCCCTTCCCACTCACTCTTCCTCTGCTGGCTGTGACCTGAGCTACTGGCCTCACTGCACACTATGGCTCATTTCACCACAGCATGGAAAATGACTCAAGAACATATTATTCATCCCCTTCATTAGCAAAAGTATGTAGGATTCAGTCAAATTCCTATACACTGCTCTCTATGAGGTTTTCAGAAAGGATATTGAGAGCTGTTTATTAATCTTGCTTGAATAAACAAGCAAACCTTAAAAGAAAATGTACTTCTTCTTATTCAGAACACATGAGATTGAAATGTAAAATGTTGATTTAGATTTACTTAAAATGTCATGACCATTTATTAAGCATAGAAATTCATCAACATAAAAAGTTGGCATAGAGTATGGAAATGTATGTGAAGTGTATGGATTAATCTTGGCTGCTCTGTCCTTTACTCTGAGGACAAAATGTCTCTGTGCTTAGACTAAAGGGATTGAGAAGCCTGGAGGCTGCTGTGCTCAGTAGGAAGTGTCAATCAAGGAAGCCCGCCTTTGCTTTAACTCTCTGACCCTGGCTTCAGGTAAGGGAAAGGGAGAGAGTAACAGTTTCCCCACAGGGTTATTTGGGGATTAATAAGGAATGTCAGAGATCTCTCCAGGAGTCCAGCAGGAGAAGGCCTGGGAGGCCTTAAAGGGATTGTGAAAGGAAGTCCTTGACTACACAGATCAGCCACAGGGAATTGATGCTGAGAACTGAAGACAGATCCTGAGGATGGAGAATCCAGGGAAATCGTGGCTGGATTGCAGACTGACCACTAGGATGGCATCAGGTTCACATCTCAAGCTCAAGGGCTCCACTAAGAGCTGAACAAAGGAAGGACACCCGTGAGGAGCCCGGCCACTGTCAGATGCCACCTCCTTTATAAGACCTTTGAGTGTGCTTAGAACTCACCTCTCCCTTACAGTAAACCCTGATACTGTGTGTTAGCGCTTGGATTCTAGTTGTGTTCCCACCAGCATGGGGCCATGGGAGTCATGCACATTTGAAATCCATGTGTTAATCAGTAGTTGCCATCCTAAGGGAGTAGAATGAAAGGAATCATGACTATGAGTCTCCTGAGCTGAGCATCTTTCCTTCCCTGCATCCAGTTCTGTGATCTAGACCCTGTGAGCTCACTCTGTATACTGGACACATTCATTGAGCACCTACTGTGTGTAACAGTTCTCACCCATTCAGGTATATCTCAATACTTCTCCAAACATTAGCTAGTTAAACCATGTGTGTGTGTGTGTGTGTGTGTGTGTGTGTGTGTCTGTGTCTGTGTAAAATATGAGGATTTCTGAGTTGCTGTAGCAGGCAGAGAGTCATGAGACCATGCCTCAAGTCCCCAGAGTGGTATCAGGCAGTGGGCAGCAGGTCTGAGAGCAGCCAGTCCCAGGCAAAGATGAAGCAGTTCCCCAAGTGGCAGCAGTGGGCCACAAGTCCCAGGCAGGGAGGTGAGAGAGACCTTGATGGTGCAGCCAGTCCTAGGAGGAGAGACAGACAGATGGGCCTGCCATGAGAACAAGCTGCAGGTTTCTGCAGGTAGCTGATACCAGATAGGGAGCCAGGTAGCAGGCCAGAGACAGAGACATGGATAGGCATGTTATGCAGAATGAGGTTGGATATTTATTTAGTGGGTTACGGAAGACAAGGGGATAGGTGGTAAGGGGAAAAGGGGAAAGAGCAGAGAGAGATAGACAGAGAGAGAGAGAAAGAGAGAGAGAGAAAGAAAAAGAGAGAGGAACAGAGGGGGAAGGGGAGAAGTGGGGAAAAAAGAGACAGAAGTTGCCTCTTCAGGGGAGATATAGAAAAGAGAAGGGACTCACTGGAAGCTAAAGATCAGCTTGCCTAGTGATGGGGGAGGGAGTGGGCATGGCTTGTCTTTTAAAGGGACAGAGCAGTCCATTACGATGTATACATTCATCCTTTTCTGCTATTAATCTTTGTTTAGAAATTTATTCATTTTTGGTTTATGTGTTTTCCTGCATGTGGGTATGTGTACCAAATGAATGTCTGTGTCCATGGAAGCTAGAAGAGGGTATAGATTTCTTGGTACTGGAATTACAGACACTGTGAGCTGCCATGTGGGTGCTGGGAACTGAACTCAGGTCCTTGCAAGAGCATTCAGTGATTTAACCACTGAGCCATCTAACCAGCCCAAACCATGTTTATAAAAGAACACTGAAACTAAAAGAAGAAAAAGAAGCTCATTATATGATGTGTCCGTAGTGGAATAAGGAGGTCACATGACATGTTAGTAGTGGAAAGAGGAGGTCACATGACATGTTAGTAGTGGAATGAGGAGGCCTCCATCCCTTCAAACCACCTCTCCTTTATTCATCATCATGAACATTGTTACTGGAAGGATTCTTTGCCAGTGAAGAAACAGCAGGTTTTAGAATCAACCCTGCCTTCAATGTTTATAACATTATGTCTGTGTTTACTACACTGAACAACTGTGCATTCTCCTGTTTCCTTTAAATTCCTCATGAAAGCAATGACAAGACATTTATGACAAAATCCTAAACACTAAGAGTGGCTGTTCTCTTCCTCCTCAGATTCATAATCATTGGTAATGCTAAAAGAAACAGCTGTGTCACTGTCTCAAATGGCAAACTGGTTTCTGAGAACTGTGATTCAGAAAACAGGTGGATCTGCCAGAAGGAACCAAAATATCTCTGAAACCAGGTGTAACGACTCCTGATACTGAATTTCACCTCGATTCCTTTATCATACAGATCTTTGCACTACCTCTGTCTAGGCTGTCAGCCCAAACAATGCACAGTTGGTGACACAAAGCATGGACTCTAAAACCACTGTGACTTCTACAGATGCCCGTGTTCTGTTTCTTTGTTCTGAAGAGAGGATAGAGACACTGATGTGCCATTTCAGAGAAGTGCTCTGTGGACAGAAGCCCATACAGCTGAGGAACATTGGGTTCTAATCCTGGAGTCTGTGACCCTCATTCTCTGTGTCTGAGGTCATCCTCAAACAGCACAGATGACCATTTGCAAAATCATTGTTAAAATCTCTTAATATGGGAACTGATGGCACATGCCCCGCATGAATGGCACTGGAAAAGCTGAGCCAGGAGGATCCAGGGTTCAAGGACAGCCTGGGTGTGGTGGTTTAAATGATAAATGTCCTCCACAGCCTTTGGCATTTTATCACTTGGTCTCCATTTGGTGGCACTCTGTAGTTTCCTGTGCTGTATGCTTTCAGTTCATGATGTGAGCTCTCAGCTTTCTGCTCCAGCCACCCTGCTTCCTGCCTTCTTCCCACCATTATGGACTCTAATCCTCTGGAACCAAAATGCAAAATAAATTCTTTCTTCTGTAGGATACCTTAGTCATGGTGATTTTCAAAACAGCAGAGGAGTCAGTGGGGAGAGAGTGAGTTAATCAAAAACGACAACACTGCTCTTGGAATTAGAGTGAACACATTTGCCTGTGAGGCCGGCAAGCACAGGGAACAATTTAGTCACAAGGCATCTAACTCATTTGAGTCATGCACATACCTCTCTTCTGGTAATGCCCTTGACGTCCTCAGTTCCTCTTCTGTACAGGCTAAGTCCACACACACACCACTCTCTAAACAACACACCTAGCAATCTTCCTAAACTGGGCAGCAACAGTGACTTTCCCAAGAGAACTATTTTTCAAATAATAAAGCAGAGTGTGGAATGATTTGTCAATATTTGGAGGTAATCCACTTATAGAGCTGAACCCCGAGTTGACTGCACTGGTGTGCACTACCCCAACACCAATTCAAGGCCCCTTCTCACACGCCTGTGAAAATGAAATCATGGCATGCCGTGCATGTGTGCTTTGTCTTTCATCCTAAATTCCCAGCAAATGACACTGAAAGCAGGTAACCTGTAACTGCTGTCTTCATTGGGGTTTCTGTTATTTCAGTGGAACACTGTGATCAACAAGCCAGTTGAGGAAAGGGTTTATTTGACTCCCACTCCTATATTACTGGTCATCACCAAAGGAAGTCAGGACAGGAACTCAAACAGAGCAGACACATTGAGGTAGGAGCTGATGCAGAGGCCATGGAGGGGTTCTGCTTACTGGATTGTTTCCCATGGCTTGCTCAGCCTGTTTTCTTTTTTTTTTTTTTAATTGAAAAAAAAATTTTCCGCCTCCTCCCCGCCTCCCATTTCCCTCCCCCTCCTCCCGCCCCTCTCCCCCTCCCCCCACTCCTCTTCTCCTCCCTCTCCAGTCCCAGGAGCAGTCAGGGCTCCCTGCCCTGTGGAAAGTCCAAGGTCCTCCCCACTCCATCCAGATCTAGGAAGTTGAACATCCAAACTGTCTAGGCTCCCACAAAGCCAGAACCTGAAATAGGATCAACACCCCGTGCCACTGTCCTTGGCCTCTTGTGAGCTCTCATTGTCCGCCGTGTTCAGAGAGTCCTGTTTTATCCCATGCTTTTTCAGTCACAGTCCAGCTGGCCTTGGTGAGCTCCCCATAGATCGGTCCGACTGTATCAGTGGGTGGGTGCACCCCTCGTGGTCCTGACTTCGTTGTAAATGTTCTCCCTCCTTCTGCTCTTCATTAGGACCTTGGGAGCTCAGTCCGGTGCTCCAGTGTGGGTCTCTGTCTCTATCTCCATCCATCGCTAGATGAAGGTTCTATGGTGATATGCAAGATATTCATCAGTATGGCTATAGGATAGGATCATTTCAGGTTCCCTATCCTCAGGTGCCCAAGGAACTAACTGGGGACATTGCCCTGGGCATCTGGTAGCCACCCCAAGTTCAAGTCTCTTGCCAACCCTTAGGTGGTTCCCTTAACTAAGATATGAGTTTCCCTGCTCCCCTATCCAACCTTCCTATATCCCCAATCATCCCGTTTCCCCAAGTTCCCCTCATCCTCTCCTTCACACTTTTCTTTCTCCATCTCCCCTTACCCCCATCCCACCCTACCCCCAAGATTCCAATTTTTTGCCCGGCACTCTTGTCTACTTCCCATAGCCAGGAGGATAACTATATGTTTTTCCTTGGGTTTGCCCTCTTGTTTAGCTTCTTTAGGACCACATATTATAGACTCAGAGGATCAAAGACCTCAATATCAATCTGAACACACTCAACCTGATAGAAGAGAAAATGGGAAGTACCCTACAAGATATGGGCACAGGAGATCGCTTCCTATGTATAACCCCAGCAGCACAGACATTAAGGGCAACATTGAATAAATGGGACCTCCTGAAACTGAGAAGCTTCTGTAAAGCAAAGGACACTGTCACTAAGACAAAAAGGCACCCTACTGACTGGGAGAAGATCTTCACCAACCCCGCAACAGACAAAGGTCTGATCTCCAAAATATATAAAGAACTCAAGAAACTAGACGTTAAAATGATAATTAACCCAATTAAAAAATGGGGCACTGAACTGAACAGAGAATTCTCAACAGAAGAAGTTCAAATGACCAAAAGATACTTAAGGTCATGCTCAACCTCCTTAGCGATCAGAGAAATGCAAATCAAAACAACTTTGAGATATCATCTTACACCTGTCAGAATGGCTAAAATCAAAAACACCAAAGATAGCCTTTGCTGGAGAGGTTGTGGAGAAAGGGGTACCCTCATCCATTGCTGGTGGGACTGTAAACTTGTGCAACCACTTTGGAAATCAGTCTGGCGGTTTCTCAGAAAAATTGGGATCAACCTACCCCTGGACCCAGCAATACCACTCCTGGGAATATACCCAAGAGATTCCTTATCATATGACAAAAGCATTTGTTCAACTATGTTCATAGCAGCATTATTTGTAATAGCCAGAACCTGGAAGCATCCTAGGTGTCCTTCAATGGAAGAATGGATGAAGAAAGTGTGTAATATATACACATTAGAGTACTACTCTGCAGTAAAAAACAATGACTTCTCGAATTTTGCATGCAAATGGATGGAAATAGAAAATACTATCCTGAGTGAGGTAACCCAGACCCAAAAAGAAGATCATGGGATGTACTCACTCATAATTGGTTTCTAGCTATGAATAGGGGGCCTCAGCCTGTTTTCTTATAGAACCCAGTACCACCAGCCCAGGGATAGCACCATTCACAAGGGCTGTGCCCTCCTGCTAAATAACTAATTATGAAAATGTCCTACAGGTCTACAGCCTGACCTTATGAAAGTTGGTTGGATTTGTTTTGTTTTGTTTTGTTTTGTTTTGCTTTGCTTTGCTTTCTTTTTGTTGTTGTAGTTATTTTTGTTTAGACAGATTTTTTTCTATAGCTTTGCAGCCTGTCCTGGAATTCACTCAGCAGAACAGGCTGGCCTCAAACTCACAGAGATCCACCTGTCTCTGCCTCCTGAGTGCTGAAATTAAAGGTGTGCACCATCACTGCCCTGCCCTGAAGCAATTTCTTAATTGGTGTTCTCTCTCCTCAAATGATTTCAGTGTTTGTCAACATGATATAAAACTATCCAATACAACAGTTAAACATTTCTGAGCAAAGTTTTTCAACCAGCAACCAATCAAATTCCAAGGCTGACTGTCATTCCTCTGCATTTGACTGGCTTTGTTCAGATGCTTAGAGTCAGACATCTCCATTCATCAGCAGCGGTTTTCATGAGTAACACAGGAGAGGAAATCCCCACTGGGATTTGCTACTGACTTGCTTCAATTTGTCACTTGGGACACTAAGAAGCACTACAGGATGATATAAATTAATAGTTAATTCATAGAATCTATTTATCTTAACAGGATAAAGTGGTTCATAAATAGAATATGTAGCACGTAAACAGTAACAATATCTTATCTTTTCACTGTATCCTGAAATTTCCTTTTTATCTACTGCAAATTATGAATAATTTTAGAAGCTGAAAACCAAGTGTTCAAACATCTGAGCCTACGGAGATTAGTCTCACCTCATTCTAACCACCACAGTCCATAGAGAGCTGTGTTTTATACAGTATTATAAAATGGAAATAAGATGAAATTCAGGTGTTTGAATACTTTGATGGGGAAGCTCAGCCAATCACATCTGGCTTGGTTGTGGCCACCTGGAGCCAGGAAGATAAACAAGGGAGATAGGCGCGGTGATCACCTGGCCTGTTTGGACTTTGGACCTGGTTTCCCATTTTTTCAATTATTAAATTATATTTGTTGTTTTGAGCTGGTCTGGTTATTTTAGCATACTGGTCGAATACGCCTTCACTTACACTGCCTCAGAGAGGGCACCAGATCTCATTACAGATGGTTGTGAGCCACCATGTGGTTGCTGGGAATTGAACTCAGGACCTCTGGAAGAGCAGCCAGTGCTCTTAATCTCTGAGCCATCTCCCCAGCCCCGCTGGGGAGATAGCTGCAAATCTGATGCAAGCGCACAGGCTGGCCAGAGGGGAGCCAGGGCTTGTGGGAGGGCTGAAGTGCGCAACACAATGATGGGGTACACAGAAAGTGGGAGCGCAAAGATGCGGGTATCTATGCCCAAATGTACCAGTGCGGGTGGCCCCAACTGGCCAGAGCCTTAAAGGGCTCTAAAAATCCCCACATTGGGCGCCAAGTATAAATGAAGGCGTATTTGACCAGTAAGCTAATTTTAATGTTATAGGATCCTACAATTTAGAGGTTTTGAATTTTTAAAGACCCTGGATGCCTAGACTTTAACAGGTGGGCCATTTCTCCATGACCTCTGCATCAGCTCCTGTGGTGTTTGAGTTTCTATCCTGACTTTCTTTGATGATGAACAGTGATGTGGAAACATAAACCAGATAAACCCTTTCCTCCCCACCTTGCTTTGGTCATGGTGTCTCATCACAACAATGGTTACCCTAACTAAGGTCATTGTGCTGTTTCCTTACATCATAGAACAGTACTAGAAAGGACATATGATGTATTTTTTACACTACCCATGCCCTGGTTAGCACATAATTAGGCTACTTTTGATCTAGTTATATATTTTCCTAATCTAGAATCCATGGCAGTGACCTGTTAAACAGACATAGGCCAAATGAATACTAAAAAGAAAACCTCTGAAAATTGTAGTTTGTAAGATCAGAGCAAATAAATCAGTAGCAAATGATTCAAACTTACGTCAAAGTAATTGACAAAATTGTCTAATCTGGACAAACTAAATTGTAGTGGCATAAATCAATACAAATGTCGTCGGCCTCTGATGCCCATGACTGCAAAGCTTTGCTGCATGCCAATCATCTCAGCATCCACTGACTTTGTGTGTCAGATGTGATTATCTGGGTATCTGGACTCGTCAAGTCTCAACCTACCCAACTTACCCACGATTGGTTGTCTGAGACCAGGCTGCTCTAGGCTGAGCTCCACCACACGTGGGACATGAGCTCAGGGACCACGTGGCTCACACACTCATGTGTCTCCAGTTCTCAGATGGCTTGTTTGTGGGGTCACTGGATAGATGTCAACTCAGAACTCCTGCCCCTCACATTCTGCTAGGTAAATCAAGTCAAAAGACCACCCTAGGTGCAAGTGTGGGGAACCTGCTGTCTTGTCTTTAGGGAAGGAGAATCAAAGTCACTTTACAGTCAGCATGGATCCACTGGAGCATGAGGGCCCTACTATTGGCCACATCCTCAAAAACAAAAGAGAGAGAGAGAAGTTGTCTCTCCCTGGGCATCTGTCCACTGCCGCTAACTACTTGGTAGAGGGTGGAAATCTTCTACCCCAGCTGTGCAGTAATCAGAGCTGCTGGGAGCTCATGAGTGAAGTAGCCATGCTGTGTGTGGAGGGCAGCTTTCACCCAGTCATTGACTCCACACTCAGCCTTATTCTCAGCGCTCTGGTCAGGAAGGCATCTGTCTGCTGGGCTGTTCACTGCACAAAAGCTTCCTTGACCCAAGCCAAGAGTAGCCCAGGTCCATGAGCATAAACATGTTTAGGAGTCATTTGATAGCAAGACCGCTAGAAAAATAACAATAGCAGGCTGGGACAGGACAATAGAAGGAGGTCTGGGTTTTTCTACATCTCTGAGTGCTGAGTTCACAGCTACAACTTTGAAAGTGTAGCGTCTGGCAGTAGGCTCCAGGAAGGGGCCCTAAGCAAGGTGATTGTCGCATAGTGTGGTTTTCCTTAAAGGGCTAGTCTACTTTCTTTTCCAATAACATAATACAACATTTCAGTCTTGCTAGTTCAAAGTCTGCCCTATCACTGTGGTCTCCTCATTCTGAATCTGTTACTTTACACCACCTCCCTGTTAGGACCCACCAGTGCCATTCAAGGCAGGAGAAATAATTGGCCCCAAACAGCCGTGTTCTCTGACAAAAAAAAAAAAAAGAGAGAGAGAAAAGGAAAATAAAAACGAAAGAAACAGTCACAGAAATCCAGACATTTGATCTTTTCATTGAAATTTTCATCTAGTATATAAAACATAAAATCAAGGCTGGGGAGATGGCTTAGCAGTTAACAAAACTTGTTGCCCTTCCAAACAGTCCCAAGCATCCATGTGGGGTGACCACAGTTTCCTATAACTCCAATTCCAAGGGATTTGATGCTCTCTCCTGGCCTCTGCGGGCACTGCACACATGTGGCATGCACGTGTGTGAGTAGACACACACACACACCAAATCTTTAAAAAGACATAAAATTGTGCATGTTTATAGGATGCGGTGTTTAGATGCTATATACATTGTATAATGTTTGAAGCAGGGTACATGTAGCTACCCTCAAATGCTTATCATTTCTTTATAATGAAAGCATTTAATCATTCTCTCAGCTTTTTCCCTCCCTTTTAAGTACTGTATCATTATCTACAGTCACCCCCACTGTGCACCAGCACATGGAACCTTTATACTCCTGCCCAGTGGCAGCTTAGTTCTTACCAATCCACCTCTGTGCTCTGGGAATAACTTCTGTTCTGCACTAGAGATACTGCACAGAAACATTCATATAATTGCATATTCGTCTAAAATTTCAATCTTATTTACTTGGGTGTGTGTGTGTAAGTATAACCAAACAGGAAGTGATGGCTCTTCCAACCAAAAGAAAAGCCCCAAATATTCAAAACCATTCTCCTCATTTTGCCTCTCAAAGCCATATGTCTTGGTAATTCACAAAATTAACCATCATGAGAGCCAGGGCTTGAGCCTAGATCTCTCTCAAGGCCAATAGTTGCTTCTTCGACTTCCAGCTGATTTGCACATTAACTACTCATTTGTGAACTTTCTCGGAGCCCCCTGCCTTCTGAGGCACCTTCACACATTTCTCTTCCTGGGTCAGGTTAGTGAGGGTTTTACGTTAGGAAGTATTTGCTTCTTTGGGTTACAGAAGTGTTTTCACAAAAATCCAAAAGTGAGTCTATCGCCACCTTGTGTCCATAATATGCAGTTGCAACGTTGAAAGCATAGCACCTTAGGGGCATTTTCACTTTTATTCAATTGATGGACAATGTTTAGTGAACACTGGTATCTTCCCTATATAGGTCCATAATAGTCATAGTCTTTCCAAATGTTCTTGACTCCCTTTTTTCTGAATGATTTGAAAGTCATTCATAAGGAAGAAACTAAGATTTGAAAAAACCAAGCTCATATTCTAAGATACTTCTTATATCTGAATTTTCCAAATTTTACTAAACTATTGTTAATATGTTTTGGACCTCCCCCTTCTAGAACCAGAGTCCAGTCCCAGTTTAGAGCTTAGAGTTGGCTGTTGACACTTTGGTCTCTTTTTTAAAAGAGCCATCCATCCTTCCCTCCACTCTGGTATTCGTTGACTGACGAGTCCAAGCCAAGTTTACTGTAGAATTCCTGGTATTTTGGATATGTGTGACTGTCTCTTCCTCATTCAGTGTCAGTGTCAAAAGCTGGGTCGCAAATTCTTGGACAATTTCTGCAGGGAAGAGTCCACCTCCATGTCTTGAACGAGATTAGACTTTTGCTTCAGTGAATGGGGGTGGGATGGAGTGGGGGAGATGCCGGGTGGTGCTGATACACAGCTCGAAGAGGCTCTGCCCAGTCCTCCTGGGAAACTTGTTTTGGAGACTCTGCGTGTGCTGTGTCTAGCCAACAGTCCCAGGTGGAGGTTCAGGGTGATGCACACCCTTCTCCATGGGTGTGTAAGTCAGGAAAGCCCCCCCGCCCCCAGTCAGAGGAACCACCTGTGTGTGTGACTCCAGTGGAAACTGAGGAAAACACGTGGTGGAACCAGGTGAGCCTCCACGCTACAGTAGATGGTCATAAAGTAAGGGATGCTTCAATCTGGCGCATTTGGGGGGAATTTGCCCAGTAGTACATAGAACATTTAATACAATAAATGATTGAAACAAATTTATCTTTATTGCCCCTTCAGCTCCAAGTTCTGTTCATGAGGCTGATGGCCCTGGTGATGTTTCAGAATCATAGATTACTTTTCATGCACATAAATAAATAAATAAATAAATAAATAAATAAATAAATAGAATTTTATGGTCTAAAGGGACCTTTTCCCAATCCTTCAAACTGTTACAACATTTAATGTTTCCAGCAACTGCTTCAATCATTGAAGTCTCATCTTTCAATGAGTGAGTGCTATTGATCTCCAATGCCAGCACCAAGTCATTTCTTATTTCACTATTTATGCTTGCTCTAAGGGGCAAGGAAGAAGCTGGGAAAGCTGTTCCTTTCTTTATCTAAAAAGTCTCTTTTCATGTATCATGTATATACAGCACAAGCAAAAAGGAGATTCTCTGGACTGAGATCCTAATTCGGTCACTCAAATTGTCTGATCTTCAATATGTCATGGGGTGTCTTAGATGTAAGAACATCCAGCACAGAGATGATCTCTCCAAAAATGATCTGGCTCTGTCCCATATAAGGACATGTGTATCCATATTCATATAGGCAATGCTACCAGTATCATTTATTATAAATATTCTGCTAGAAAAAAATGTAATGTATATTTAAAATACTCCATGGTGGCTGTGCTGCTGATGGCAGTAGTGACAAAGGTCTTCATTCAAAGGGTGGTGGTAGCTTTTGTTTTCATGGTGTCTCTCTAGGAAAAATGAATTCCCATGTTCAAGTCATGAAGGGACGTGCTTGGTGATTGTTGCAGAAAAGTTGTTTCTACGTGTTTAGAGATAAGACTGTATCAATGATGTGGGACTCTGTTCTGTATGCCGTGAATACCATTGGTTAATAAAGAAACTGCTTTGGACCTATAGCAGGGCAGAACTTAGCTAGGCAAGGAAAACTAAACTGAATGCTGGAAGGAAGAAAGCAGAATCAGGGAGAAGCCATAGAGCTGCTGCGGGAGACAGAAGTGCTAAAACTTTACTGGTAGGCCACAACCTCGTGGTGATGCACAGATTAATGGAGATGGGTTAAATTAAGATGTAAGAGTTAGCCAATAAGAAGCTAGAGCTAATGGACCAAGCAGTGATTTAAATAATATAGTTTCTGTGTGATTATTTTGGGGCTGAGCAGCCAGGAACCAGCAAGAAGATTCATACATAACAATAGTATTGATCTAGTATTGATCAATATAACAATAGTATTGATCTAGTATTGATCAATATAGTACTGGTCAATCTAGTATTGATACTAGATACTGCCATATCTAATCAATCCTGTTTACACTAGGGAAGTGCCTTAAACAGACAGTGGTAGAGTTTTTCTTTCTCACCAATTTTTGCAATATTTCCCTTTTAAGACATAGAAGATCTACAGTTTCTGAAGGTTTTTTGGTTTTGGGTTCTGTTTTCTGCTGAATACCAGAAGCTGTTTTTATAAAGTGTAAATTTTTATGAAGTTATTTAGAATATTTCCAGTGGAAAGCCATCAACCAGTGAGCAAGCAACAAAACAAAAAATAAAACAAAAAATGAACACAGCACTATCTGTACAAAGGATGACCTTTCTCTTTTAGCCTGGAAATGGAGGGGGGGATATTTATATCAGTCAGTCATACATGTTTCTGGATTAAATCTGAATCTGTAATTGAATAGCCTCCTTGACATTCTTAATATGTTTTGTTTTTAAATCTATACTGTTATTAAATAAAATGAAATCAATATTATTTGAAGGAATCTACAAAGGACTTATGTAAAGACTAGATAATTTTCTAATAACAGCTAAACACTGGGAGTATAAGCAAGGTCAAGCATTCATGAGGTAAGAGAGGCAGATCATAGTATGTGGAGAGAGAAAAAGTGTAAGAATTATTTATTATTTTATTAACTTTACTGAGCTATACATTTTTCTCTCCTCCTCCTCTTTCTTCCTCTCCCCTCCCCTTCAACCCTCTCCCATGGTACCCATGCTCCCAATTTACTCAGGAGATCTTTTCCTATTTTCCTTGCAGATTAGATCCATGTATGTCTCTCTTAGGGTCCTGATTGTTCTCTAGGTTCTCTGAGTTTGTGAATTGTAGGCTGGTTTTCTTTGCTTTATATTTGAAAACCACTTATGAGTGAGTACGTATGATAATTGTCTTTCTGAGTCTGGGTTTCCTCACTCAAAATAATGTTTTCTAGCTCCATCCATTTGCCTGCAAATTTTATGATGTTATTTTTTCTGCTGTGTAGTACTCCATTGTGTAAATGTACATTTTCCTTATCCATTCTTCAGTCGAGGAGCATTTAGGTTGTTTCCAGGTTCTGGCTATGGCAAACAATGTTTCTATGTTTATAGCCTTTGGATATCAGTGTGGCGATTTCTCAGAAAATTAAGAAATAACTTTCCTCAAGACCCAGAAATAACACTGTTGGGTATATATCCAAAGGATGCTCAATCATGCCACAAGGACATGTGCTCAACTATGTTCATAACAGCTTTGTTTGTCATAGCCAGAACCTGGAAACAATCTGTATGTTAAATATGCTTTCTTTTTTCCATCTGATATTTTTTGCCCCTTTGTCAAAAACTAGGTGTTCAAAGGTGTGTGAATTGATAGCCAGGTCTTCCATTTGATTCCATTGGTCCTCCTGTCTGTTCTTATGCCAGTACCAGGCTGTTTTCAGTACTGTGGCTCTGTAGTAGAGTTTGAAGTCAGGGATGGTGATCCTTCCAGAAATTCTTTTATTGTACAGGACTGTTTTGGCTATCCTTGGTTTTTTGCTTTTCCATATGAAATTGAGTAACATTATTTTGAGGTCTGTGAAGAATTTTGCTGGGATTTTGATGGGTATTGCATGAATCTGATTGCTTTTGGTAAGATTGCCATTTTTACTATGTTAATTCTACCTACCCAAGAGCATGGGAGATTTTTCCACTTTATGGTGCCTTCTTCAATTTCTTTCTTCAAAGATTTAAAGTTCTTGTCATATGAGTCTTCCATTTGTTTGATTAGAGTTACTCTGAGATATTGTATGCTATTTGCGGCTATTGTGAAGGGTGATGTTTCTCTGATTTCTTTCTCAGTCCTTTTATCATCTGTATACAGGAGGGCTACTGATTTTTTTTTTTTTAGTTAATCTTGTATCCTGCTACATTACTGAAAGTGTTTATGAGTTGTAGAAGTTTCTTGGTAGAATTTTCAGTGTTGCTTATGTAAACTATCATATCATCAGCAAATAGTGAGAATTTGACTTCTTCTTTTCCGATTTGTATCCCCTTGATCTCTTTTTGTTGTTTGATTGCTGTGGCTAGGACCTAAAGAATTATAATGAATACATATGGAGATAGTGGACAACATTTTCTTGTTTCTGATTCAGTGGGATCTCTGGGAGTTTCTCTCTATTTAGTTTGATGTTGGCTTGCTGTATATTGCCATAATTATATTTAGGTATGTTTCTTGTATCCCTGCTCTCTCCAAGACCTTTATCATGAAGGGATGTTGTACTTTGTTGAAGGCTTTTTCAGCATCTAATGAGGTAATTATGTGGTTTTTATTTTTCAGTTTGTTTATATGGTGGATTATGTTGACATATTTTCATATGTTCAACCATCCCTGCATCTCTAGAATGAAGCTGACTTGATCATGGTGAATGATGGTTCTGATGTGTTCTTGGATTCAATTTGCCAGTATTTTATTTAGTATCTGCATCAATGTTCATGAGTAAGATTGGTCTGTAATTCTCTTTCTTAGCAATGTTTTTCTGTGGTTTGGGTATCAGGATAATTGTAGCCTCATAAAAAGAGTTTTTCAATGTTCCTTCTGTTTCTATTGTGTGGAACAATTTGAGGAGTATTGGTATTAGTTCTTCTTTGAAAATCTTTGTAGAATTCTGAGCTGAAACCATCTGGTCCCAAGCTTTTTTTGGTTGGAAGACTTTTGATGACTGTTTCTATTTCTTCAGCAGTTATAGGTCTGTTTAGTTTGCTTGTCTGGGCTAAGCTAGTCGGGTGGCTGGAACAAACAAGTGGACCCTCTTTGCAATAATTGGAAAATGTTTTCCAACCCTTTACTCTGAGGCATTGTCTGTCTTTGAGGTTGAGGTATGTTTCTTGTGTGCAGGATGGATTCTGTTTGCTTTCTTTTTTTTTATTTTTTTGTTTTTTTTTTTTTTTTGGATTCTGTTTTCATATCCAATCTGTTAGCCTGTGCCTTTTTATAGGTGAGTTGAGTACCTTTACATTAAGGGATATTAATGACCAGTGATTGCTATCTCCTGTTAATTTAGTTTTCATTGTTGATGATATTATTTTGTGTGTTTTCCCCTTCTTTGAGATTTGCTGCTGTGAGATCATCAATTGTCTGTGTTTTTGTTGATGTAGCCAACTTTCTTGGGTTTGAGTTTTCCTTCTAGTACTTTGTGAAGGGCTGGGTTTGTGACTAGATATTGGTTAAATCTGATTTTGTCATGGAATATCTTGTTTTGTCATTCTATGGTGATTGAAAGTTTTACTGGGTAAAAGTAGTCTGGGCTGGCATCCATGGTCTATTAATGTCTGCATAATGCTTGACCAGGACCTTCTGGCTTTCATTGTTTCCAAGGAGAAGTCAGGTGTAATTCTGATAGGTCTGCCTTTATATGTTATTTGCCCTTTTTCCTTTGCAGCTCTTAATATTCTTTCTTTATTCTGTATGTTTAGTGTTTTGATTATTATGCAGTAAGGGGGCCTTTTTTGATTCAGTCTATTTGGTATTCTGTAAGCTTCTTATATCTTCATAGCAATATCTTTCTTTAGGTTGGGAAAGTTTTCTTCTATGATTTTGTTAAATATATTTTCTGTGCTTTTGAATTGCACTTCTTCTCCTTCTTCTATACCTATCATTCTTAGGTTTTGTCTTTTCATGGTGTCCTATATTTCCTGAATATTTTGTGTTAAGCTTTTCTTAGATTTAATGTTTTCTTTCACTGATGAGTCTATTATATCTTCAGTGCTTGAGATTCTCTCTTCCATTTCTTGTATTCTGCTGTTCATGCTTGCATTTGTGGTTTCTGATTGTTTTCTCATGATTTCTGTTTCTATAATTCTGTTTGCTTGTGTTTTCTTTATTGTCTCTATTTTAGTTTTCAAGTCTTGAATAGTTTCTTTCACATTTGATTGCTTTTTCTTGGTTTTCTTTAAGGGATTTGTTGATATCTTCCAATTTTTTGTTTGTCTTTTCTGCTATTTCTTTGAGGGAATTTTGTATTTCCTCTTGATGGTCCTCAAACATTCTCCTAAAGATATTTATTTAGGTCATTTTCTTCTGCTTCATCTATATTTGGTTGTTCAAGTTTGCTGTTGGAGGGCCACTAGTTTTTACTGGTGTTATGTTACTCTTTGCAGTGTTGCATGTGTTCTTACCTCGTCTACCCATCTTTTTCTCTGATTGGTGTAGTTGGGGCTACCTGTGACTCTGGTGATCAATCTTCCAGGTGCCAGTGGAATCAAGGCTCAGATGGTTGCTCCTCATGGTGCAGTCAATGCCACGGTTCCAGTCACCCTGTTGGTCACTCCATGTTCCTGGAAGTCACTCTGTGCTCCCAGGGTTTGGTATGATCCTGTGGAGTTTGCTGTCTCAGGCCTGCTTCCCTAAATGTCCCTGGTCTGGGTCCACTCCTGCTCCTGTGGAGTTCACTGTCTCAGGCCTACTCTGGCCTAGGGTGCTGGTTCAGTCCTGTTTCTGTAAATGTCCCTGGTCTGGGTCTGCTCCTGCTCCTGTGGAGTTTTCTGTCTCAGACCTGCTCCAGTCTAGGTTGCTGGCTCAGTCCTGCTCCTGTAGAGTTCATTGTCTTAGGCCTGCTCTGGTCTAAAGTGTAAGAATCTTAATAAAGATGCAGGATCACTGCTTCAATCCAAAGAATAATGCCTAAAGTTCTAGAAGTGAAACCTTTTGTGGAAAAGTCATATAGAAACTTACTATTTTATGGGCTAATTAAAAATATACTTATAAATCGGATGGTGGTGGCACACGCCTTTAATCCCAGCACTCAGGAGGCAGAGGCAGGCAAATCTCTGTGAGGTCAAGGCCATCCTGTCTACCAGCGCTAGTTCCAGGATAGGCTCCAAAAGCTACAGAGAAACCCTGTATATATATGAGATCGGAATGGAGGAATCCTGCATTACCCAGAGTCATGGGTTTTAAAATTAAAATCCCAATGTCATATACAAGACACCACCCTGCGAATTGTTGACCTCAGAAGGTCCTCAAATAATACCAGCTAGTGTCCTGACTCTTGATTGGCCCCCAGAATTAGATGGTAGTCCCTATTGCTGAAGATACCAAATACTTTGGTTACAGGCTACAGAGAAATCTACCTGGAACAAACCTAGAAGCTCCTTCCCTTCCAGTGACCATACATCATGCCAGAAGGTACTATGCAGACTCCTACTGGAAAAGCAGCCTCATTGATGATCTTACCCAGCTGTAGACACAGCATGATACAATATTGACCTGCTAGGCAAGAAATGTCCACTGGTGCGATAAGGACATGAGTGTTTCGGGGATAAGCAACTGCTCTCCAATTGGATTTGATGCCACTACACGGGAAAGCACACATGCATTGTTAGTATCCAGGCATCTGCACTGGCCTGCCCTTGGGGTCCTCACAGGATAGCCCTCAGCTGCAGCCACTAAGAGCACCTGCTGTGCACATTCCCTCTGTTCCCTTTTAAAAGGGCCCTGCCCACCTCATCCCTCTCTCTTTCTCTCTATTGGTCTGTTTCTTTCTCCCCCCCCCCCCTCTCTCTCTCTCTCCCTCTCTCTTCTGCTACTCCTGTCCCCAGGGACTGGTCTTCCCCCTCCCCTTCCCTCTTTTTATGTTCCCTTTCCTCCTAATAGAAAAGCCCTCCATGTGAGCTCTGTCACTTGGCGTCTTTCTCTCATGGCGCTTGTTTTAAAAACACAACATGCATGATACCGTAAGCCTTGCCAAAATGGTAAACAGATATATTGTCAAACTGCCTTCTGTTATACCCATAGACTGGTGTAGCTTTCAGCCTTGAGAGAGGATCTCCTTTTTGCAGCAGGCAATGACTCATGCAGAAGCTTGTTATCTGGCCAAAGTACTGAGAATAAGTGACAGCTGCATGCTCAGCTGTAATAGGGCAACGCAGAAGAAAAAAGCAGGCTGTAAGAACTGGGGTGTGAGCCGACTGCTGTAACCCTGGCGTCTGGTTGTGCCATGACTGTGCTGATCATGAGCTAGCCGCAGCCAAGGGTGACTGCGCAAGATTAAGCCCTTGAACATCCATCATATATGAGGGAGGTGCCATGAGGCCCCACCTTTTTGTGAGGAGTGAATGGCTGCCATCAGAGAGGGTGTCATTTTATCCAGTGGTGTAACCCTGTAAGTTGCCCAGGCTCCTACAAACAACCCCCTATCCACTGTCTTACAAGCAACCTTAACAAACTTAGTGGGTCAAAGAAAGGAAAAGAAAAAAAGGAGGCACAAAAATAGAAAAATAGAGGGGAAATTAATTAGGTGGAAGATATAATTCAGAGGAATAAATGATAAGAGAGGGTAATGAAGGGTTAAATATAACCATAAAATATTGTATTATGAAACTGTCAAAGAATAAGAAAATAATAAAAAGAACTCTCCATCTTAAATATCATCAGATAGAACTATTTTGTTCTGAGTTGACTGGTAGGATGAACTAGTAAAACAATAAGATGGTTTGCCAACTGTGTAAAAATACCTAATATTAGAGAGCCAAAAGTATCTTTGGACCAAACACCTCATTTTATTCATGAAATGCTTAGTATTTATTATTTCTAGTGACGCAGGATTAACATTTTGTTGTTTTGAATGAGTAAGAGATGGTGTTGAGGGTCATAAAAATGTTGGGTAAGTTGTGTTTAGTGTGTAATTCCAGTGAGTGGGGACGATTTTCAGCCAAGAGCGTGATTGGAGAGCCATACTCCCATTACAGAATATGAACAAAACTGTAATGTAAGATGATTCTGTAACTACAACATAAAGAATATTGGAAAACTAATTTATATTGACAGTGTCATACTCTTCTTTATTTATTTCATTTGGGTTTTTGAGACAGGGTTTTTCTGTATAGCCTTGGCTGTCCTTGAACCTGTTCTGGAGAGCAGGTTGGCTCAGAGATCTGCCTACCTCTGTCTCCTGAGTGCTGAAATTAAAGGCATCCACCACCACCACCCTTAGAACACATCTCATACTCTTTGTGTTTAAATTTAATCTAATCTGAAAAGAACAAAGGAAAAACAAACCCCAAATCATTGTGGGTTCTGCCAAAAGTCGATATCCCCCCTCTTCTTTTTCAAAGGAAATATTGACCTAACATGATGAGACTTGCTACAGATACTTCAAAACTATACACTAAACTCAGGGTAAAATTATGTTTGGACTTTTGGCTAGAGTTATATTTGATCATGCATTAAAACACTTGAAAAATTTCCTGGGAATCTGCTTTATCCTGAAGTACATAAGCCTTAATTTTATGTGTTTTTAGGATAAATACAGTGGTGGCTATTGATTTAAATTCTTACAAGACCTTGACTGGCTCTGCTTGGCTAATGCTCAGTAACTATATGGCAATAATGCTCAACTACCTCAAATTCATTTTTTTAGAAAGAAAAAATGTATTGAGTGTACTGCAAGAGTGTTTCCTAGACTGCTACCTAGAGCCTAAGGCAGTAGGTCTTGTTTTTATGTCTTTATTTACTATTGATACTGAGGCTTGAGCAGAAAAGGTTGCTCAAACTCACCCTATAGCCAGAAATAACCCTGAACTCCCCATCCTTCTCCCACCTCCTCAGTACTGTGCACTGGGAGATCAGGTGCGTTCCACCATACCTGGAGAATACATATCTGCAGGTTTCATCTCTTCGCAACACTTCAGAAAAATCCATTCAATTGCCTAATTGGCTTTGCTATATAATATTTTAAAGGGTGTTTTTATTTTATGCCTAATGTGAATAAAGTAAGATTCTTAATAATTGGCTCATTAACATGCTATCATATTCATTCAGCACCACAGTCAAGAACAAAGGACTAATTCCGTACTCCTGACCTTTCTTCCAGAGGACTTGAGTTCAGTTGCCAGCATCTATATATCAGCTCACAACCATCTATCTGTGTGATGGCTAGTCTTGCTTGTTAACTTGACTACGTCTGGAAAGAACTACAATCCAGAAATGGAAGGCACACCCGTGAGAGATTTTTTTGACTTGGTTTGAAGTGGGTGAATCTCCTTCTAGTCCAGACCTTAGCGGTAGGAAGATACATGCCTTCAATGAAGATCCTGGGGCAGGAAGACACATGTTTATTCTGGGCCACGCCTTCTGCTGGAAGTCTATACGAGTACATAAAACAGGAAGCTTTTGCTCTTTGCCTGCTTACCTGCCCTCACCTTGCTAGCACACCTGTTCCTTCGCTGGCATGAGAGCCTACTTCTTTGGACTCCAGCATATACTAAGGACCAGTGGAGACATCCAGCTTTGTGGACCGAGCAACTACTGGATTCTTGGATTTTCCATCCACAGCCAGCCATTGTTGAATTAGCTGGACTGCAGCCTGTAAGTCATTCCAAAAAAATTCCCCTTAATATAATTAAAGAAAGATTCATTCTATACATTCTGTTACTGTAGAGAACTCTGGCTAATGCAATCTGTAACTGCAATTCCACAGCATCTGATGCCATATTCTGGTCTCCATGGGCATTACAAAGATGTGGTACATACACACACACACACATATTCAAAAGAACATCATAAAAATAAAATTAAAACGGATTTAAAAGCTGCTCTTACTTTAAAGATAAACTTTGATCATACCTAGTAATTGAATAATTCACATTTGATCAATTTCTCCATAATATTAATAAAAATAGCCATTTGTGTAAAAATGCATACCGAGCAATTGTCCTATGCTTAGAAACAGAAACAGAAGCAGAAAAAGACAGGTTTTGCTCTCTACTATTAAATAGAAAAAACAAATAACGAACTAGCAATGTCAAAAGCAATGTAGATGAAAACAAAACAACAAACAGCAACAACAATAATTATAATAACAAACACACTTTTATTTAAAAAAGATTAAGTGGATTTCCATTTACACACCTCTGGCTCACACTTTTGCTTGAGTACTGAATGACACAACCAATGTCAATTCTGAATTGAGCAGGACTGGTTAGGACTTGCTGAGACTGGATGAGGTCTGTGGAGTTAATGGAAGTCCCACTTCAGAACAAACAAAAGGTGGCCTCATGAGGGTCCTGAAGAGCAGGTGGTCTGTCTTCCAAGGGCTCTGTTCACATGGCTTTGGAGTAGTGCACAATTTCCATTTAAATATTTAAAGGGATCACAAGTCAGTGAACAAAGGGAAGCTAGACACGGTTCAGATCATAAAAGGCTAACAAAGACATTAGCCTAATGTGGACTCGCTAATATTTTATAATCCCAAAATAAGAAAATGCCTGGTTTTTGAAAGATCTGAGTGATACGTAGATTTTGGTTTGGTTGGGTTGGGGTAGGGCTTTTGCTTTGCTTTGTTTTTTCAGTCTCCACATCCCACCCCTCCCAAGCTTTTGAGTCCTGGAAGAAGCGGGGAAGCATGGAGGCAACGCCTCTGTGTTGGGTTGGGCTGAACTAACCAAACATTGTTGTAATCATTTGCACAGTGACGGATCAATTAGGCAGAGTCCAGGGCCCAGCAAAATATTTATGATCCTTCTTCTTCCTGGAACAATGCTCACCACTGCCTGGCAGCCAGCTAGCAACTGTTCTTCTAAGCAAACTGACCTTTTCTTTGGCTAGAAATATCAGTTAAGCTAACCATAGACTAGGCTGTCTAAACATGTATGGAACCATAGAGACAGAACATTGTGCTGTGGTCACATCCGACAGCAGCAAAGAGACCACCGCGTCCAAGGTTGGCTTAGACATAAAATCTCTACCAGTTCATCAGTCTTAATATTTATTGAGTTCTTGTAACAGGCCAAGCATTATCCTAAATATTTTGTCTTTAATGATTCATTCAATCTTTATTTAAAACCCATGCTGTGGGCATTGTTGCTTTTCTCATTTGACAGAAAGAAACATCTACTTTTTTTTTTTTTACTTATTTATTTATTTTTATTCTTTTTTAATTAAAATTTCCACCTGCTCCCCATTTCCCATTTCCCTCCCCTCCTCCCAAATATTGCCCTCCCCCCACTTCCCTCCCCCTATCCCCACTCCTCTTCTCCTCCCCCCACTCCATTCCCCCTCCCTCTCGATACTGAAGAGCAGTCCAAATTCCCTGCCCTGCGGGAAGACCAAGGTCCTTCTATCTACGTCCAGAAAGGTGAGCGTCCAAACAGGCTAAGCTCCCACAAAGCCAGTTCATGTATTAGGATCGAAACCTAGTGCCATTGTCCTTGGCTTCTCATCAGTCTTCATTGACCGCCATGCTCAGAGAGTCCGGAATCAACCCATGCTTATTCAGTCCCAGACCAGCTGGCCTTGGTGGGCTCCCAATAAATCAGTTCCACTGTCACAGTGGGTGGGTGCATCCCTCGTGGTCCTGATTTTTTGCTCATGTTCTCCCTCCTTCTGCTCCTCATTTGGACCTTAAGAGCTCAGACCGTTGCTCCAAATTGAGACTCTGTCTCTACCTCAATCCATCGCCAGATGAAGGTTCTAAGGTGATATGCAAGATATTCATCAGTATAGGATAGGGTCATTTCAGGTTCCCTCTCCTTAGTTGCCCAAGGTACCAGCTGGGGACATATTCCTGGACACCTGCGAACCCCTCAAGAGTCAAGTCTCTTGCCAACCCTAAGATGGCTCCCTTAGATAGGATATATACTTCGCTGCTCCCGTATCCATCCTTCCTATATCCCAACCATCCCAATCCTCCGAGCTCCTCCCATCCTCCCCTTCTCATATTTCTCATCCCATTTCCCCTTTGCCCCATGCCACCTCACCTGCAAGTTCCCAGTTTTTGCCCTGGAATCTTGTCTACTTCCCCCTCTCCATGCAGATGACTATATGATTTTCTTTGGGTTCACTTTCTTATTTAGCTTCTATAGGATCACACATTATATGCTTAATGTCTTTTATTTTATGGCTAGAAACCGATTATGAGTGAGTACATCCCATGTTCCTCTTTTTGAGTCTGGGATACCTCACTCAGGATAGTGTTTTCTATTTCCATCCATTTGCACGCAAAATTCGAGAAGTCATTGTTTTTTACTGCTGAGTAGTACTCTAATATGTATATATTCCACACTTTCTTCATCCATTCCTCCATTGAAGGGCATCTAGGTTGTTTCCAGGTTTTGGCTATTACAAACAATGCTGCTATGAACATAGTTGAACAGATACTTTTGTCATTTGATGTGGCATCTCTTGGGTATATTCCCAATAGTGGTATTACTGGATCTTGGGTAGGTTGATCCCAAATTTCCTGAGAAATCGCCACACTGATTTCCAAAGGGTTGCACAAGTTTGCATTCCCACCAGCAATGAATGAGTGTGCCTCTTTCTCCACAACCTCTCCAGCAAAGGCTATCATTGGTGTTCTTGATTTTAGCCATTCTGACAGGTGTAAGATGGTATCTCAAAGTTGTTTTAATTTGCATTTCCCTTATCGCTAAGGAGGTTGAGCATGACCTTAGGTGTCTTTTGGCCATTTGAATTTCTTCTGTTGAGAATTCTCTGTTCAGATCAGTGCCCCATTTTTTTATTGGGTTCATTAGCATTTTAAAGTTTAGTTTCTTGAGTTCTTTATATATTTTGGTGATCAGACCTTTGTCTGTTGCAGGGTTGGTGAAGATCTTCTCCCAGTCAGTGGGTTGCCTTTTTGTCTTAGTGACAGTGTCCTTTGCTTTACAGAAGCTACTCAGTTTCAGGAGGTCCCATTTATTCAATGTTGCCCTTAATGTCTGTGCTGCTGGGGATAAACGTAGGAAGTGATCTCCTGTACCCATATGTTGTAGAGTACTTCCAACTTTTTCTTCTATCAGGTTCAGTGTGTTCAGACTAATATTGAGGTCTTTAATCCATTTGGACTTGAGTTTTGTGCATGGTGATAGATATGGATCTATTTTCATTCTTCTACACGTTGACAACCAGTTCTGCCAGCACCATTTGTTGAAGATGCTCTCTTTTTTCCATTGAATACTTTTAGCTCCTTTATCAAAAATTAGGTGTTCATAAGTTTGTGGGTTAAAATCAGGGTCTTCTACTCGGTTCCATTGGTCGACTTCTCTGTTTTTATGCCAATACCAAACTGTTTTCAATACTGAGGCTCTGTAATAGAGTTTGAGGTCAGGGATGGTAATGCCTCCAGATGATCCTTTATTATATAAGATTGTTTTGGCTATCCTGGGTTTTTTGTTTCTCCATATAAAGTTGATTATTGTCCTCTCAAGATCTGTGAAGAATTTTGATGGGATTTTAATGGGGATTGCATTGAATCTATAAATTGCCCTTGGTAGAATTGCCATTTTTACTATGTTGATCCTCCCTATCCAAGAGCAAGGGAGATCCTTCCATTTTCTGGTATCCTCCTCAATTTCTTTCTTCATTGACTTAAAGTTCTTGTCAAATAGATCCTTTACTTCCTTGGTTAGGGTTACCCCAAGATATTTTATGCTATTTGTGGCTATCGTGAAGGGTGATGCTTCTCTGATTTCCATCTCTGCTTCCTTATCTTTTGTGTATAGGAGGGCAACTGATTTTTTGGAATTGATCTTGTATCCTGCAACGCTACTAAAGGTGTTTATCAGCTGAAGGAGTTCTTTGCTGGAGTTTTTGGGGTCGCTTATGTACACTATCATATCGTCTGCAAATAATGAAAGTTTAACTTCTTCCTTTCCGATTTGAATCCCTTTGATCCCCTTATGTTGTCTTATTGCTATTGCTAGAATTTCAAGCACTATATTAAAGAGGTATGGAGAGAGTGGACAACCTTGTCGTGTTCCTGATTTTAGTGGAATAGCTTTGAGTTTCTCTCCATTTAATTTGATGTTAGCTGACGGCTTGCTATAAATAGCTTTTATTATAGTTAGGAACGACCCTTGTATTCCTAATCTCTCTAAGACCTTTATCATAAAGGGATGTTGAATTTTGTCAAATGCTTTTTCAGCATCTAATGAAATGATCATATGGTTTTTTTCTTTCAGTTTATTTATATGATGGATTACATTGATAGATTTTCGTATGTTGAACCAGCCCTGCATCTCTGGGATGAAGCCTACTTGATCATAATGGATAATTTTTCTGATGTGTTCTTGGATTCGGTTTGCCAGTATTTTATTGAGTATTTTTGCGTCGATGTTCATGAGTGAGATTGGCCTGTAGTTCTCTTTCTTGGTTGTGTCTTTGTGTGGTTTTGGTATCAGAGTAACTTCAGCTTCATAAAAGGAATTTGGCAATGACTTCTCTGTTTCAATATTGTGAAATACATTAAGGAGTATAGGTATTAGGTCTTCTTGGAAGTTCTGGTAGAATTCTGCATTGAAGCCATCTGGACCTGGGCTTTTTTTGGTGGGGAGGTTTTTTATAACAACTTCTAATTCTTCGCGACTAACAGGTCTATTTAGATTGTTCACCTGGTCCTGGTTTAACTTTGGTATATGGTACTTATCTAAAAAAGTGTCCATTTCTATAACATTTTCCAATTTTGTGGCATACAGATTTTTGTAGTAAGATCTAATGATTCTCTGAATTTCCTCTGAGTCTGTGGTTATGTCTCCCTTTTCGTTTCTGATTTTGTTAATTTGCGTATTCTCTCTCCGCCGTTTGATTAGTTTGGATAGGGGTTTATCAATCTTATTGATTTTCTCCATGAACCAGCTTTTTGTTTCATTGATTCTTTGGATTGTTTTCTGTGTTTCTATTTTGTTGATTTCAGCCCTCAATTTGATTATTTCCAGTCTTCTACTTCTCCTAGGTGAGTCTGCTTCTTTTTTTTCTAAAGCTTTCAGGTGGGCTATTAAGTCTCCAATGTGTGCTTTCTCCGTTTTCTTTAAGTGGGCACTTAATGCTATGAATTTTCCTCTTAGCACTGCTTTCATAGTGTCCCATAGGTTTGAGTATGTTGAGTCTTCGTTTTCATTGAATTCAAGAAAGACTTTAATTTCTTTCTTTATTTCTTCCTTGATCCAGGTGAGGTTCAGTAGTTGACTGTCCAGTTTCCATGAGTTCATAGGCTTTCTGGGGATAGCATTGTTGTTGAATTCTAACTTTAATCCATGGTGATCTGATAAGACACAGGTGGTTACCGATATTTTTTTGTAACTGTGTAAGTTTGCTTTGTTACCGAGTATGTGGTCTATTTTCGAGAAGGTTCCATGAGCTGCAGAGAAGAAGGTATATTCTTTCCTATTTGGGTGGAATGTTCTATAGATGTCTGTTAAGTCCATTTGATTCATTACCTCCCTTAATCCTCTTATTTCTCTGTTAGGTTTCTGTTTGATTGACCTGTCCATTGGTGAGAGAGGAGTGTTGAAATCTCCTACTATTAGTGTGTGTGGTTTGATGACTGCCTTGAGTTTTAGTAACGTTTCTTTTACATAAGTGGGTGCTTTTATATTAGGGGCATATATATTCAGGATTGAGATTTCATCCTGGTGAATTGTTCCTGTTATGAGTAAAAAATGTCCATCTCCATCTCTTTTGATTGATTTTAGTTTGAAGTCAACTTTCTTAGAAATTAGTATGGCCACACCTGCTTGTTTCTTAGGTCCGTTTGCTTGATAAACCTTTTCCCAGCCCTTTACTCTGAGTAGATGTCTGTCTTTGTGGTTGAGGTGTGTTTCTTGTAAGCAGCAGAATGTTGGATCCTGTTTTCGTATCCAATCTCTTAGCCTGTGCCTCTTTATAGGTGAGTTGAGTCCATTGATATTAAGTGATATTAATGACCAGTGGTTGTTAACTCTGGTCATTTTTCCTTTCTTTCTTTCTTTCCTTTGGTAGTAGAGTTTGTGTGTTTCCCTTCTTCAAGTTGTGCTGGTGAAGGGTCTTTAGATGTCTGAGTTATTGTGGGCATTGTTGGACTCCTTGGCTTGTGATTTTCCTTCAATTACTTTCTGAAGGGCTGGATTTGTGGCTACGTATTGTTTAAATTTGTTTTTATCCTGGAAAACTTTGTTTTCTCCATTTATAGTGAACGAAAGCTTGGCTGGGTATAGTAGTCTGGGCTTGCATCCATGGTCTCGTAGTTTCTGCAGTATATCTATCCAGGACCTTCTGGCTTTCATGGTTTCCATAGAGAAATCAGGTGTAAGTCTGATAGGTTTACCTTTATAGGTAACTTGACCTTTTTCCTTTGCAGCTCTTAATATTCTTTCTTTATTCTGTATGTTTTGTGTTTTGATTATTATATGACGAGGAGATGTTTTTTTTTGATCCAGTCGATTTGGTGTTCTGTATGCTTCTTGGACCTTCAAAGGAATATCTTTCTTAAGGTTGGGAAAGTTTTCTTCTATAATTTTATTAAATATATTTTCTGGACCATTGAGCTGTACTTCTTCTCCTTCTTCTATCCCTATTATTCTTAGGTTTGGTCTTTTTATTGTGTCCCAGATTTCCTGAATGTTTTGTGATGAGAATTTGTTGGTTATGCTGTTTTCTTTGATGAGAGTGTTTATTTTCTCTATGGTATCTTCAGTATCTGAGATTCTTTCTTCTATCTCTTGTAATCTGTTGGTGGTACTTGTCTCTGTAGTTCCTGTTCGTTTATTCAAATTTTCCATCTCCATCCTTCCCTCAGTTTGTGTTTTCTTTATTACTTCCACTTCGTTCTTCAAGTCTTGAACCGTTTCCCTTACCTGTTTGATTACTTTTTCTTGTTTCTCTTGGTTTTCTTGGGTATCTTTGAGATATTTATTCATTTCCTCTACCTTTTTGTTTGTAATCTCTAATTGGTTGTGGCAGTTTTTCACCTCCTGTTTAAGGTCCTCTATTATTTTCATAAAATTCACTTTTGAGTCGAATTCTTCTAATTCTTCTGTATTAGGGTTTAGACTTCTCATTTCGGGATTCCTGGATCCTGGTGATGTCACGTTGCCTTTCAAGTTGTTGGGGGAATTCTTGCATTGGCGCCTGCCCATCTTTTCCCGTCCCGATGAAACTTCTTGGCACCTACACAGGAACTCCTGGATGCCCCAATGAGCCAGGGACTAAGGGAAGTAGGGCGCAGGCAGAGCAGGTCCAGCAGATCACAGCAGAGACTGCAGCCCCAGCAGCAGGGGCCCGCTTTCCCTGGCGGGGACCTTGAGGCCTGCCCTCTAGTCAGGGACTCACTGCTCTGGGTTGGTAGCCTTAGTGAAATGGCAGGAAACTGTTCCACAGCTAAGGACCTTGCAGACAAGGCAGGTTTGGGGGTGGGGGTGGGGGCGGGTGTGTAGGAGAGCAAGCCCTGCAGCAGGAGCTGGGGGAGGGGTGTTTGTGCTCTCTACCTGGACAGTCCGCCCCAGGATAGCACACACTCACCCGTCCCGATGAAACTTCTCGGCACCTACACAGGAACTCCTGGATGCCCCAATGAGCCAGGGACTAAGGGAAGTAGGGCGCAGGCAGAGCAGGTCCAGCAGATCACAGCAGAGACTGCAGCCCCAGCAGCAAGGGCCCGCTTTCCCTGGCGGGGACCTTGAGGCCTGCCCTCTGGTCAGGGACTCACTGCTCTGGGTTGGTAGCCTTAGTGAAATGGCAGGAAACTGTTCCACAGCTAAGGACCTTGCAGACAAGGCAGGTTTGGGGGTGGGGGTGGGGGCGGGTGTGTAGGAGAGCAAGCCCTGCAGCAGGAGCTGGGGGAGGGGTGTTTGTGCTCTCTACCTGGACAGTCCGCCCCAGGATAGCACACACTCACCCGTCCCGATGAAACTTCTCGGCACCTACACAGGAACTCCTGGATGCCCCAATGAGCCAGGGACTAAGGGAAGTAGGGCGCAGGCAGAGCAGGTCCAGCAGATCACAGCAGAGACTGCAGCCCCAGCAGCAAGGGCCCGCTTTCCCTGGCGGGGACCTTGAGGCCTGCCCTCTGGTCAGGGACTCACTGCTCTGGGTTGGTAGCCTTAGTGAAATGGCAGGAAACTGTTCCACAGCTAAGGACCTTGCAGACAAGGCAGGTTTGGGGGTGGGGGTGGGGGCGGGTGTGTAGGAGAGCAAGCCCTGCAGCAGGAGCTGGGGGAGGGGTGTTTGTGCTCTCTACCGGGACAGTCCGCCCCAGGATAGCACACACTCACCCGTCCCGATGAAACTTCTCGGCACCTACACAGGAACTCCTGGATGCCCCAATGAGCCAGGGACTAAGGGAAGTAGGGCGCAGGCAGAGCAGGTCCAGCAGATCACAGCAGAGACTGCAGCCCCAGCAGCAGGGGCCCGCTTTCCCTGGCGGGGACCTTGAGGCCTGCCCTCTGGTCAGGGACTCACTGCTCTGGGTTGGTAGCCTTAGTGAAATGCGAAACATCTACTTTTTAAGAGGTTTCAACTTGCCCAGTGACACTTAGTTTTACCCCTAAAATGAGCCGCAAATATTTCTTTAAATTTCATGCTATAGCATCCTATCATCTTTTCTAGTGAATAAATACTAACAAAGTTTAATTTGCAATGCGTTATATGCCCCCCCCTTGAGACATTTATAAAACTCCAACTTCTTACTTGAATTTTTCAAGATGACTTTCTCTACTGCCAGTATAGAAAGCCTCAATATGGTGAACTAAGGAACCCATGGAAAGGGAACATTCAGGCAGTCAGAGTCAGAGTTAGACTTGTGAAGTTATAATCTGGAAATATAATTCCTCAAACAGCAATGGAAAATATATAACAGAAACTGTTGCTGTTTAAGATACAGATAGATCAATGCGTGCCTGCAAAACTCAGAGTACTTTCAAATATTTCAATGCAATCTAGCAGGGAGATATGGAGAGAATATTCAGAATTTGGGCAGACAAGTGGAGCCTAAGCAAAATGCAATCCCTATGTCCTTTGCCTCTGTCCCCTAGAGTCCACGTCTTCTGTGCTAGAATTCATGCATCAGGCAGACTAACTCATGAAGGATAACTCCGACTAACTTGCATGAGAGATAAAAATCTGATCATTCGCAGTTATAAGATCTATGGAAATGAGATGCTCACAGAGGCACGGCTTCCTGGATGAGAAAGACCTACCAGTGGGCCAGAGTGGGAGGCATAGGAAGACTTCCCAGGGTCTCTGGTGAAAGTTATCACCCAGCAGGAGGTAGGAGTGCCAGGTGGTGGGGACAAAGATGCCCTCCGTCGAAGGACCTGTTAGTGAGGCCAAGACGAAAGATGTACAGTTGAAACCCATTTCCTAAATGGTGCCTTGGTTTTTGTTTTTCTTTCCAAATTTTGAGCAGCTTTATGATGCAGGAAAATCACTCTTAACCTTATTGATATAGGTGGTCAGTACTGTGTGTGTGTCTATCTTAAAAAGACAATCGCTTACAAAGGAAGATCAAAGAAGTAGCATTTAAAATAAATACATACATACATGCATACATACATACACAAAAGGATCCTTCAAGTACCTAGAGAAAATGACAACTGAAAACAGATTCCTTCTTTTTTTTTTTTCTTTCTCATGTTTCCTTTTCATCCCTTTTTGTTTCACTGAAAGAAAAAGAAATCTCCCTCAGTATGGGAGACATCAGAATCCATGTGTAGAGAGGGGACCTGGGGGAATACTCCTGGAAGCAGTCAGGGTGCTGAAGCAGGGGAGAAGAGCTAGGTAGGAGCATAGTCAAGGGAGGAGAGGACTTGCAGATGGAGATATGAGGAGCGCAGTTGGGAGGAGGGAGACTTGCAGATGGAGAGATGCAGGAGCACAGTCGGGGGAGGATGACTTGTAGGTGGGGAGATGTCTTGGGGAAGTTTGAAGATTTATCAGATAGCAAAAACTAAATTGCTTGAGTCAATAAATAAAGGCATTGTTGATAATGAGAGCTGTTTTAATGGAAAAAATACATTTGTAAATATGTCAAGTCCGAAGTCCAGAATACTCCTAAAGTTTTAGATTAGGATCAGTGTGAACCAGAGATCCAGAGAGGTATGTCCTTACTTTCACTTGCTATCCTTTGTTTTTTGAGACAGGCTGACCTAGAATTCCCCAGGCAGCCCATGCGAACCTCAGACTCACAGCAATCCTCCTGCTTTAGTCTTTGAAGTGCTAAGTTAACAGGTGTGAGCTACCATACTGCTTTGGCTTTTTCTTCCCCACTGCCCGCTTCATCCTTTCTTTGTGTCTTTCTCTCTTTTTTCCTCTGTTTCTTCCTTGCTCTCATTAATCTGCGGTCTAGATAGAAACAACGTTATCCCAGCAGTCATGACAGCATAAGTCACCCCACGTGTGACTTCCAGCTACTGCCACCTAAAGAACCAATAAACTGAGCTGGAGCACTGAGTCGGTGGTTGGGAGCACTGGCTGCTCTTCCAGAGGACCCAGGTTTTTGACTCCCAGCACCCACATGGCACCGGTAAGGCTCTGGACTCACAGCTCCAGGGGATCTGATGTCCTTTTCCAGTCTCTGAGACATCCAGCCACACAGCCAGACGCCCATATGCTAACTTTAAGTTAGCGTTTCACTTTTCACTCCAGAGGTTAAAGGTTTCTTAAACACACATGTACTTCTTTTTAGCCCCTAGGCCAACCACCATGAAGCACAGTGGGCAGAGAATGAACAGTGGGGAATAAACCAAAAGTGTCCCTGGCTCACGGGCCCACATTCTTTGAGAATCACTTTTCAAATAATAACATTGACATTTACTTATTGCTTCAATTAATATACACTTATTGCCATCTTGTTATGTGTGAGGCATTGTGTTCTTCCCCAGCACGATGTCCTGATGATGAACCGTATTGGTTCTGCCCTTGGAGGAAGCACAGTACAGTGAGTAAATGATTGTATTCCAATATAAATCTCCAGTGTTTTCTAAAGCAAAATATGTACCTTATAATATAAGCATTGCTGATAAGATACTGGTAGGCGTTTGAAATGCCCCACCTATCCAAGATAGATCCAAGCTCGGAGTCTCTGCCCAGCAGTGGGCCGTGTCCTTTCAGTTGCGCAGTGTCCAGAAGTGATGTGTGGAGAGCTGATGAAGTCTTGAGGAAATGTGTACAGTTGACATGGGCCCAGCCGTGTCAAGGACCCCAACACCTCAGACCCATGGGAATGGAATATGTACCAGTGTTAACAGTGTGTACAGAAACTGTGGACTACTGCTCCCTTCTCTAGGAACTTTACAGTCTGGACGGGTCCCTTGCAGAAACCCCCTACAAAGATTAGTTCAGCCTACCCTTCCATCAGTTGTAAGCAATAAACCCACTTCCTCCACTCAAATGTACAAAATAAGCATACTGAGTTTCCAGGCTGTTGTAATTCCATCTCCATCAAAGCACATGGCCAACCCGATCTCAGCCTTGTAGTACATATACACATACGTGTGTGTGTGTGTGTGTGTGTGTGTGGTCTGTCTGTCTGTCTGTCTGTCTGTCTGGTCTGTCTACCCTTACTTCATCCCCTTATCATCCCAGTCAGGTCAATCCCTAAAGCCATGCAGAGCAAAGCAGTAATGCCTGCAAGTGTTTCTTGGACCACAGGGAGAAAGGAACTCCACAGTCAATTTAACATGTGTCATGCCGAAAAATGAAAAGCATGGCAATGATAAGCAGCAACACAAAGAAAAGCCAAATAAAACAAAATACTGGATCTGGATTGCTTTTAATAAATCATTTCATGTGAAAATCATTTTGAATTTTTCCATATTTATGGAATTTTTCCAAGTAGTCAAATTCTTAAATTGCTTCTTTAATTTTAAAAAAAGATTATTTAATTTTTACATGTGTGAGTGCTTTACCTCCATCTACTCTACATGTGTGCCTGGTGCCTTAATTGACTCCCCCAGAAATACAGTGACAGAAAGTTGTAAACCACCATGCGGGTGCTGGGACTTGAACCTAGGCCCTCTAGAAGAGCTATCAGTGCTCTTAACTAGTGAGCCAACTCTCCAGCTCCTGTTTCTTGAATCTTAAAGAACAAGATACCTAAAATGTACTGAAATTTGTGCTGTCTAAACAAGTTTATTTTGGTAAGTTTTAGAGCTTGAATTAGAAACTCTCTTTGTTTGAAAGCAGAGTCAAGGGCTGGAAGCTCTAGTAGTTTAGCTAATCAAGGTGAGCACAGAGAACACAACTTAAAGACCTTAGCTGTCTATTCAGTCCTTTAGTCTGTGCACACACTTCCCCTGAGGCTCTTGGCAGATTCTGGTTTCAGAGCTGCAAAGAGGCCTGAGGCCTGTGGCAACAAGCTTCTCACACACAGCCCGGACTGCAGGTCTGGGAACTATAATTTCAATAGAAAATCTACAGTCCATCCAACTAGTAAAAATTAAATAATACTGTATAAATAATATAGTAGGGACAGTGGTTTGACTATTAGTCCTCAATACTGATCTATGGAATTAAGTCAAATAACTGATTCATTGCTAAGCACATTGAAATGTGGACAATTCGGGAAAAGGGAGAGTTTTACAACCTCAGAGATTGATTGATTGATTGATTGATTGATTGTTGTTGTTGTTGTTGTGCTGGAGATGGGACTCAGGCCTTCTGCATGCTGTACAAGCACTCTGACTCTGAGCTACAACCTCAGCCGTTGGCTTTTTTGACACAGGGTCTTGCTATGTAAATCAGGCTGACCTGAGAATGACA
Organism: Chionomys nivalis; assembly: GCF_950005125.1. NCBI lineage: Eukaryota > Metazoa > Chordata > Mammalia > Rodentia > Cricetidae > Chionomys > Chionomys nivalis. Next base: position 22,562,606 of record NC_080086.1, read on the forward strand.
GTCACCCTGCCTCAGCTTCATGTGCTGGTGTTGCATGTAAGAGTCACTAAGGTGGGCTAGAAATTTTAAAATCATCTATTATAGCACAAATAAATTGAATGAACATAAAAGACTTTAAAAGGTAACTGTATTCTTGCACTGAGAAAGCTTGGCTAGTAAATAATAAATAGAAACACTAGATTAAGAAACATTGACTCTGTGTGTGTGTGTGTGTGTGTGTGTGTGTGTGTGTGTGTGTGTGTGTGTGTTGAGGTGGGATACTAGGACTCAAACTCTGGACCTTGGATGTGCAAGACAAACCTGCCAAGTTCTGCCTCAATTCTGGTTCAACAGTACTTCACTATGTAACACAGATTGGCCTCAAACTCTGCACCTTCTGGCTTTGTCTTCCACTGGGGATGAAATAGCCTCGCACATGCCAGATAAGCATTCTACCTCTTGGCTACAGCCCTAGCCCTTGGCAGGATTACAGGTGTGTTAACCATGCCTGGCCTTTATCGATGTTTCAATTACAGAAAATACGGAAATAAAAATCAATGCTAGCAGAACATTTAAAACATCAAGAAGAGAAAATAAGTGTGTTTATTATTAAATAAAAATAAATGAAATAAATTGACCCAGAAACTATGCCTCTTCTCTCCTGAACAGGCTATATGTTTTGACCTCAATCTCTGAAAGAAAATATTCTTGGTGCTGGGGATGCTCAGCAGTCAAGAACACTGGTTGCTCTTCTAGAGGACCCAGGTTAATTCCTGGCATCCGCGTGGTGGCTCACAACTGTCTGTAACTACAGTTTCAAGGGACTGGACACCTACACAGGCAAAGCACCAAAGCACATAAAAATAAATAAATATTTAAAAGAAAAAAAGAACATTTTCTTTTTTTTTTGGTTTTTCGAGGCAGGGTTTCTCTGTAGCTTTGGAGCCTGTTCTGGAACTCCCTTTGTAGACCAGGCTGGCCTCGAACTCACAGAGATCCGCCTGCCTCTGCCTCCCAAGTGCTGGGATTAAAGGCATGCGTCACCACCGCCCGGCCCAAAAGAACATTTTCTTTCTTCACAAGAAGATGGACAGCAGTCTTGGCTCCATGAACCTCTTGAAGGGCATTCTCTGGGCTTCTGATGCTCACTTTTACAACCTGGCTATGTTATTAAGACAAAGAGCCCATCTACCCAGTCAAAGGCCCCAGATTTGTCCGTGTGTTGATAGTCACCCTATTTTTGAAGCGTCACCGTGCTTTTGAAGCATCTTTTGAGCTATCTCATGAAACCACTCTTGACCGTGAGGGATTGTTAGAGGCCTCGGGTCTGTTCTCCATGAGCAAACAAACTTTTCCAAGGCATCAATCCAAGGAATAAGCAAATGTTTGTACAGTGAAGATACTGGAAGGAGGGAGTGGCTGCACAAACATAAGACTCGGAACAGCGAAGGTGTGGCTCAACCATCTAAGCCAAGAACAGCGTTTCCATGTTCTGTCCAAGTTCTTAGAGAGCTTAGATGTGGCGGCTTGACACTGGCCAGACTCCTTCATGTAACATGAACAGGGGCGGGCCTGCTTGTTTGTTGGAGTTTTTGTCCTGCCCAGTACCCCACAACGCCCGTTACCCCACAACTGTTTAGCCCCAAAGAAAATCACACATAGGTCTCCATAAATTATAAGCTGATTGGCCCATTTTTCTGATTTGTTAGCCATGTGGCTCAGTACCTATTTTTAGCTGGCAGCTCCCATCCTGCTGCTTTGGTGGTCTGGGCAGGAGTGGGAGGAATCCACTTCCTCCTTCCCAGAATTCTCCTGTTCTCATTACATCATTTCTACTTCCTGTCTGGTTTTCCTGCCTATATTTCCTGCATGGCCAATCAGCGTTTATTTATAACATGATTGACAGATTACAGACAATTCTCCCGCACCACCTTCACGTGTCTGACCGCTCTTGCCCACGTTTCTGGGGTGCATTGGTCACCTAAAGAACTGGCACGTTCTTTGCTTCAAATTATATTGGAGACTATTAGAAGCTGATACTCTAAATTTTTTAAAGGGGCAAATTTTGAACGGTATGAAGAGTATGAACACAACAAGGTGTTCATTTACTGAGAAAATAAACTAAATTTTCCTTTTAGGTGTTCTACAGAAATTATATCACTTCATTAGTCTCACCTTAAAAGAAATTTAGTATAAGTAATTCATTATCATTCTTTGGACACTAAATAACCCCACAGTTTTGTATACCTAAAACCCTACTGCTAGAAACGCTTTAATTTTGACTTCCATGTATTTTCAATATTTACTTATTTATGTTAAAATGCATTTAACTATCAAAGAGCTGACATGTTGGCCATTATGATCAGGTCAATTTACAAACAACAGAATGAGGACCTTTAGAGGGCTATAGAATGGAATTATGGGATACAGAAAGTATGGAATATATACATATTAGAGTACTACTCAGCAGTAAAAAACAATGACTTCTTAAATTTTGCATGCAAATGGACAGAAATAGAAAACACTATCCTGAGTGAGGTAAGCCAGACCCAAAAAGAGGAACATGGGATGTACTCACTCATAATTGGTTTCTAGCCATAAATAAAGGACATTGCGCCTATAATTCGTGATCCTAGAGAAGCTAAATAAGAAGGTGAACCCAAAGAAAAACATATAGGCATCCTCCTGGATATTAACCTTCATCAGGCGATGAAAGGAGACAGAGACAGAGACCCACATTGGAGCACCGGACTGAAATCCCAAGGTCCAAATCAGGAGCAGAAGGAGAGAGAGCACAAGCAAGGAACTCAGGACAGCGAGGGGTGCACCCACACACTGAGACAATGGGGATGTTCTATCGGGAACTCACCAAGGCCAGCTGGCCTGGGTCTGAAAAAGCATGGAATAAAACCGGACTCGCTGAACATAACAGACAATGAGGACTGCTGAGAAGTCAAGAAAAATGGCACTGGGTTTTAATCCTACTGCAGGTACTGACTTTGTGGGAGCCTAGGCAGTTTGGATGCTCACCTTACTAGACCTGGAAGGAGGCGGGAGGTCCTTGGACTTCCCACAGGGCAGGGAACCCTGACAGCTCTTTGGGCTGATGAGGGAGGGGGACTTGATTGGGGGAGGGGGAGGGAAATGGGAGGCAGTGGCGGGGAGGAGGCAGAAATCTTTAATAAATAAATAAATAAGTAAGTAAGTAAGTAAGTAAGTAAATAAAAAGAATGGAATTATGAGGTTTAAGATCAGACACTGCTATTTCCCATTAAATCAGAAATAGCCTGGCATTTCTTTCAGCATGTAACGGCATTTCTTTTTTGGAGAGATAGTTTTGAAATTATCTCTAAGATAATTGCATGATATAATAATATGACATAAAAGCTGGGATATCAACAAAAATGCCTAACTTTTAGTTTCCCCAAGTTAAGAAAAAAAAATCTTTTAAAGAAAAGCCAGGGAGATGGCTGAATGGGTAAAGTGCTTGTCATTGGGACACAGGAAGAGAAGATGGGACTTTCCTATAGGGAGTGTGAGCTTCTGCTTCATTCTGGGTAATGAAAAGATTTCAACTGGTGGCTAAACAAAGCCAACACTGCCTGCCTGTTGGAGGGGGAGGCCACGTGTTGGTTCCTGGCTGCTCAGCCCCAAAATAATCACACAGAAACTATATTATTTAAATCACTACTTGGCCCATTGGCTCTGGCTTCTTATTGGTTAGCTCTTACATCTTAATTTAACCCATCTCCATTAATCTGTGTATCGCCACAAGGCTGTGGCTTACCGTGTCTGTGTCCGGTGGGGTTACATGGTTTGTCTCTTACTCTGCCTCCTTCCTCCCAGCATTCAGTTTAGTTTTCTCTGCCTAACTAAGTTCTACCTTGCTACAGGCCAAGCCAGTTTCTTTATTCACAGCATACAGAGGGGAATCCCACATCACCTGCCCCTCCCTCCATGTGTGTGGGCCACATCCAATCGACTGGAGACCCGACAGCACAAAAAGGTTAAGTTCTGCCTGACTTTTGAGCCTCGTGAGACATCAGGTTGTGTCAGCCTTGCATTTGGATCAAAGCATCACTCTCTTTGGTGCTGGAATCGGGACTGGAAACCACGCCACGAGCTGCCATGCTCCTCAGGCCCCTGAGCTTGAAATGGGACCCAGTTCCCCTGGGGCTCCAGCTCCCCAACTGCAGATCTTGAGACAAACCCTCTTAGTCTTCCTTTCAAAAAAGTAACAAAGCAAGCAAACAAATAACAGAGAAGGCATTGCTGTCCCTCTCATACCTAAAAACCCTTTGATAGAGTCACGTTGCTATTAGTATGAAGTGAAAAGAAAATGTCCCACCATTTGGCTTCTCTGTTTACCCATGGCATCCTGCTCAGTCTGCATGCTAGCCACTTTAGCTATTTGGATTCCTTGCACTTGAGAGACTTGCTAATGAAAATCTGTGCACTCATTCACCTTCGTTATCTTTTTCCCCTGCAGCTGTCCCTGCTGGTATCAACTCACACCCACCCTGCTCCACGCCCGGCATTTTAAAATGCCTCATGTTAGGTTGGAAAACCTCAAAGTGGGAATAATATTTGTCCTGTTAACTAATGATTGAACATTCACTACCTTTGACAATGAATGACAGATTACTATACAGGAAGTATCCTGATAGGTTTTATCCTTGCCAAGTTATTATCCTTGCCAAGTTATTATCCTTGCCCAGTTAATTATCTGATGGTCTTTCAAAGCAATATGTATGTGATAAGTATTGACAAGAAGCCAAAGAGGAATGAGTGACTTGGTGTTATCAGGACTTCATGATCAACAACGAAAGGATTGTAGAGCCAATGAGAATGATTGCAAATCATGTCGTATCTTACACTGCACACTGTCCCAATAGTCTATCTGAACATATTCGGTATTTACTGTCACAGGAAGAATGTCAGAATCTGGTGAATCAGGCTGAGCGAGAGAATGTGTCCCCCTACACACACTGTGCCACAGTGACATAACACAGAGCGGCAGAAAGTGTGGTGTGTTCAACACAAGTCACAGTTAAACATAACCTTCCAAATGTCACTGCAGAAACTGCAGTGAACTTAGTACCCAGGCTGGACTGGTGCTCAGGCCAGTTTGTGATTGCCCAAACCTTAGTGGATAAGCCAGACCCACCCAGCTAAGAACATTTCAATTTATTTTAGTTTTTCTTTATGTAGCAGGACAAAGAAAACATATACAGAAAATAGGACACAACTTCTCAGTGCTTCTCCCGTCCTTCAAAGTATTAAAACGTAGTCACATAATCGGGGAATTGATATGGAAAGAATCTAATTCAGGGGAGCTCACTTTCATCTGATGTAGAGAGAGAAAAGCCACACCTCTCCCTTAAACTGACACACAGGCTTCAACGAGTTCAGCTTGTTTGCGGCCTAACAGCTTCATTATAGCATTTGCCTTATTTCTACCCAATCTCAACTCCTGAAATCCCTATCTCTAAACATTTTTGAGCAAACAAATAAGTCTGTGTTGAGTGGGTGGTATCAGCCGAAGGTGTGTTTTGTTGAATCTGTGTTTCCACCAATCAAGTTTGCAGCTTCCTGTAGAAAGACGGTGGTTTGAAAGAAGAGCTGCACACTATAAATGATTCACTATGTTTTTTACGGTTCATACATATCATTTTTCCAGTTTGTGTATCTCCTGCTCTAAGCTCCTGGAATTTTCTCTACTGTAAATCCGAAGTTAGAGATTCGAAATATCTCCGCTGATGTATTGCTGGTCATCTTTAACAAGATTCCACGTTTGTCCATCTGCCTGGGTAAAGCAATGTTTGGGATTAGTGGATCCTTGGGTGGATTAAAAATACGAACTTTGTTTACGACGGAAAGTGGTTGGCTCTGGAGCAGCCAGGTGGATGGACCGTCTTCACTGCCTCAGAAGCACCTGTTTCTCCCCCAATTACCTCTGCCAATCACTCGTCCACAGTTGCCCATCATGTGGGATTTCTTGTCAGCAATGACAAAGTGACGCAGGAGCTAAGTGTCTGAGAACAAAGGGGCCCCTCGACTTGTAAAACAGCTTATTGTTCAAGGAGGAAGAGACAAGTTCCCTTCCAAAGGGTTGCCACACCAGGAACTGAATAGTTCTGTTTAGTTTGAAGCATAATCAGCTGCCTATAGGTTACTGGTCTTGAGTAATACTTTAGTTGTGTTGACTTTACCATTTCATGAAGGGGAACTTGAAATTCAAGACGTTCTCAGGAATGCCAGGATAAACTTAACATTTATTTCCACCCTTAAAATGGACTATGATGAATCATACTGCTAGGAACACCAGCAAACGTTTAAAGCAGGTAATTCCAGGACCACTTTTGTGGTACGTTGCTCACATTCACGGTGGACAGGGAAACACTCACATGCTGCCCCAGGCCTGCAACTCTCACCAGTCAGCTCTCACTGACAACACAGACTTCCCGTTCTCTCTTCCTTTTCTGGTTGCTTTATAAAATAATAGCAATGCCCGTGATGCTAATATCACCCACATGTTATAACAATTCCTGAATTTCTGTCTACATCTCTAACTGTTCCCACGCATGTATCTTGTAATTCAAGTGGCCTACTGACAATAAATTCCCCTCCTACTTCCTATTATGAGGACCCTAAATCCTCCCTGTCTATTTTGGTGCTCGTTTTGTTTCACTAACTACAGCAGCATTCACCTCAGTGCCAGCCTGACTTTCTCCCCTCTTCTGTCCCTATCTGAACATCTTCAATCCTAAGAAGTAGGCTGAAAGCCAAAGTCTCTTGAAGAGCTACTGCCAGTGTCCAGGTCCTTGATCTTGCAAGCCAGGATTGCCTTTGAGAAGTTTCTGTGACTTGGGTCCCTCCACCCCACCATTCCAAGTCCACCTTCCTGTTTTCTGTGGAATATAAGAATTATTACACTCATGACTCTTTTTTTCTTAACGTGGTCTTGCTGTGTATCCTGAGTTGGTCTGGATTTTCTTTCCTACCTGAAAATTTCTAATCACCCTGACATTTCCAATCCCCAAAGCACCTGCTTATTAAGCTGTTTGGCATTGTTTTCCTTCACAGTGTTGCTGTGATCCCACAGAACACCAATCGTAGCTGCAAAATAAATGACTGCTTGTATCAATTGGCATTGACATCTGTGTTTGCATACACTTCTGAATAGACAGATTCTTGGTATTGTTCATGGTGTTGTCACAATAACTTGGTACAGCCCTAAGATGCATTCTCTCTCACCCTGTGGTTATTTCTCATCTGTACCCCTTATACTAGCTGCAATAGGTACGCGTGTGTTTGGTTATTAAATCTTTGTCTTTCTGATAAGATGATCGCTTCAGTCACTCCTATTTCCCTGTTCATGTCTACCACCTACAGTTACACAAGCGTACATTCAATAAGAAGCACCCTGAGTAAGCACAGCCGCAAACACCAACGACCCACATGGTATGAAATCTGTCAGGTGATTACAGGGACAGAAATTCGTAACGCTCTCCTCACGGATAACAGAGTCACACTCAACACTTCTAAAACAAAACACACGCTGAGAAGAAACACACATGACAGACTTATTGAATGAAAGTTTACTATGACATGAAAGAACTCAGAAATGGAGATACAAAGGCCCTGAACTGTCCATTTTAATGCTTAGCTACGATGAGCAATAACACAGAAATCTGACTGGACCAAATGGATGACCTTGGCCAACAGAGGCATTGTCGCAGCAAAGCCTGTGCTGGTTCTTTTGTTTGCTTGTTTTTGTTTGTTTTTGGGCGCTGTCTGTGGTATTCCTAGCTCCTGAGAACAAAGCAAGACTGCTAGAACAGAATCCTTAGATTTACTACCAGTTGAGGTGAATCAGAGAACTTTTTATAGCCAGTGATTAGTCAGATTTGCATCACTACCGAAAAATACCCAAGCAGCAAATTTTATAAAGAAAAAGGGTTCGTTTAGTTTCTCAGAGTCTCAAAGTCCATTGGTTCGATCATTGGTGACAACGTTGGTACTCAGCACACCTAGGCTGAGGTGCTTATGTGTAGAAGATCTTAGATGTTCAAACAGGAAATCAAAGAGAGAAATTGGTATTTCACAATCTCTTCTGAGGGGCATCTCCCAAAACCAGAAGGCGGGCCCACTGAGCGGTACCCAGCTAAGGTCCGCCATCTCCCAACAGCACCATCTTGAGGACCAAACATTGGTTACAATGGCCCCTTGGGAGACTGTTCACATTCAAACCAAAGCAGCCAGCTCTGAAAGTATGTCTCAGGCTTCAGGGATTGCCTTTGGGGAAGAGGAGCTCTCATTTCTATGATTCCCCTCAAGATACAGGAGCCATTAGATTTTATAGCCCTCCTTGGTGAGGAAAGGGAGCAAGAAAATGGAAGACAGCATCTGAGGGCCTGTGATGTCTGGAATGTAGTCATTCGGTACAGATTCCTGAGATTCAATGTGAATATGTGTATCTGAATTTGTTCTTTTTCTTGTATATCCTGAGGCTCAACAGAAACCACTGAGAATACAAGCATGTGGCATTTGACCTTTCTCATGTTTATTTTAGGTATCATAAATACTTTATGTTAACTGAAAGTAAGAAGAGCTCCTGATGTTTTAATGTGGTATAAAAGGCCATTAACTCAAGAGTAAATTCCTGATGGAAATACTTCCCTAAGTCCCTCTTCTTTTGTTCCTTCCTTCCCCCCCTTTCTTATTTCTTTTCAGCTCCTCTTCCTCTCTCCACTCTTTCTTTCTACCTTTATTTCTTTCTTAGTATTTGCTTCACTATGCCTTTAAATACAGAAAATTGAACCCTACTTATAAGTGATTTTCTTTACTTTATAAGATTATAAAAGAATAGCTTAACACATTCAGTTATCTGTAAAGTGCTTCTGTCTTAAGATGTGTGATCCATGAACACATTTTCCTTTTGAGACTGTATTGAGACAGTGTTTTGCAGAACTGTTTCATTCCGAGCATTACTCCCTCGTAGCGCTGAGTTGCTGCTGCTGTCAGCCCCGTGTGGAACACGAGAATAGTATGAACGCCTGTGTGTCGCCCAGCTACTTTCTTTGTTTTTTGTCTTTTTCCTGTCCAGCTTGCACTGCCGACTCCAAGCAGGCCAACACCCAGCGAACTTTAGCAGGAAGTTACACATAAACTGATACCCCCTGGCGAGGTAACAGGAGAGGCAATGTGAAGGGATCGGTCTCATGATCCTTGCTCCAAAACGTAATTGATCTTCTATTCTGTGTGACTATAAAAGCAACGGCAAGGCTGAAACAAAGGGAAGGAAAGAAAGAGACGCACCTAGGTAGATGACTTCTGGTGAGAGGAGGGAGAGGATGCTTCTTCTCAAGTTAACCGTCAAGCGCTGGGACAAAATGATGCCTGCCATTTTGTTCACCTCTCTTCTGCTTCCTCTCACTCGTGCTGTGACTTCAGAACCGTAAGGGAATTCTAAACTCTCTGTATCAAATTACTGGCAATACCATCCGATTAAATGGATTCCATGTTAAAATCTGGTTGGTTCATTGTTCTATTTCAACTTCAGCCAGTGAGTAAGGGTTTGCCTTCTAAGTACTGAGCAGATATCAGGAGAATGGATGCCCTTAAGACACCACTATGAACATCCAGTTTATCATAATCCTGACTAGAAAGCTGTGCAGTTTGGGAAATCCTTCCATAACTCAAGTTTGCTGTTTGTGGAGGGTCTCTAGACCTGTTGACAGAGTGCTGGCGTTCTCTTTGCGCAGGCGATACATCCTGTGGGTTTCTTCAGTGGTACAGCGCTTTTCCCCAGAAAAAGCCTGTCTTCATTTTTTAAACCTCAACGAGTCTGTGTCCTTGAGCGTCATCCTGGAATATGATGGATTCAATACTACTATCTTTGACCAGCCTGTGGAGGCGGGGAACTTCTACACTTGCACCAGTTTCCAGGTGAGGCAGCGGGAGCCCAAGTGGGAACAGGAACCTATTCTCGTAAAGCTGCCCTTCAGTAACTAATCTTGATTTGGAGTGACTTGCAAAATCTGGCCCCGGGCAGGGGGTGGGGGTGGCATAAATTTCAAGAGAAGCAAAAAACAAAAGGAAAAATTTTAATGCACATCCTATATTGCTGTTGTCATTGGCGATTTTCTATCATAGGAAATGATGAGGCAATTGCTATTTTAGAGAGTGAACGTGTGTCACGGAGTCTAAAAGGAAAGTGTAGGCTCAAGGGTAGGGGGATTTGGTTCAGGACAACACATAAAGAAAATAGACAACCATAGAAGATAGGGGGGGAGAGAGAGAGAGAGAGAGAGAGAGAGAGAGAGAGAGAGAGAGAGAGAGAGAGAGAGAGAGAGAGAGAAAGAGAGAAAGAGAGAGAGAGACCCTTATACTGAGTTGAGCAATTTCAACAGGTGATCAGGGAGTCTTTTGTCAGGCAGTGAGGGGTTTGCAAGGCTTTACCTGTCTGAGCATCTAAATTAAGACATGTGATCTTCCCCTCTCTGCTCTTCTACATAAACAGGTGTCTCAGACATCCCCGGAGCAGTTGGCCTTTGTGACCTTACTTGCTCAGGGAAACACTCTGAAAATCTCTGAAAGGAGAGTGGTAGCCATCGCTGCTGAGGAAAAGGCAACTTTTGTGCAGACAGATACGCTCATCTACAAACCTGGAGACACCGGTAATTCACTGTAAAGACACAGTCTCCAAACTGACATGTAGAACTTAGGAAAGCTTGTCTTTCTTGCCATTGACGGCTGCATTCCCATCATCCCTACAGTTAGGAGCTGGCGTCCTTAGATCGGGAGCTGATGTCCATAAGACCCTGTCCCGTCCTTCCATCGTGTACAAATCCCCCTGACACGGCTGCATGGTGCAGTGGTTTCCAGCATAGAACACAACGTGTAATTGTTTGATCTAAACCACTGATCCATAACATGCCTGCTTGGCAAGCTCATTAATTCTCTTTCTCAAGCCAATTATTTCATACTTGGATTAGAGATAATGAAAGTTTCTTATGACTTTCTAGGAAGAAATGAGAGTCGTTGTGCAAACAGTGCCAATCACAACAAAGATCTCACCGGCGACATTTATGGATTCTATTGCTCTATTTTTATGTTCACTGCGATAACACATGGATGTTATCTGATGACGGAGCCTTTCTGCTTTCTGCACTCTTGTCCCAAGCAGACTGTGGCAGACAGAACACCAGGCTATAAGTCAAAACAACTTGCTTTGAATCTTGGCTCTGTTAATCAATGAGTGACTTTTGACAAGTAAATTCTGATCTTCGAGATTTAATTTCTTCATTTGTAAAATTAATGGTTTTGAGATGAAACCGCCTGTCCTGATTAATATTATACATTTCTGGGTTTTTTTTTTTTAAGGAGCTGAAAATAGGCTTTATTTTGGCTTAAACAACAGACATTTACTTCTGGCGGTTGTGGAACCTGCCGATGTGACAGTGTCAGGGGTGGTTTCCTACAGCGGGCTCTGCTGTGCTCTGACTGACAAGATGGAGTCGGGGTCAGGGGAGTTCCTCCAAGGAGTCTCCGCTGTGCTCTGAATGGCCAGCTTTTGTAGGCTTCTTTCACTTTTCTTCTATAATTAATTTTAAGTCATCACAAAAGACTGTAAATTTCATTATGGCATTTTCACATATAATATAGCAAAGATAATTCTTAAAGAGAGACTTTTGTTTTCTGATATCCCCTTTACTGCTCCTACTAAAATATTTGAATGAGTGGCACAAAGAGCCAATGTCTTTCCTTTGTAGTTCTGCTAAAATAACTTAATTTTTCTAACATCATATTCAAGGAAAATAAATGTTTCACAGTTGTGCTTCTATGAATAATCTGTCACTAATTCTGGTTCAAGATGTCCCAATCTTTCATCTCATGGCCAACAGGGTAAACATTTCTAATGGTAGCTGGTGTCAGCACTGGGAACAACAGGAATCATTAACAAAGGGACGATAAATACAGTGAGAGGTTTTCCCAATGAACTCCTAACCTCAAAGGTCAAATGAGAGGCGAGGGGGAGGGGATATGGGAAAGCAATTAACTATGTATATATTTGGAACAACCAGAGCTGTAAGGTGGAATCACGAGAGAAACACTTTGTGACCCTGCTCCTCGTTCTTTCAGTTCGCTTTCGCATTGTGACACTGAACGCCTGGCTCAAACCTGTCGATGACTTGGTGAGTCCACAATTCCTAACGGTACGATGGAACTTAAATCCAGTAATCAAATCCATTGCTATACAAAGCACCGTTCAGGTATGTAAGTCAGCGTACTTCAGATACCTGTACATCCATGCTTATTCCTACACTATTCACGATAGTCAAGGTGTGGAACTGGCCTTGGTGTCCATCAGCAGATGGATGGATAAAGCGTATGTGGTGTGTGTATGTGACTGGGTTTTATTCAGCCATAAAGAATAGAATTATGTCATTTGCAGAAAAATTAATAGAACTAGAGTTCATTGTGTTAGGTTAAATTAGCCAGACTCAAAAGATAAATATCATGTTTTCTTTCATGTGTATAATTATACCCAAACACACACACACACGTACTCACACGTGCACGCACGCATGCATGCACATGCACACACACATGGAACATGAAAATAAAAGGGATACCATGAAGGTAGAGAAACAGTTCTAAAGGGAGAAAGGAAGAGAGGGTAGTGAGAGAGAGAAAGAGAAAATACCATGATTTCTGTCATATGTTGGATCTAGACTTAGCTATTTATACATACCCACACACACAAGCAAAGGGGGAGGTGGGGCAGACAGCAGAGGGTGATATGAAGTGAACCAAGGTATAATTGCAATGATGCAATATGTGTGAAAATATCATAACAAAGCCCATTGTTTTATACACTCACTAAAAGAATTAATAAATAAACCTTGGGCTGGGCAGTGGTGGCACACACCTTTATTCTAGCACTTGGGAGGCAGAGACAGGTGGATCTCTGTGAGTTCAAGGCCAGCCTGGTCTGCAGAGCAAGAGCCAGGACAGTCTCCAAAGCTACACAGAGAAACCCTCAGGATCAACGCTATTTGGCAAAAGAATGTCTCACTAAAATGCCATTCTGTGTTTTTCTCCTTCAGTACCCTTCAGTCACCGTTCAGGTAAGACATCTACTTTCCATTTATGGTTTTAAAACATTCAGATTGGGAGTGGCATTCTTCCAGTTTTTCAATTTTATATAACTAAAATTTAAGACGATTGAAACAAATGGTTAGAAAAAGGCTTAAAATAAAACTCTGAAGGTGCCTAGGAATAATATTTTCTTGTCCATGAATCCCCAAGAGTATTGTGCTGGGAATTTAAAGACAGAAACTTGTTTATTTTCCCCTCTGTATAATTCTAAACCTCATCATCATCGGTGACTAAACATATTTTGTTGATTTTTTTATTAGATGTCTTGCACTTGCCATGTAATTAGCTGGGCTCTCAGCTTGCTCGCAAACAGCGATCAATCCCTATATTCATTTTCTCTACATGCGGCATGTGCTCCATCATGAGCTAACCCTGGAGGTCGGGGTCTAGGCTCATAATCAACAGTTATGGGCAAACTCACACACTCACAAACTTCCAACTGGCCTGTCTAATAGTTGGATGCGATGAGCTCTTCATATGGGTGACATCCTTAAGGTGACATGAACTCCAGGGGTTCTCAACAGTTTGTTTTCACATCTGCTGTGTTCTGCTGAGAGGAACACAAAGCTTACTTAACGTTGGCTTCGATGAGGAGACGTTCACCAGTCACAAGTCACACCGTGTCGGTGTGGGCACCCAGAGCAGCACAGTGGCGTTCACCGAGCGTGGTGTTTTAGCCTCGATGCACACGACGCCTGGTTCTTTTGGAAATAGTTCATTCTGCTCTGTGACACCCACTCACATCTAAGCCAGCGTGGGCTCTCATGGGCAATCCTGAAGGAAAAGAGATCTGGGATATCGAGCACTCCAAACTTGAAAGTAGAGGAAAACAAATCATTAAAACCTTTGAAACAGTGGCAGTTTTGCTTCCTCACACAATCTGTTCGATGAGGTCTCTTTAAAGAAGTCTTTTAAACATGACCACTTTAATCAGAGCTGGAAAGTGTAAAATAGTTATGGAAGTAAACATGTGTGTGGCCACATGCTGAAAGAAAATGAAGAAGGTTGCATTCTGATAACTGTCCCTGCTTTTTAATATCACAGAAATTCCACATAGTTATTGTTGGATAAGCCATGGCCAACTTAGACAGAGACCAGGTGGAAATTTGTGACAAAATCGTTTTTAATTTTTATTTTTAATTAATTAAAAATATTTTAGTCAAACTAATTAAAATTGATGGTTAATAAAGTTAATAATTAATAATGTGTTGATTATTATACCTGGGTATTCTGCCTATCTATTGGCATCACATGCATGCAGCACCTGCAGAGGCCAGAAGATGGTGTCAGATCCCCTGGAACTGGAGTCACAGATAGTTATGAACCACCGGAAAGGTGACGGGAATAGAACCTAGGTGTGCAACCAGTGCTTTTAACCACTGAGCCATCTCTCCAGCCCCTGTGATGATCATTTTAATCATTCTAAATGTTTGATATGATTTGTGTCCCTTTATATACCTATTGGCTATGAGTTCACTCTGCTTTGGGGATTACTATTCTGACTGAGTATGCTGAATTTCTAATTTTTTTTAACTATATTACTTTGGAAAGATAAAAGTCAAAGGTGTCAGTTATAAATTATTTTTCATATGAATTTTAGTTTTAAGAGGAAGAAACATCAATTGAATTTGAATATGTTGGAGTAATTGCATTGTATCAGGGGCTTGAGGTCATTAGACAAACATTACAGTAGTTCACCCTTTGCTTCCAATAACTGTGGAGAACACTCACCGTAAGGAAAGCGTAATTTTCACACACAACCTCTGATCATCCTTCTTTATTCACCATTCTCGAGGATCCCGAAAGCAATGTGATTTTTCAGTGGAAAAACGTAACCACTTTCAGAAACATCACCCAGCTGGCATTCCATCTGACTCCAGAACCCATGTTTGGGGATTACACAATTGCCATAAGAAAACCATCAGGAAGGACAGTGGTGCACCAGTTCACCGTTAATCGGGATGGTAAGCAAGTACTGGTTTTGATTCTCCTGCCGACGAGCTCAAAGCAACATAACAAAACTTTCTAGACCCTGGGAAAAGCAGCTGGAGCCAGGCTGGGCCTCTGCTGTCCGCTTTTCTGTGGCCTCCCCCGTCCTCCCTTTGCTTCGCTCCCGGCCCACGTCTTCCTCTGATCCTTCCCCTCACCGAAGAAATACCTCATTTTTCTGAGATTCAGATGCTCTCCTAAAACAGATCTAACAGCTAAAACATAAAAAAGAGTGAATTTTCGAGGCTAGACAAAACTAATAGATAAAAATAAACAAGCCACCAACAGCAAAAAAATCAAAACAAGCAAACTACGGAAGAATTGCTCTTTAACGAGGCACCAGCACAGACCCCGTGCACCGCGGGGCTCGTGGAGGAAAACAGCACAGCAGGGACACGGTTTGCTCTAATTGCAGAAGCTCTGGTCCCTAGGGATTCTCAGCTGAAGTGTGTTTCTTTGTTTTCAGAATTGCCCAGATTTGAAGTTGAGGTCAGGGCACCAAAGACAATAACGATTGTGGACCATCAATTTCAAGTGGTTGCATGTGCCAAGTAAGTGTTTCCTCAGACTAATCCATTCCCACAGGGTAAATTAAGTCTAACTATAAAATGCCATCTATATACTTACATTAAAATTACTTTAGAAAATTGTGAATGCTTGATAAATATAAAGGAAAGCAAACTACAGTGTGTGCTACCAATTGCTAGCACACTATAGCTGATTTTCCTCTAATACTTTGTGAAATCTTTCCCCAGTTATATTTATTCTTTTCTTTCCATTTTATCTAATATTTTAAAGACACACATCTCCGTATTTTGCTAGTCTTTCTGTCTCTTCCAACCCCTTGCCCTGTAAGCATATCTTCATATGCAAATAGCAGTTTTGCCTAATTATTGTTCTACTATGTAACATGTAACCTATTGCACTGTGTTTTCTAGTAATTTATGCATTGGTAGTAGATGTCTTCTGAAAAACTGTAATAGTCTGACTTAGAACTGAAAATTGTTTGCTTAAGAAAGATTTCACTAAAGGTAATTGCCGAGTCAAAATGTATAATATTCTTTTAGTCTTATAAATGTCAAGTTGCTCACCTAACTCCAGCTACTGGTGCAAAAGTCCTGACTTCACTGAATCTTTACCTTCATTGAGGGTTTTTAGAAAGGGAGGAAGGGAGGGAGGGAGAGAGGGAGGGAAAGAGGGAGGGAAGGAAGTGAGCTATTAAAAGTTCATAGAAATAAGGAAGTTTATAATTTAGCTTGAATTTATTTGAGTTCCCTAACATCACCCTATCTGCTCTTAGGAACATTTATCCCGTTTGGAGAAATTATTTCTGATGCCCTTCATCCTTTTTGTGATATCTTTTTTCACATTTATAACAATAATGTTAAACAGCTGGTATTCATCGGGTGGCAGCTGGAGAAATTATTCCCACAGTGTCGTAAGCTGGGAGTTGTCATCATCTCAACTTTATAAATCAAGATAAGCCATGAGTACTGGGATAGCCGGCCTTGGGAGTGTTCTGATGGCCAAGGGTTACACCGGGGAGTTTGGTGTCACCGTCATTCTGTCATTTGATAACTATGCCATCCTATGAGCAGACGCCTGGTGAGAGGCGCTGAATGCTCTAACAGCTGGCATAAAACACTAATTTTTGTATATTTTTCAAAATATTGAAGCTGCAGTCTGGAAAGGGCTACCTGCTGAAGACATAAAGGGGGTCTTCATAGTCTCCCCAGGAATCTTGGAGTCTGTCTGTGTCTCTCAGAGAAGGATCAAGACATTTCTCTGAGCTTCCATGCAGAGTATCTGCTCACTTTCCAATACTTCTGTCAGATTAAATATATTTAAATTTTTTTACTCATTAAGTTTTTCTTCACTGATATTTTAGATCATCTAAAAATATTTTTGTTTGTTTGCTGTTTGGAAAACCAGCCAGGTCCTCTTCATAAATTATTTTTGCCTAAATTCTGTAGCAGAAAATAACTGCAAAGATGTTCAGATGGAAGCACTCAGTCTCAAGGCTTCATATATGATTTCTGATGAAGCACATACATGCCACTCTGGTACTGCCCATCTGTGATCATGGATGCGCCTTCTCCCACTAGGTACACCTACGGCCAGTCTGTGCATGGGAAAGCCCAGATCCGGGTGTGCAGAGAGTTTTCCTCCTCTGGGTATTGTGAGAGCGAGAATAATGAAATATGCGAGCAGTTCACTGCGCAGGTACAGATCCCGGGCTTGCTCCAGAGGGACATTCCCCACTCCCTTCTCTTAGTGATTTTATTCCTTTACAAAAGGATTTCTAGCACTGTCATTGTGCGGCTAGCGGAGGTTAGAGCTCAGTGAGTTGAAGAACACGGAGATATCACAGGTTTAAAATAATGCCTTGTGTGTTTCCCCTGTTTCAAATAATAGACGGCTATAGGTATTGGCATCCTTCATTTAAGGGGTGTTGGCCCGTCTGTTCTAGTGCTTCTCCCAGGGGTGTTTATTACCCTTGGAATATCATTAACTGTATTCTCATCCTTTAACTGTTTCGTGCCTACGTTACTTCCAGGAGAACAGCCTTGAATCTGTAAAGTGCAGATACATCCCTTCTCTTGATGTACGTCTTCTCCCACTCCATCTTCCTGCTTTAACTCTCTTTATCGGTTCAGTGACTTAGTGGGGGACACCTGGGCACACAGGGGTGGGATACATCTGTGCTAAAATTCCATGCGACTCTTGGATCCCTAACTTCTTCATTATACCTCTGTTTATTTTTCAGCTGAAAGATGGCTGTGTTTCTCAAACTGTCAACACAAAAGTCTTCCAACTATACCGCTCTGGATTTTTCATGACATTTAATGTGAATATACTGGTTACAGAATTTGGAACAGGTAATAACAGTGTTTTATGAACAAATTGGGAGTGTATGGTGACCCACTGAGAAAGAAAACCATACAGAGCTAGCAACATCGTATTATTATTATTAATTACTGCTCAAAGGGGTAAAGAAACATCTTGAAAGGTGGCTTTTGTGGGGAATAGAAGTATTGAACCCATGGCCTCACACATGCTTAGGCAGCAAGCTTCTGCCACTGAGATACATGTCCCACCCTCACAGGTTTTGTCCAAATGATTAATCCCATCCTGACGCTGTGTTTTGTTATTTCTTCAGGTGTGCAGATCAGTAAAACACATCCTGTTTTTATCACTTCGGTGCTTGGCAGCGTGAGTTTTGAGAACATGGACTCTTTCTACAGGAGAGGAATCACTTACTCTGGAACTGTAGGTTTGACTAGATGTTTTAGAGGACCTTGTTTGGGTTTCTTTGTTTGCAGATTGTCGCTTGAAATTTCCTAGACACTTTTTTCTAGGTTCACAACCTACTTTTAACATTGCTATGTCTGATACGTTTGGAAAGTTCTAGGCAAAAAGAAAGCAACGTGTGAAATGATAGTCAGCTTCTCCTGTTTTATGTGTAAACACAATTAGCAGGATGGATATTTCTATTTGTTGAAATTTCTGTTAAGTGGTCGCTCTCATGAACTCAGAATTCCCTGTAGACGTGTGAAGTCCATGTCATAAAAGGGTTAACATTTCTGCTTTTGTACAGCTTAGATTTTCTGGTCCCGATAACACACCGATGGTGAGCAAGCTTTTGCAACTGGAGCTCAATGGCAAATTTCTAGGAAATTATACCACAGATGGGAACGGGGAAGCTCAGTTTTCCATCAACACTTCGGAGATCTTCGATGCACAGATCAGCCTGAAAGTAAGACATCCAAGGGTGGACAGAGACTGAGGAATTGCACAGAGTGCTAGGGGCTTGGAGCATGAGAAGGCTCATTTGGTGCACAGAGGGAGAGATGCTGTGAGATCTCTTCTGAAACATCTACAGATGTTTGCAGTTAAACTGTTTGTCATGGTTCACATGCAGGTGAAGGATACAGAACTTAAATCTAGTTCTCTGGCTGTAATTAAAAGTAAAAAGTCAGAGCACAGTAGTTATGCCCGTAATTCTAGCACCTAAGATGCTGAGTCAGGGGGATCTTGAGTTGCAGGCAACATTGGGCTACATAGTCAACCACCCCCTGACCATCCCCACCAACAAACACACATACATACACACATAGACACACACACATACACAGAGAGAGGGAGGGAGAGAGGGAGAGAGAGAGAGAGAGAGAGAGAGAGAGAGAGAGAGAGAGAGAGAGAGAGAACATAACAGTTCACTGTTAGTTCAATTAGACAGTCCTATAACCACGGTCATTTTTTTATATACAGGAAAGAGAATGATACTATTATTATCTCATTTTCTATGAGTCAGTTCCTTCCTTCCACAACAGCAGTGCCCAGAGTCAAGCTAGGGTGGTCAGGCCTGGTGGCAAGTGTCCTTACATGCTGAGCCATCTTGCCAGACTCCCCAATAACAGCTACCAGTCAGCTTCCTCCCTGCTCTGAAGAGACAAGAAGCCTTGTGTTCTGAAGTGTTCCCTCTCTGGAAGTGCCCATCATTCTAACGTCTTTCCTTTGTTTTTTCTGTCACGTCAGGCTGTATATGTCCGACCTGGAGTCTGCCATCATCCCAGCTGGTTGAACCCTGAGTATCTGGATGCCTACTTCACAGTCTCTCGCCTTTACTCCCAAACCAACAGCTTCCTAAAGATCATTCCTGAGCCAGAGCAGCTTCCCTGTAATCAAGAGAAGATGATTTCAGTACTTTACTCCCTAAACCCTGAGGCCTACAAGGATGACTCAGGCGTGAACTTCTTCTATTTGGTAAGTCTCAGCTGGCGGATTTGTCTACTCAGCACAACCCGGTTTAGGAGGTGTCATCTCTTAGGACTTGGCTACCTGAGTGAACTCTGTCTACCCACTTTGCTGTTGGATAGCTCTGGCTCCATTAAGGACACAGGAACAGGCTTGCAAAATAATCCCCGGCAATCTGAGTTCCCATGAGACCGAAACACTTGCTTCTTCAGTCAGTCCACTATACTCCCCATCAATATTTATGAGCATGTGAGAGGGTAAGCAATATGGAAAGTTCGAAATGATGAGTGGTAAAGGAGGCTGCTCTCATCCCCTCTCACCAAGGCTTCCTGGAGAGGGAAAAAAGGTGCAGAAATTAAGACACTCCTACTTCTATCCCCCACCCTGACTCTCTCCTAGTAGTTAAGAATGCGTGTCCACCTTGGGCACCTTGTTCAGACTCTCTCAAACCCTGGAGTTCTCGCTGCATATTCCTAACTGGAAACGATAAAGGAATCAGTTAGACTCACCAACTACAATGGTAGGCTTGAGGCACTGTCAAAGAGTTTCACGTGTGTCAAGCTACCTGGTCAGCCTCATGGGGACTCCATGTCACAGCATGGAACAGAGGCAAATGGATAGACAGTGGGCAGGCAAAGCCACCAGCTGGTGCATGCATTGGGTGGCTTCACAAGTTTTCTGGTGTTTTCTCTGTTCCGGCCCAGCCTTTATGAAGTTCCCTTTTAGTGTTCAGTAGTGGAAGCTATCTTGTTACAGGTCACTAGACCATTCCACGAGGACACAACGATGCTAGCTGCACTGCTCACACAGGGTCAGTCAGTCCACGGTGACACAATACGACGGTTGCTGCAGTACTCACTCAGGGTCAGTCCACGAGGACACAACGATGCTAGCTGCACTGCTCACACAGGGTTTTCTTTGTCTGCCTCAGGTGATGGCGAGAGGAAGCATCTTCCTCAGTGGACAGAAGGAAGTCAGAAGCCAAGGTGGATATGATGCACTTGCTTTGAAATACGCACCTTATCATCACGCTTTTATCTACAAATTAGGGTGGGCACTTGTTTCCACTTGCAGTTGGAGGGTTGGAGATAGCATAGCCTGAGGTAACATACAGAATAGTTTAAACAAGGAGATTGCTACCTTTCTATCAATGTTCTGGTTGGCTTTTTGTGTGATAAGCACTGGCCAAAAGCAACTTGGAGAGGAAAGGGTTTATTTCGTCCTATACGTCCATCATGGAGGGAAGTTGGAGCAGGAACCTGGAGGCAGGAATTGGAGCAGAGACCATGGGAGGACACTGCTTACTGACTTGCCCAGCCTGCTTTCTTATACCCCCAGGTTCACCTGTCCAGGATTGGCACAGGCCAGAGTGGTCTGGGCCCTCCCACATCAATCTTTAGTCAAGAAAATGCCCCTATAGACATGCCCGCGGGCCAATCAGATGGAGTCAATTCCTTAATTGGGTTCCTCTTCCCAGGTGATTCAAGTTTGTGTCAAGTTGACAAAAATAGCTCATACCATTACTATCAGTTAATCACGCGCCTTATAGAAGGGGAATGGACGTCTAAGATATTCCTATTTGTAATACTGTCCTCATCTGTGTTTAAGTCCCCACTTCTTATTTGCATTTGAATAAGGCCCAGTTTACCTTTTCTGTCCTCAAACAATTCTCCCTAATCCGAACAAACCCACATATAAGTTAGAGCCAGTCCATGTGGTCTGTGAACTGCCTGTTTCCACAGCCTGGAACGGAAACTTCTCGCTCCCCATCAGCATGGGTGCTGATCTGGCACCAGTGGCTGTCCTCCTTGTCTACACCCTCCACCCCAGTGGGGAAATCGTTGCAGATAGTGTCAAGCTCCAGATTGACAAGTGCTTTAAAAACCAGGTAATGTTTCTTCTAGCAGCAGGGTTGTTGTATTAGCTGCGGTGAGCTATGTTCCTGGCACCCGGCTGCCCGCACGGCTAGCTTTATACCCGAAATAATTACCCAGAAACTGTATTCTTTCAAACACTGCTTGGCCCATTAGTTTTAACCTCTTATTGGCTAGCTCTTACATATTGATCTAACCCATTTCTAATATTCTGTGTAGCACCACAAGCTGGCTTACCAGGAAAGATCTTAACCTGCGTCTGTCTGGAGTGGGAGAATCATGGCAACTGCCTGACTCGGCTTCTTTCTCCCAGCATTCTGTTCTGTCTACTCCACCCACCTAAGGGTTGGCCTATCAAATGGGCCAAGGCAGTTTCTTTATTAATTAACCAATGAAAGCAACAGATTAGAAAGAAATCATTTCCACATCACAGGGTCAGCATTTTGCTTCCTGCCACCTCCTTTTTAAAATTTGTTTTACTTAGTGTGTGTGTGTTTGTGTGTGTGTGTGCGCGTGCGCATGTGTGTACACACATGCATACATACATATATGTGTGACCATGAAGTAAGTGCACGAAGATCAGGGGACAGTTTGCGGAACTTCATTCTCTCCTTTCCCCATGTGGCTTCCAGGGATCAACCTCAAGCTGTTAGCCTTGGTAGCAAGCCCTCTTACCCACTGAGCTATCTCAACAGCCCTCATAATCTTTACCCAGTAATCTCCTAGTTAAATGGATAAAGAATGGGGATCATGAATAGTTAATCATCTTGAAGATGCCTGATCATGGGGAGCTAGGGCATGGAGAAAGGAGATATTCCAAAAGGGAACTGAGAATGGACAGGAAAATGTATGTACAGAAATCTGTCAGGATTTGTTTGGAAAGGACAAGATTTATTCAAATTCTCTTCCTGTGTCATTATCTCCACCCTCATTGGTTGCCTTTCTCTACTTCAGGTCAGCATGAAGTTCTCAAAGGAGCAGGACCTCCCCGGCTCCACCACCCGCCTATGTCTTCAAGCAGCCCCAGACTCCTTCTGTGCCCTGCGAGCAGTGGACAAAAGTGTCCTTCTGCTGAAACCTGAACAAGAACTGTCTCCTGAAAGTGTAAGCCCCCTTGTCCCTCGCTGTCCCTCGCTGTCCCCAGCTGTGTGGACACAGGCCCTGCCTGTCGGATTATCATACTTTTACTTGAGATGGGATGTGCCAAAATTATCTTAGCTTCTGTGTTCCTCCCTCGGCTGCTAGAACCGGTCACTAGCTACATGAGTTTCCTGTTCGGCAGAACTCTCCCAATAACTAGAGCAGGTTAAGAATTCCAAAGCAATGCGTTATTTTAAAATCGTAGTGGGAGAGGTTTTCAGTCGGTCTCTGTGCCCTTTGATAATGTCAAATTATAATATAATTATGCGATGTCAGATTATAGTCTCAGCTCTAACTAACTTCCTAGCCCAGGATGACCCAGGCCTATCTTTATCTTCTTTGTACCAGCCTTGAAAACTGTTTTTTTTTTTTTTTAAATTTCTGGGAACACAGGTTCCTTGAATATGAAATATTTATCTAGTTATTTTTTCTCAAGTAAAATATATCCAGTTGACATATTATCTCTGCTCAAACGCCGTGAGACACTGTCCTTATCCTCGACTGCTTTTCTATGTATTATATTTATTTCTCAGTTCTACATTCTATTTCTTTGGTTTGTCTTTTCCTATGTCAGTCCCATAGTTTCAATGATAAAGATTAATTTTTGGTTATCAACTCCTTTGGCCAAGAAGTTCCAAGCATCTCAACTCCAGGCTGCCCCTTGCTATTATAGTTGATTTTTAATATTAATATACTTCTAACTTCTCTAGCTCAAGGAAGGAAACCCAACTGACATTTTTACTGTGATTACGTGGGATTTACAAATTAACTTCAGCACTGCCCCCTATTGGGGGAATATTCTAATTCAGAATCTGGCTTTTTATTTTTACAAGCATATTTTCCTGTCACTTATGAATTAAATTTTAAATAGTTTTCTCATGTAAATTGTTCATTCAAATGTGTCATAACAGCTCTGTCGCTACTGTAAACAAGGCTTTTTGCCACTACATAGTCTACTGTTGTTCATGTACCCGCAGCTGTTCTATACAATTTACATTTTGCTAAATTGCTAAATTCCTTTATTAATTGGATTATATTTTTCATTGATTCTATGTTTCTGTGTATTACATTGCCATCAATAGAAAGTTTTCTTTTTTTCGCCCTCCCTCCCTCCCTCCCTCCCTGTCTCCCCTCTTCTCTCTCCTTTCCTTTCTTCCTTCCTCCCTCTCTCTCTCCCTCCCTTCATTTCCTCCCTCCGTCCCTCCCTCCCTTCTTCCCTCCCTTTCCTTCCTCCTCCCTTCCTCCCTCCCTCTCTCTCTCCCTCCCTTCACTTCCTCCCTCCGTCCCTCCCTCCTTTCCTCCCTTCCCTCCCTCCCTCTCTCTCTCCCTCCTTTCCTTCCCTCTCATCCCATGCCTCCTGCCTGATTTCAGCACAGTACAACATCCTGAGGACAGCAGCATCCTTCCCTTGTTCTTGCCTTAGTAGAAACCACAGGAACATAAGCTCCTTCTGGCTCATGTATGACAGTCTCTCGACAACTTTCTATGTTTGTTTTATAAAAGTTGGCCCATTTAAATATTGTCTCTCAGTTGGTGCTAATTTGCCTCATTTCTTAAGCGATTAAGATAAAAATATTTATTATTTTATTGTATGAATATGTTGTCTGCATATACATCTCTGCATGCTGGAAATCGAACCCAGGTTCTCTGAAGCACAGCCAGTGTTCCTAACCACTGAGCCATCTCTCCCAACCCTAAAGTAAGAATTTCATGGAAATTTACAAATTCATTTTGTTGTAAATTAAGGAAGTCCTTATGACCTAAGAGCTATGCTCTCTGTGTCAACAATTATGTTTCTTTATGTTTTATTACATTTTTATGATTATACTTTTTCCCTTATTCATTGCTGACTTACCCACTTTTTGCTGAGTTATCAACTGAATGTAAAGTAGTTTTTGTGGGGGTTTGCTTGGTTTGGGTTTGATGCTCTGCCCCATTATTCTTACATTTTTGTCGTTGCTGTTTTTAGTAGTATTTTAAAAATCTATGGCAAATTAATGTAGTTAAGCAGGTTAGAGGTCTTGACATTTTTCTCTGATATCATTGGCTGTCTGTTGTTTGCTATGGTGGTGGGATTGGAGCCAGGACTCATGTGTGCAAAGCAAGGACTTTGTCACTAAACTCTGTTCCTAGCCCTGCTCCTGCCTTCACACTCCCCCGTAGACGCCAATGTGTAGTGATTGCTCCATTTCTGTTTTTCAGAATTTTTTTTTTCTGTTTGAAGTTACTCCTTTATACCAAAAATTCACATATTGAGACTTTTGTAATTATATTAAAAGATAGTTTGTCATGGTTTACTCAGTTATTTGGGGTTATTCTGCTTTATGGTCAGTGATATTTTTATTTTATAAAGTCCTCTGGTGCGTTGCCAGATATGGGTTTTGAAATGTTTATGCATGCTAAGAAGATGTAGTTTCTGTTTTTAACTTGTGTTATAGCTATTAAATCTGATTACATATGTGTATGCATATATGTGTGTATACATATATGTGTGTATATAAAAGTTGCATCTTTCCTTCCTTGGAGAACACATCATGCTTACACTTGTATTTCTCCCTTATTCCCTGAGCTACCCCAGTTTCCAACCTGTGTTTTGGTTACCTGAATTGTATCTTCTGCTGGCTTCCTCAGAAGGGCACATGGTTTCCATGACACTTACCTCCCAGAGTCATTTTCCTAAAATCTTGACTTGGAAGCTGGACATGGTGGTGGACCCCTGTGACCTCACCACTTGGAAGGCAGAGGCAGGAGGATCAGGAGATGACGGCCAATGAGACATGAGACCTGTCTTTAAAAAAAAAAAAAAAAAAAAAAAAAGCAAACAGCAATCAAAATCTCTTAAAAATAAAGAACAATGCCTTGATCCATGAAAGATGAGTTAAGTGACCATGTGCTTTTCTTTAGATTTCTTGAGAACCCTGCTCCCCTCTACCTTGCTGTGAACATTATTTTAAGGAATTGTGCTTTCAGGTGAACTTGTTTTCTATGGTAGGTTATTTGATCTTCTTCCCTGGAGGCCTTGGAGGGTTTTCCCCCTTTATATTTAAACTAAACATTTTAGTAAAATGTCACTTAGGATTTATTGTGTGGGGGAAAATGCAAAGCTGACCCTGAATTATAACTTAAAATTTAAGTTTTTTTATTTCTTCCCTGTCTTGAAATTTTTCATTCATGTGTTAGCTTTTTTTCATGGGCTCTCAAACTCTCATGTTTGCCTGTGACCTGCTTTGGTTCTTTCTTTTTTCTCTTGTTTTCTATTTCTCTCTTCTGTAAGCTTGGTATGCTGGCTGTGGTGTGCACATCTGTAACCTCTTTACTTGGGAGACAGACACAGGAGACTGTTGAAGGAGCTGCAGGCTGCATTCCTGCCACCCAGCTCCCGGCTGCCTGGCTAGCTTATGCCCCGAAATAACAACACACAAACTGTATTCTTTTAAGCACTGCCTGGCCCATTATATCTAGCCTCTTCTAGGCTAATTCTCACGTATTAATTTAGCCCATTTCTAATAATCTGCGTAGCACCACTAGGTGCGCTTACCGGGAAAGATTCAGCATGTCTGACCTGGCAGCTGGCTGCATCACGTCTGGCTCTGAGAGGAGCTGCCCTGCATCTGAGCTCACTTCCTTTTCCTCCCAGCATTCTGTTCTGTTTACTCCACCCACCTATGTTCTAACCTATGAGGCCAAGTTATTAATTAACCAATGACCTTCCTCCATCAGGAGACTCAGTAGGTAAAAGTCACATGACCCGGCCTCAGAAAACAAGAAGCAAATAAGCAATGGATGGTTTCTGTCAGTCATTTTTTTCTTGGGGTCTTTAGATTCATTTCTGATATTTTCTGATTTCTGAGTTCATTCTCAATTATTTATTCCTTGGTTCCACCCATTTTCATCCTTCCTTTGTTTAATTTCTGATTCATAATCTTTTTAAGTAGTTTTAAGTAGTTTTCATGCCAATTTGGGAATATTTCCTTTATTATGAAATATTTGAGGAATGCTTTTCTCTCTTAGTTAATTATTGGGGCTGAGCAGTTCCGTTAGCTACAGTGTGTCCTCTCCTGTCACATCCTCCCCTCCATCAAGCACCATCTCCAAGGGTCAGTCCTCTCCGCTGTTCACACCACCCTATCCATCAGTTATACCCCCTGATAGCTGCCACCCACGTGAGCCATACATTTCAGTGAGAGGAAGCTGCCCCTGCCTCTCAAGCCCTTCCCTGGGAGCTGTTGTGTACAGGGAAGATGTCATACTCTGACATGAGCGGCTGGAGTATTTTTATCTGGGACTAATTTGGTGTGTGTTTCTTCTCGTTTCTTTGGGTCACTCTCCCTTTGTGCATGTAGTTTCTTAAGCTTTCCTTCAGCTTCACATACCCTCATTTTTTTTCCTGTCTTTGAGAACATGTTTTGCATAGTTCTGCCAATGACTGGAAGGCTACAGCAACAGTCACCCTTCCTCGTAATGTCAAAAGCACAAGTCTTTGACCTCACTCCTTGTTGGCTTTTTTTAATGGGTGCACATTCACTGCACATAGCCCTGAGCTTCTCAAGAACATTTTCCTGCAATTATATAAAGTACTTGGACTCTTTGTTTATTACTTGGTGCTGTATTTTATCTGGGGTTTTTTACTATGTTAATATTTAGATTCAAGCAGCTGGCATCACCCTCCGGTCTGAGAACTTACTCTTAACTTCAGGCAGTTGTCTGTGTGCTAGGCTTTGAAACAACCGAGTGTTCTCCATGACCTTTTTCCTCTGTGCTATCCCAAATCCTGCACTTTCAGCCTGAAAAGTTTACCAATAACATTGACTACATAAAACGAAATTGGTCTCCTCCTTTGAATTTTTGGAAAGTTGACTCAGAAATAAACAGTTATGACACAAAAATTTCCAACCTTATAATTTTGCAAGGAGGGCTTAAAGTCACCAAAGACCATATCTTCCTGTCCTAGGTATACAACCTGCTCCCGAATATCCAACAATATGGTTATTTCTACCATGGTCTCAACCTGGATGATGCTACAGTAGACCCATGCATCCCTCAGACGGATTTGTTCCACAATGGACTGTATTATACACCTGCAAGCAATGCTTGGGATGGAGACATTGCCAGTCTTCTCAGGGTAAGGGCACAAATGAGTCTCAAAAACATTCTGTGTTGTAGCTTTAGTGTCCTGACCCCCATCTATGTCTCTCTTCTGTTAAACCAAGAAGCTAACTTGCAGTCTGTACTCCACATAAACAGAGACTGTCAGCTCCGTATGCTCAGGGGTCAAGCAAGAGCTTTATGATCAGAGTCATAGTGGTTTAGAAGAGAATACTGAGTCAGACAGCCTTTAGTTCAAGTCCCAGTCTGCTGTTTACTGCATGTACACTGTGTGTATACATGCATGTGTGCATGCATGTTTGCTGTTAAGACAATAGTGGTGCTGATTTCTTGTTTCCCCTTAAGCGTAAATAGAAAAAACATGAAAATATTGCATAATAATAAAAATATAGTGATTACTGGTTTTCTTCCTAATTGTGAATTTTTCTGTAAGTTGAATAAGTAGACTTGATTTCTATGGTACTGGATCATAGCTAACACAGAAAATATTATATTTATTGTCTGTTTATTGTAACTGTAGACCTTTCGTGGTTTTCTCAGGAAAGGAATGTATAACTTTTTTGTTTCTCTCTCTGAAAGGACATGGGTCTGAAAATCTTTACTAACTTCCAGTACCGGAAACCAGAGGTGTGTGCATCCCAGGAAAACCTGCACTTGCTGAGGTCGTTTGATAGCCCAGAAGGACGGATGATGATGTTCGGCGCTCCAGCTGCTTCTGCCTGTGGGTAGTCTAGAAGCTCCTGCTGGAGTATCAGTCAGCAGAATTCTTTGGACTGGGTGTATGTAAGACAAAGCCATGTCAAACACAGGTCTTACAGGTGGTTGATGATGAGGTGGAGCAAGAACTAGAATTTCTACAGTTCAACAAAACAGGCTAGAAATAGTTTTGGCCGTGAGGAATAAGTAGCTTCTGATACAGGAAGAAGTCCAGGTTTTGGTTTCTGCCTTTCATTATCTTCCTAAATTTTTGTTTGCTTCTTAAGATAGAGTCCTTCTCTGTAGCCCAGACTGGCCTCAAAACAGATGTGAAGACTACTACACAGGATAATGCAGGCAGCAACCCAGCATGGTGTAAGACAACGAGACTTGCTTGTTTGTATTGAGAAAGGGCCTCACATAGCACAGGCTGGCCTCAACTTGTTATGTAGTCAAAGGCAACCTTAAACTTCTGATTCTCCTGACTCCACCTCTCAAATCCTGGAGTTTGCAAGCACACATCACCATGCTCAGGGCCATAGTTATAATTTTCATGCAGAAACACTGACTAAATGCATCCTACACAGACTACAGGCCACTCCTGTAAAGGACAATGTTCTAGAGAATTAGAAATAGTAACACCACTGAAAACTTCAGAAAGAATAAAATCAGTGGGCAAAGTTGGCAGGTACTGGCATGTCAGCCAAGAGTCAGGGCAGAGATTCAATTCATCCAGATTTGGCTGCAGGTGATTTGTTGTTTATTTGTTGTAACTTTTAAACAAACAGAAATTTGAGCATCAAAATAGTGACACCAAGATTGAGATTTGAATTTATCAGTGTTAATCCCTAGAAGCAAATTTCTGTATCACCTCATGCTAAGACATACTAGGCCCGATACAGTCAAGAGCTCAACTCAAGGGCCTGGGAGATGGCTCAGTGGGTAAATTGTTTGCTCTGTAGTCGTGAGGACCTGAGTTCACATCCCTAGCACCCACATAAACGCCAGGCATTTCAGTGCACATATGTCACCCTAGTGCTCATGAGCAGAGACAGGTAGTCTCCAGGGATTAGTGACCCACCAGTCTAGCTGACTCGAGGTGCAAGTTCAGTGAGACCCTACCTCAGAAATCAAGACGGAAAAGCAAGTGAGGAAATCAACCTGTCCGCTAGTACCTTCACAGATGGTCATACATCACTCACACACACACACACACACAAACTCTCACACATGCACGAATGAATACACATGCACTAATGCACACACACACATGCACAAATGCACACACGCACACACATGTGAACACGCACACACACAGAGCTTAGTGAGGCCTGTGGCACTGAAGCACAGCATGTATTTTGCTATTTCTACATGGGATGTTTCTTTGCCCCCTCCCTTCTCATTTTAGTTCATGACATCGCAGATGGCATCAACCAGGCAGAACAGGCCATCAAAGAGACAATCAGGACGCACTTCCCCAAGACCTGGATATGGGACCTCATCAGTGTGGAGTGAGTTTTACTTTTCTGCTACTTCTTAGGTTTTTTTTCTAATACAGAGTTCTCCCCTGTATATCTCCATTTCTATTTTTCTTCTTTTGATTTGTTAACTTTTATTCCTGGGCAATAAAGTAATAAAGTATCTGTAAAAAAAAATCATTCACTTGTACATCCTGATCATGAATCTTTGATGATTTGTTTGCTTATTTGTTCTGTAAAACTTTACTTTTCCACCAAACCTTCACTCCTATAAATTTCATGCAGGTAGATATATGCTACCTCAGTTCTTTAAAAAAGATGTTTATAGAAATATGGCGTTTCTAAGGTTCGCTTTTACAGACACTCAGACCAGGGATCTGTAACAATGCCTTACCTAACTCCTGAAGTCACTGCGTTTGTGCGTGTTCTGCCTAAACTTGGGTTCCCATTTAGAGGACATAAGTCACCCACGCCTGTCTTTTCAGTTCCTCAGGTTCAGCAAATGTCTCATTCCTTGTCCCTGATACTATAACCCAATGGGAGGCCAGTGCCTTCTGTGTGAATGGTGAAGCTGGGTTTGGCATCTCATCCAAAGCATATCTACAGATCTCCCAGCCCTTCTTCATTGAAATTGCCTCACCCTTTTCTGTCATTCAGAATGAGCAGAGTGACGTAGTTGTCAGTGTCTTCAGCTACCTGAACACGTGTGTAGAGGTAAGTCACCCCCTTGATCTGGAAACAAAAATCCAGCCAGCTAAATTATTCACTAGTTTTTTCATTAAATATCTCCATAGTCTATTTACAAATAAAAAAAATGTTCTATAAGGAAGTCATTTCTTTCTATAATCTTTAGGAATAATTATTTACAGTTTTAATTTTATTTTCTGAGTATGATTGCGTGTCTACATGTATGCACATGTACCATGTGCATTTCTGGTGCCAACAGAGGTCAGAAAAAAATCAGAGCCCCTTGAATTGGCGTTATTGGCTGCGGTGAGCTGCCTCATAGATGCTAAGAACTGAACCCAGCTCCTCTTTAAGAGTAGCAAGTGCTCTTGACTGCTGGGTGACCTCTACAGCCCCAGAAGTAATTGTTTTGCATCACAACAATGATTTGAAATTTTAGTGAGGATGTCATTTTGTGATGACACACACTCTACTATTTTGTGAACTTGTGAATGAGTCCTTGGGCATCTTTTCATTTTGCTAAGTTAAAATAAGAAAAACTTCTTAATTTTCCTTCTCTATATTCAAAATTCTTATAATTTCCTTATTTAAAGGTATTTTATTTTATGCATGTATGTATGTGCCTGCATGTATGTATGTGTCTGCATATATGTATCTGCTTGCATGTATGTATGTGTCTGCATGTGTGTATGTGTCTGCATGTGTGTATGTGTCTGCATGTATGTATATGTCTGCATGTATGTATATGTCTGCATGTATGTATATGCACCACGTGCATGCAGTGCCTGGGGAATCGAGGACAGGGTGTTCCATTGGAACTCGATGGTTGTGAGTTGCCTTATGTGCTGGAACAAGCCCAGGTCTTCTGCAAGAGCAGCAAGTGCTCCAGCACTGAGCCCTCTCTCCAGCCCTATAGCCTACTTAGTACTCTGCAGAACAAAACCCCATTCATTCACACAAAAAGTTTAATAAGATTAAAATATGGCACAAACGCTAATGTGCATGATTTATCAAGTCCACATAACATCCCAAATAAAAACCAGATCTCTCCAATGCTACTGTGCTTCTGGCATTTGCTGCTTTACCCAACATTCACATAAAATGCCACTTTTAGAAAAATTTCTCCTCAGACAAAACCATCAATTATGAGAGTCACTGGGATTTTCTAAACTAAATGTAACAGCTCACCAGATACAATAAACCCAACCACTGGATCGAATACTGAGAACTTTGCTCTAGTGCCTGGCAGTTTAGAAAAGTGTCTGCGGAAGTCTCTTGCTGCTGATACCAGAGAAGGAAAAGTTAAAAAGTTTAGTGAACTAAAACTGCTAAATGTAGATGATTCTTAGTTTGAGAAAATCTTTTTAAATTATGTCACTAAAATTCTTTTATTCCATGTCTTGTATTTATTGTTTTATTACATCAGGAGAGAATACGTTTTTGATTCATCTGTGATATTGATTCACCTCAGACCATTTTTCTATTAGATTTAAACTTATTAATCCTTATACTATGTAAGATCTTCAAATAGCTCACTCTGGAAAGGGAGACAGAATACTTCACATGCTATTTCTTGGTGGTGCTCAACGGCTGTGCAAAGCACAGAAAGAAATGTGCAAAATTCACACAAAGACAAAGAAACAATACGTTAGTTATGTCTACAGCACACAGGCGATGTTAAGTCTTATAAGCTTTCCCAATCCTCCTCTCTATAAACAAGGATACTGGAGATCAGTTTTGATTGCATACTGTGATACCACAGAAATTAAATCGACAGATTTCTTGCCAGCACTCAGTTTAAATCTGGTGGCCCTTGTGCTGTATCAGATCTTACTGTTTTTCTTTGGTCTTAGAAAACATTAGAAGCAGCAGTTATTACCAAGTGTGGTGGCATTTTTCTTTGATCCTGGGAAACATTAGAAACCCTGGTTACTGCCAGGAAGAGTGGTGCACACCTTTAGTCCCAGCCCTCGGGAGGAAGAGGTGGGTAGATCTCTGTGAATTCTAGACTCGGTCTATGTAGGGAGCTCCAGGTCAGCCAGGACTACATGGTGAGACCCTATCTCCAGGAAAAAAAAAAAAAAAAGGAAGGAAGAGAACCCCCCAGATATCTGATGTTATATTGTCCAATCTCAAGGTGTTAGCACAGGTTCATAGAATGTTATCTTTCTTAAAACTTTGTAAGTTGGCCGTTGGCTGTTGCTGCGTCAGGGTCCGTTGCGAGCATTCGGTGTTCCATTGTTGGCTGGCATCTTGGCCGTTACCACTCCTCCCACTGGGGTGACCATGTCGGGGATTGCAGCGCTATTACGGAAAACTGGAGATTATGTGAAGACCCAGGAGTTCCGGGATTACATAACCAGCACCCACTTCTGGGGTCCTGTGGCCAACTGGGGCCTTCCGTTGGCCGCCTTCAAGGATATGAAGGCTCCTCCCGACATCATCAGCGGCCGCATGACGACGGCGCTCATGTTCTACTCCATGGCTTTCATGCGCTTTGCCTACCGGGTCCAGCCTCGAAATTACCTGCTAATGGCGTGCCATTTCACCAACGTGGTGGCCCAGAGCATGCAGGCCAGCCGTTATGTGATGTACCACTACGGTGGTGGGGTCAAGGCCAGAAACCCTCCAACCAAATAAGCTTGATGACTGGGGGATGGGAAGGGTAGCCTGACCCAGACTTTGCAGCTTGCAAACCCTGGGACTCTATTCCTCCTAAAGAAAGGCCAAGGAAAACTTTGGTTTGGACCCTAAAACAGTGCAAACCCGATTTAAATAAAAACCTGCAATTTGGTTAATTAAAAAGGCATCAGATTGGAAAAAAAATACTTTGTAAATTCTAAGGGAATAAATGAGTAACTTACTACAGAGAATCTTGAAATATGTAGAACAAGAAAGACATATTGCCTTCTCTCCAGGCAGAAGAAGAAGCTGGTAGTTTAAACTTTTGTGAGATTATAAGAGTTTGGTTCATCCTATTCAAGATGATTGACAAACTTGAAGCATCTCCCATTGGAGAAGGTGTCAGTATTCTTTATCTTATTCTTGGCAATATTTTCCAGGTAAAGTGAATATTACTGTAGTGGCTACATCCAAACAAAGTAGTGCCTGCCCAAATGATGCCAGCAAGCAGCAAGATGTCAACTGGAAAGACACGGTGGTCAAAGGCTTAGTGGTAGAGGTATGTACCTATGAAATACCAAGTTCTCCATGATGGGAAACAGTCTAAGAGATGAAAATCTTTTTGAAAATGCTTAATTGACCAAAGTTACTTTTGACACAAGCTTTCTGCTTTGAACAAATTACATCCATCCTTTCTTTTTTTGTTGTTGTTTTTTTCATCCATCCTTTCTTAAGCCAAGACCTCGGCCTTCACTGAGTATATGGCTCAGTGGGAAAAGACTTGCCTAGCTGTGCAAGACCCTACGTTCTATTCCCAGCATCTGCCAATCAACCAACAGAGCCTCACCAAGGATGGTGAGGACCCTTGAAACCTGCTTTGTGGTTTCTTGACTCCCTTCTTGATGTGAAGCAGCCTTTAGATCTTCTCCCCAGCCCTCTTTTTTTTTTTATTGATTTTTATTGAGCTCTACATTTTTCTCTGTTCCCCTCCCTGCCTCTCCTCTCCCCACTTCAACCCTCCCGCAAGGTCCTCATGCTCCCAATTTACTCTGGAGGTCTTGTCTTTTTCTACTACCCATGTAGACTAGATCTATGCATGTCTCTCTTAGGGTTCTCATTTTTGTCTAGGTTCCCTGGGATTGTGATTTGTGGGCTGGTTTCCTTTGCTTTATGTTTAAAAACAACTTATAAGTGAGTACATATGATAATTGTCTTTCTGGGTCTGGGTTACCATACTCAAAATGATGTTTTCTAGCTCCATCCATCTGCCTGCAAAATTCAAGATGTCATTATTTTTTTCTGCTGTGTAGTATTCCATTGTGTAAATGTACAACAGTTTCCTTATCCATTCTTTGGTCAAGGGGCATTTAGGTTGTTTCCAGGTTCTGGCTATGACAAACAATGCTGCTATGAACATAATTGAGCACATGTCCTTGTGGCACAGTTGAGCATCCTTTGGGTATATACCCCCAAAGTGGTATTACTGGGTCATGAGGAAGGTTGTTTCCTAATTTTCTGAGAAATCGCCACACTGACATCCAAAGGAGCTGTACCAGCTTGCATTCCCACCAGCAATGCAGAAGTGTTCCCTTTACCCCACAACCTCTCCAGCATAAGTTGTCATCAGTGTTTTTGATCTTGGCCATTCTTATAGGTGTAAGATGGAATCTCAGAGTTGCTTTGATTTGCATTTCTCTGATAACTAAGGATGTTGAACATTTCCTTAAGTGTCTTTTAGCCATTTTAGATTCCTCTGTTGAGAGTTCTCTGTTTAGGTCTATACTCCATTTTTTATTGGATTATGTGTTCTTTTGATGACCAATTTCTTGAGTTCTTTGTATATTTTGGAGATCAGACCTCTCTCTGATGTGGGGTTGGATCTTTTCCCATGCTATAGGCTGTCCATTTTGTCTTGTTGACCATGTCCTTTGTTTTACAGAAGCTTTTCAGTTTCAGGAGGTCCCATTTATTAATTCTCCAACCTTCTTTTTAACTGATCCTAAAGTCCAAGAGACGAAATCATTGTCTCTATGTTTATGAGCAGTTCCTTTTATCCTCAAAAAAAAAAAAAATCAACAGAGCAGTTGAAAGTGTCACTCAATGACACAGGGTTATCTTTGTACAACCTATGGGAGTCACGGGTCTAGAGGGGTGTTGGTACTGTACACAAACTTTCACATA
This sequence comes from Chionomys nivalis, assembly GCF_950005125.1. Lineage (NCBI taxonomy): Eukaryota > Metazoa > Chordata > Mammalia > Rodentia > Cricetidae > Chionomys > Chionomys nivalis. Next base: position 22,598,283 of record NC_080086.1, read on the forward strand.
AGGCCAGGGACAACCCTGAGCCAGTCATGCCTCTGGTAACTGATGTTTGGTCTCCTTTCCTTCAGCTAAAAGTGGTTCAACTTATTATCCTGTTCTTGTTTTTGTTTACTCTCTAACAGCCTGAAGGTATTGAAAAAGAAACAAGCCAGGGTTTCCTTATCTGCACAAAAGGTAAGAGGGCTGTCCACATGGTCAGTTGGTCCTAGAGCACAGCAGGTTTACCTCCTCAGCCTGTGCACAAGCCACAAGGCAAGAACCATCTTAGCATCTGGATGTATTATAAGTCTCTCTTGGGGGTGTTACTTTATTTTATGTTTTATTGTTGGGGTCTGGTGCTAGCCTGGACCATAAATTATTTTTCTACCAGACCGCAACATAAACTATCTCTCTCTGGACCAGCGTGGAGGAGATGGGAATAAAGACACTACTCACATGGTTTTATTGGGAGGGAGATTCTCGGAGATCCCTCATGATATCCTGAGTTCACATCCTGAAAATTTTTTTCTCATTTATTCTCCAAATAGCCTTTATACCAAAACTTAATTTAGGAGAAATACATTAGCATTCTGTCTCCTAGGTAACCAGGCGAATGGCTTTTCCTCACATCCACAACTACCACTGCTCTGTATGCTAGCTGTCACATAGGCTTGAATCAGCATCTCTATAAGGCATCCTCCAAATTACAAAGAAAGTAGCAAAACATCCTGACCTTTTGTTAGGTTAGAGACAGCCTGCCTGGCAGGATATGTGACCCATCTCAGGTGTGGCCTATGGCTTGATGGCTTGGCTGCCATGCCATATAGAAATATGGGCCTACATTTTTATCTTCATTGATAGATAATTTTTAGCAAACCAAATGTGCATTACTGAGTGACATTTACTTGTTTGTCTGATAAGATTAGTCTCCATCTTGATTATTATGATGGTCTCATGATCTTGATCAATGGACTATCACCAGCATATTGGTTATTTTTATATTTGTGGTACGAAATCATCTGTGATTTCATTACTAGCCTCAGTTACCTGATTTGTAGCCATCATGAGTATCATTTTAGCTGGTTAGTGATAATCTGATTTTAATGTCTACTCTGTCTTTAAGCATTCCTTCTATGAGCTGAGTTTTATATCTTTCATTTTTTCCATAAACAGTTTAAGTACTGAACTGATAGAAAATGGACACCACTGTTTAAGACAAAGCATGCATTTTTTTCTGGATGTTTTGCTGTTCTAAACTAGCTCGAATTCTCAGCTTATTTAAAAAGAGCTCTTATTACCTTTATTTGTGTGTACAGTGTGCGTGTGTACATGCATGTATGTGAGTGTGCGTTGCAAGCCGCTGGGAGTGTGGAAGTGAGAGGTCAACGTGCAGGAGTTCCTTCTCTCCTCCTGCCCGTGGGTCCCAGGGCTTGAACTCAGATCATCAGGCTTGGTGGCACGTGCCGTCACCCTCTGAGCCATCTCACCTCCCAAATTCACAATTTTATTTTCTCCAAAGGCAAAACTAGCCAATGGCCTTTTCTTCCTAATACAGCTGTTCCAAAATTCTGCTGCCAGACTCGTAGAGGGAAGTCTTTACAGTGCTTGTATGGGCATTTTCTTTCAGGTACTAAAGTCTCAAAGCGAATACTTCTGGAATTGCCAAGCGATGTAGTGGAAGGGTCAGCCAGATCCTTTGTCACCGTTGTGGGTGAGTTTATCAAATTCTTGTCATGGTGATTTGAAAATATTGATTGAGGTAGTCTGGAAAATAAGTTCTTCAATAACAGAATGGAGACACTTTCTCAAGCTATCGGGGCAGGAATGGTGTTCAGACCACCCTTTCTCCCTGTTTCCATGTGGGGTCTGAAAGCGTGGAGTTTCCAGACCTGCATCTCTAGGAAGCACTCCCGCTGGTCAGTAACGGTAGATGCTCAGGAAACAGGAGATCCTGGTATGACCTGTACATATGAATGCTAAATTAGCCTCTTGGAGATTATGATATGTTGTGATACTGAGATTTTCTTGGTTAAAAAAAAAAAAGAGGTATGTTTCCTAAAAGTAGTTATTCATCTGTCATCGGCATTGAAGTCTGTAGGAGAGGGGTGGGCTATAGCTTTCGTCAGTATCTAAAACCACAAATGAGAAGCAAGCCAGAAAGGGGCACACTTCCTGAGCATCCTCCTTTCGGTGGGAAGGAGACCTTCAGGAACGTTTCATACCGGAAACCCCTCTATTCCTCACTTAAGAACCACCTCCCTTAGATTCCCTCTAGGAAACTTTGGCTTGTTTATATGTTTTATTTTAAATTATGTGTGTAGAGGGCAGTATGTGCATGTGAGTGCAGGGCTTAAGAAGGCCAGAGGCGTTGGTTCCCCTGGAATGGAAGTTAGAGGCAGATGGGAGCCACCCAATATGGGTACTGGGAGCTGAATTCAGGCATGCGTCCAGAGCAGCAAGGTGCAAATACAGACTCCACTTTCATTTCTTGGATGCCCAGACCCGAATAACCACAAAGAAACTATAATAATTACAACACTGTTTGGCCAATGGCTCGGGTGTATTCCTAGCTAGCTCTTCCATCCTAAATTTCTATCAATCTGTGTATCACCACGAGGTTGTGGCTTACTGGTAATGTTCTGGCATCTTTCTCCTTTGGTTTTGTTTTTTTTGTTTGTTTGTTTGTTTGTTTGTTTTGGTTTTTCGAGACTGGGTTTCTCTGTGGCTTTGGAGCCTATCCTGGAACTAGCTCTGTAGACCAGGCTGGTCTCGAACTCACAGAGATCCGTCTGCCTCTGCCTCCCGAGTGCTGGGATTAAAGAGGTGCGCCACCATCTCCTTTGTTATTTACATGGCGTCTTCAACTTCACCTACTCTCTCTGTATATCTCTGTTCAGATGACCCACCTGGCTTTACTCTGCTAAGCCATTGACCAAAAAAGCTTTATTAATCAACCAATAAAAGCAACGCATATATAGAAGGGCATCCCACATCAGCAAGGGCTCTTAACAGCTAAGTCACCTCTCCGGCCTCCCGTTTACACCGTTTAGAGCCAACTTTAAATGTTTTCTGCTCCCACCATGCATTAATAGCCACAGGTTCTAATGCCAAGGCAGCTGCACAGCATTAACATAAGTGCATAACTCTCCTTTTCTGTCTTTAGGCGACATTCTAGGAGTCTCAATGCAGAACCTAGATAGCCTTCTCCGCACGCCCTATGGGTGTGGTGAGCAGAACATTGCCCAGCTAGCGTCTGACACTTACATACTCGACTACCTGAGAGCAACCCGGCAGCTGACAGAAGAAGTCAAATCCAGGGCTCTACTTCTCTTAACTAACGGTGAGAGGGATAACCAACAAAGGTGAAGCCAATTGCAACTGATATGCAAATGTGATCAGTCTTACTCTATGGTTCCCGGCTGAAACAAATGTGAACCCTTGAGGTACCCTGGGTCCTAGCTGTGTGCTCCTTTTGACTTTAAAATCTGTGTCCATCATTTAACCTAATGTTGTATAACTATAGTTTCAAATTGTGAACTCATCTTTATTTTTTTTTTTTTTTTTTTTTTTTTTTTTGGTTTTTCGAGACAGGGTTTCTCTGTGGTTTTGGAGCCTGTCCTGGAACTAGCTCTTGTAGACCAGGCTGGTCTCGAACTCACAGAGATCCGCCTGCCTCTGCCTCCCAAGTGCTGGGATTAAAGGCGTGCGCCACCACCGCCCGGCCTCATCTTTATTTTAAACTTTCTTTATTCATACATATATGCATATAACAAAATAGAGTCGTGTCCACCCCATGTCTCCCCTTCAACTCCCACCTCACTCTCCCCAACATGCCCCCTCCCAACCTTGTGTCTTTTTTTTTTTTTATGACCCACCAAGTCCAGTTAGCAAAGCCCGTATGTGCATGGGCATAGGGACCTACCCACCAGTGACCACACCCTCAATAAGGACTGAGTCTCCCACCTGCAGCAAAACTCACTGTCAATAGCTCAATATAGAACTGCATCTGAAGGCCATTACACCATCTATGCCAGGATTTTGACTGGCTTGCCCGTATGGAGATCTTGTCCAGGTAGCCACAGCTGCTGCGAGCTCGCAGTTGTAATAGCAGCATCAGCTGTGAAGACAGCTTTCCGTAGCACTCTTCCGTCCTCCGGCTCCTGCATCCTTCCTGTCTCCTCCTCCAAGATGCTCCCCGGAACTTGGTGGTAATGAAGTTTAGCATCAATGAACTCATTTGTAAATTGTAATAGTTAACAATAAGGTCTTATTTGTCATAGTTGTGAATAGTGGCTGAAAATGACTCATTCGTCAGCCCGTAGGCCTGCTTGCTTGGCTGTGTCCCAGTGCAGTGAAGTGATGGGATCCGGATGCTGAAAGAAGTTACGCAAGCAACATCACAGTGATACTGAGGACAGGGCCAGGAGGAAATGCGGTTTGGGTTTTCTTCTTAGGAAGATAAAACCGAGTGAAGTAAAACCACCTCAGGGGATAGGTACTGACCGCTAAGCCCAGTCCGGAGACAGCTTTTAAACAAGGCATCCTCTGTGTGCACAGAGGTAGACTGCCTGAAGTTTCGGGAACCAAAACTGAAGCGATCACATCAGCACACCCAGGGGCTTGCATTCACCCAGGCTGTGTTGTTCTTTTCCTTCTCTCCCAGGCTCAGCAGCAGCTTTCCTTCTATGTTGTGTTTTAGGTTACCAGAAGCACTTGTCTTTCAAAAACTCCGATGGTTCATATGACATGTTCTGCCAGAGCAATCAGAAAGGAAGCATATGGTAAGAGATAAAAAGCTTTGTTCTCACTAATACAGGGATTTTTCCTAAGCGTGACTTGCAAGAAGGTGAGAGTGGCTGGTGCTCAGATTTATAGAGAATAAAGCTAAACCCCAAAATATATTAGTTCAGTTCTGATGCAACAATATCCCCAGAGTCTCAGGCAACTTGCTTGGCTGTGTGATAATTTAATGATGGCTTTCTATGATGTCACAGCTCATCAGCTCCATGGCAACTGTCACATCTTACTATGTGCCTCTCAGTCTCATTTACATTCAGGGAAAAGAAACTAGAAGGCCCCATGGCATCGAAATGGCATACCATTTCTGCTTCTGGTTAATGCAATCAATTGGACTACACAGACCTTTGGGTGGCTAAAATCCACCTGCTCTAATTTCTAGAGATTTGCTGCTCATCATATTTTACTGACTCTGGTGAAAGGGCTACTGTCAATCAAGACTAGTAACTGTCAACATTGGACAAGTTGTATGAATGCATTACCCAAAGGGAACAACACTGATGAACCTGTTGAGCAGCTGATATCATCTTTCCCCCTAACTTTTGCTTTGTTGATCCCCATTACAGGCTCAGTGCCCTTTCTTTCAAGACATTTGAGAAAATGAAGGAATATATTTTCGTTGAAGAGTCAGTCCCCAAACAGACCTTAATCTGGCTTTCGAGAAAACAGAGACCGAACGGGTGCTTTGGGAGGGATGACAAGCTTGTCAACAATGCTTGGGAGGTAAGGGACCCACAGTGAGGTGTCATTTCCCTGTTTCCCTGGGTCATCTGTCTCTGTTGCCCTCCCTCATCGGGAGTGCTCCTCCCTTGGGAATGCTACGCCTTTTGAGTCTGCTGAAGTCACCGGTCCCCTGCGTCCTTTCCATGGGCATCAGCGCTGCTTCACGGATGTTTAACCAGAGCCTAGACATAACCCTGCATGAGTCTTTGGTTTGACTTCTTCCGACTTCAGTCTTTCTACAGAGTCAGGATTCTGTAATCATTAAACTGGGAAGAGGAGAAAAGAGGGACTCAGCCAAGAAAGCTTCTGGGAATTTGGAGTCAGACAGGAGCGGGTCTTGAATGTGTGAGGAATTCTTTTCTGTACCTTAGTCCTGACATTTAAATCATGGTCACAGGCTGGGAATGCGGCTCGGCTGGTAGAGCGTGTTAACCCAAAAACCCAGCTCTTGCCTCAAAAAGAATAGGAGAAAATTTATTCTGAAGCCCAGCATGAGTGACCATGGTCCAGGAACACAGATTTAGATAACCCCAAATTCCATGTTCCAACTTTGCAGCAATTTGATTGAGTTTTTACGTAACAGAGCAAAGAAAGTCATGACTCAGAAACCTTTTCAAATGCATTGGTGGAAATGCTGGCGAAGTGGTCACAGCAAAACAGGGAGACTCGGCCCCAGGACTCAGAGAAAGCTTAGGGGTTCATTGGTGGGAGCTAGGGATTGGTTAAATTCATATTCCAAAAGGGTTTTATCTCTTAGTCACAGGTTGTTAGGTAGGATACAGAGGTTGGCAAGGAAAGGCTATGTAGGAGGTTAAAGATGGTTGAACTAGCTTCTGGACCTGCAACATTCCAATCTCTCCAGGACCACTGATGGTTTGTTTAATCAGTCAATGAGCCTTGTAGAGAGTTCAGTGGCCGGTGTGACTTCCTTCAGGAAACTTCATTCACAAATGCTTGCAGTGTGCATGAAGCCCTGGATTCAACCCCAAGTACCACACAAACCCGATCAGGCATGCACCAGGTTTAACGGCAGATCCCTGTAATCACAGCACTTGAGAAGGAGAAGCAGGAGAGGCAGGAGAAGCAGGAGAGGCAGAAGTTCAAGGTTATCTTCAACTAACAAGTGTGCTATATGAGATACTCCTCAAAAAATAAAAGTGAGGCATGGCAGCCCACACCTTAAATACCAGCACTCAGGGGTCAGAGGCAGGTAAATCTCTCTGAGACTGAGGCCAGACTTATCTGCTAGGGAGCTCCTAGCCACCCCAGGCTAAAGAGTGAGACTCTGTAAAACAACACAGTCAAAATGAGAACCAACCAAACTGCAACAACAGAAACTTTACAGTCTCTGGTTTAATGTGAATTTTCTCCAAGGATTTTTATACATGATCAGGGTGCAAGCCATGTGTTTTTTAATTCTTTTCTAATGTGCACTATACTCATATGAGTCCTGATAACTATGTTGGCTAGTTTTATGTCAACTTGACACAAGCTGGAGTCGTTTGGGAAGAAGGGACCTCAATTGTGAAAATACCCCCACTAGATTGGCCTGTGGGCAAGCCTGTGGTGCATTTTCTTAACCAGTGATTGATGTGGGAGGGCCCAGTTCTTTGTGGCTGATCCCACCCCAGGGCAAGTTTTGGGGAACAAACCAGTGAGCAGCATTCTTCCATAGCCTCTGCTTCAGCCTGGAGTTCCTGCTCTGACTTCTGGAACTACATTCTGGGAGGTGAAATAAGCTCTTTCTTCCTTGGTCACTGGCTTAGTTAGGATTTCTATTGCTGAGAAGAGACACCATAACCATGACAACTCATAGAGGAAAACATTTAACTGAGGTGTCTTACAGTTTCAGAGGTTTAGTCCATTATCATCATGGCAGCATGCAGGCAGACATGATGCTGGAGAAGGAGCTGAGAGTTTTACATCTTGATCCACAGGCATCAGGAAGTGAGCTGTCTACACTGAACATAGCTTGAGCATAGGAGACCTCCAAGCCCACCCCACAGTGACACACTTCTTCCAACAAGGCCACACATACTCCAACAAAGCCAGGCCTTTTATAGTACCACTCCCTATGAGCTTATGAGGACCAATAGTGTGCAAATGTTATGATGTTCCCCACAAAGGTGGAGCCCTGAGTAAGACACCACTGTAACTGCCCCTTGGGCAGGAGTTTCCATGAAATCTATCATTTCTTTGTCTCACCCCATCGGCAAAATGTTTCTTTGCTTTCTTCAAATTAATACAAAACAGCCATGTGAGCCATTGCTCAGAATTCAGGCCAGACACCAGGCCACATAATACTATACACTTAAGTACAACCAAGTAAGCTTAAAATTCTTATGTTTTATTTCACAATTTTATTGAGTGTCGATGGAAACTCACCCAGATAGCACAACTACTATTTCCCTAACTTAAAAACTACAGGTTAGCAAGTTTTCGTGAATAGAAATGTTTGTTCAAGCATTTTTTTCCTGGTGAGTCTCAGTTCAGAAGCAGCTGCTCTTTCGTGGTCTGTGATCCTGTACTGTTCACTGTCCCTCTGTTTCAGGGCAGCGATGAAGAGGATGTTGCGCTCACTGCACACGTCGTTGGGGCATTCCTTGAAGTTGGATTCGATTCCAGTGTATGAATTCCCATCATCTCTGGCTTCGCTTAACTGAATGAACCTTAGATAGAACCTGCTTTCCTAATGGCTTGAAATTCTTAGACGGGAAAAGATACCAAAACAATTCACCCATTACCATCCTTTAAACCAGTGATGTTCAAAATTCTTTTGGTTCACCGGTAGGACTGAGGTTTGCCCGGGTTGGATACACTCATGAAAAAAATTGTTTTCATAAGATCTCAGGTCCTTATATGTTTCCTGACTGCAGCTATAAACTTCAGATTATGAACCTCTGCTGTGGCGGGCATGAGGGCACACACCAGCATTCAGTGATAACTCCAGTGTTCATCAAATCAAGGCAAAAGATCATGACATTTGAGGCCAGCCTTGTCTGTGCAGCAAGACCCAGAATCAAAAACAAAGTCAGTTATCACTGAAGAAGAATGCTCTCAGGGAAGTTTGTTCCCAAGTCCCTGCAGCATTTTCAGAATGGTCTCAGTCCACAGACTCCTCATTTACCAACTCTGTCCCTAAAGGAGATACCGTGTGTTTTCAAGGTCATTAGTGTATCTTGAAATCAAACCTCTATTTAAAGCTTGAGAGTAAAACATTTTAGGTCTAAAAGACCTGTGTGTGATCTGGGGAGATGACTCAGTTAGGAACGTATTTGCCTCACATGCATGAGAAGAATCTGAGTTCTGTTCCTAGAACCTGTGTATAGATGCAGGCTAACATGGCAGTACATGCCTGTAATCCTATGTCTGAGGAGACAGAGAGTGGAGGATCCGTGGGACGCTCTGGCAAGGAAGGCTAATATAATTCCTGAGCCCCAGCCAAAGAGGGGCTTTGTCCTAAATGAGGTAATTGGTGGTCTTCAAGTTGGCACCCAGATCCATCCTCTGAGCACCGTGCCACATGCACATACACATGGATACACACCCATTCACACAATTGTATGTTTCGTGACATGGAAGAAGTTTATATTATAGGTAAAATATTAAAACTCATTTTATGCATTAAACTTTGTTTCCCCCATACTAATAATAGTCCAAATTATTTTTCTGATGCTTTAAAAATAGATCGTGTGAATATATATGATAGTTTTATATGTAAAAATAGAGTATATGAATATATATAATAGATTTGTACTCGTAATGCGTTTCCGAGATGTGTCGTGTACATTGTAAAGTGCATTACAAGAGTGCTTAGCTTACATATTCAGCAAACTCATGCAATGTTCAGGGTATCTTACAAGCATTTCTTCCTCCCCACTAGTTTCCTGCCCTCCGCAATGGTCTCTATTGTCTGGAGGAGGCATATGCAAAGGGCGTCACCGATGGCCACACTCAAGCTATGCTGGCTTACGTGTTTGCCTTGGCTGGAAAAGAACAGCAAGTGAAATCCTTACTCTCGATCCTGGATCGATCAGCTACAAAAATAAGTAAGTCTTACTACAATTTGCCTTTGTGAGGAGAGAAACTCCTAAAATCCAAGTGCGGACCTCACTGAGGGCTTGGATTAGAGCCCGCCCTCCTGCTTCTCCTATGGATTAGAGCCCGCCCTCCTGCTTCTCCTATGGATTAGAGCCCGCCCTCCTGCTTCCCCTACAGAGCACGCCAGCACCCGTGTCTCAAAGAGTACCAGATATTTAATCTCCCTCTTTCTCTTTTCCACTGAATTTTTTCTCAAACAAAGTAAAGGAAATTAAGCATGCCACAGACAATAATAATTACTCCTGAAACTGCTTATGACCCCAAGGAGACGCCATATTTATTTTCCAGGGCCTGTATGGAAAATTGTCACAGACTGGTTAACTTAAACCTCAGAACACTTTTTTTTCTCTAGAGGGTAAAAGTCTAATATCCGAACGGCAGGAAGTTTGGGGACTTTGCCCTTATGTGGTGTCCCTCTGTGTGTGGACAGCCTTGGCGCCCTTTTGTAAGTCCTTGTCTCCTCCTCTTATACTCGCCATCAAACCGGTCTCTGTGGCACCTTAGAAAACTCATCTTAGCTACAGCACTCCTCTAAAGAACCTATCCCAAAATCCAGTCACATTCTGAGCTCAAGGCTTCAGGATATGATTTTAAAATTCAGGCCACAACAGGAATTCAAAGAATAGAACCTGTACCCTCTGAATGGGTACCTTAAAGGAGCTTGTTTTTAGGACTGTGAAAATTCTTTTTATAGAGACTGACTTCTCCCTGTTTTCTCAGATAATGTGATATATTGGGAAAAAGAAGAGAAACACCAAGCAGGCTCTCCATCCTTCATTCCTCCAGCACTTTCTGGCAAGACTGAGATGACATGCTATGTGCTGTTGGCTGTCATTTCTCAGGTCACTCAGGACCTCGATTATGCCAGTAAGATTGTGCAGTGGCTTGCCCAGAGGATGAATTCCCATGGAGGCTTCTCTGCCACACAGGTGATTAGCCTGATATGAGGTGAATGTGTTTAATGCCGAAGATGCCAGTCTAGATGACAGCAATCATGGTCATAAAAACATAGATTCTGGGGTGGAAAATACTTGATATTCTTTTTAAAGATTTATTTTGCTTTGTGTGTAAGAATGTTTTGTATGCATGTGTGTACACCACATACATGCCTGATGGATTACCCTGATCTTGGGTTACAGATGGTTGTGAGCCACCACGTGGGTTCTGGGAATCGAACCTAGGTCCTCTGCAAGAGCTACAGCGCCCTTAACATCTGAGCCATATCTCCAGTCCCCACATTTGATATTCTAAATCCGGTTTTATTTTGTCATGGGCTCGCCATTGTGTTTCAGACACTCTCACAAGGAGACTTTATTTTAGATGATAAATGAGTTTTAAGGAATTCAGGTTTTCTGTGTCTCTGTTGCACACTGGAAAGCAGAATGTAAGTCTAGAAGAGAGATTTTCTCTGTAAGAGCAGAGTCTCGGTACAGTAGCTATCTGCTGACACAATGGTCAAACCACATGTCAGTGAAGAACAAAGATTTCCCTCTGCTTCTGTCATCTCCACATCAGAGAAAGCAAAGGTTGGGGAACAGAAAACAAGAAAATAAATGGCCATGAAGTAATGAAGGATTCCTTCCCTCGCAGGAAAAATTGAAAGTCAGGGGAAATTCATTTAACAAAGACAATGTCCCTTTTTCTCCTCCTTTAAGGTCTAGTCCCCATAAGATGGCAGTCCCCATAATTGCCAGAGACCCTCTTCTGGCTTTTGTCCCTCTTTGAAGATGAGGGGACAGAGATGCAGTCATCACACTTAGCACACCTTCACTTTCTAACGAGATTTCTCATGATTTTCAGCAGTGGGGGTGATTATTTTTAGAAAATTAAAGCAAATTAAGATTTGTTAAAGAATACGAATTGGCAACAACTCATACCTCTGAACATTCTCTGTTGCCCCGGGCATCGTTTCTTATCCCTTCACCAGCTTCAGGAATGTTTGCAGAAACAGGCTGAAAGTCCCATAGTCAGCAGTGCCTGACCTTGCACCCCTGTTTCATGCAGGACACCACAGTGTGCCTTCTCGCCCTAACCCAATACATGAAGTTAACTGGCTCAAACTCTCAAAACACTGTCACCTTGAGCACTGAAGACTCTGAGGAGGTTTTCCCTGTCGACAACAACAACCGCCTTCTGGTACAGCACTCTAAATTAGCCGCAAGGCATGGACAATACGCGGTTGCCATAGAAGGAGAAGGCTGTGCGTTCATCCAGGTAATGGAAACCCTCCACAGAGGGAGAGCTGAGCTTGCCTGTGAGAGTTCAGACCAGTTACATGTGAAGAGTTTTGTCATTTGACTCTTTCTGTGATTATCTCTACTTCCCTCACATTTTTATAATCAGTAGCAGAAAATGCAGGATGTGTTACACTGAGGTTATTCACATTTTTATTAATTGCAAAGTTAACACACAGGGACTAGAGAGATAATGCAGTGATTAAGAGTACTGGCTACTCCTCTAGAGGACCTGGATTTGATTCTCAGCACCCACATGGTGGTTGCAATGCCAGTTCCAGATCTGACACCCTCTTCTGGCCTCCTTGGGCACTGCACACATGAAGTGCATACATGCAGGCAAAACACCCATACACATAAAATAAAATAATTCTTTAAAAAAGTAATAAAGTTGGCATAGAGAGTAATAGGATTCATGATAGCATTTTCACGATGTTTTGTTGTCTTTCTCCCCTTTCGTGTCACCTGCGGTCCTTTATCCCCTCCCAAAAGGAGCTCTGCTTTCCATTTCATGATGCCCTGTCTAGCTTCTCTCTCTCTCTCTCTCTCTCTCTCTCTCTCTCTCTCTCCATACAATGCATACTCATACAAGCACAGATATACAAATTAAAGCTTTTTATAATTAAATTTGCCCTTCAACAGTTTTTCATGAGCATAGCTGGCAGCCGGAGTTTCTTGAGGAATGCCGCTGGTAAGAAGTGTTCTAGCCTAGTCAGATTACATCACCACGCTGTGCCTCATGGAAACTACATAGTTTATCCTGGTTCCCTGATGACAATGACGGACAGCACATTGGTGGTGGAACATAGACAACGGGTCCTTCAGCTCTTGCTACAGGGTGATTTTCATGGTGTTCTCCTTTCTAGGCCACCCTCAGGTACAATGCGCCTCTTCCTAAGAAGGCATCAGCATTTTCTCTTTCCGTGGAAATGGGGGAAAGCAACTCTTCAGACATATTCCAGACGAAGTTTAACCTCACAGTGACCCTCGTGTAAGGGTAACATTTTGATATCCACTCCTGGGTTAGAGAATTATATCTAAGAATTATTTCAACTAGGACTGAAAAGAAGCAGGTTTGAGTGATGGTGACTATGGTGAAGCACATGTTGAAGGCTGATATTCTACTCCACAGGCGTGTCCCATGTTGAAGGCTGATATTCTACCCCACAGGCACATCACTGCCCTTTCAGAACCTGGTTTAGCAGCTAGACCTTCAGCAAGGTCTATACATGTATGGTTCGTGTTCCTCAGTTTATAACCCGTGAGCTGTTGCCTTGCTGACAGATAACAATGAGGAAGTCCTCCTCTGGTACTGGCTGTTCCTTAAGGCTAACAGGAACTTACCTAACATAAACAAAGGCATTTTGTCTGACTTTGCGAGACTGAGGAGACTTCACGTCCACAGACTTCATCATCTGCACCAGCTAACGTCATGTTGTACACTGTGACTCGGTTGTGATTATTCTTTGACATTCGAGAATGAAGTTTTCCAGACCCTGCCCTTCCAACTTTTGCCAGATCTCCAGACCTGAGCTTATTGGTGCATCTGTCCACCTGCCATCCTTGCTGAGAGAGTCATGTTTCTAAATCCATGTAGAAATAAGGTTTGCTTTTTCATTTCAGGTATACAGGAGTTCACAAAAGCTCCCGTATGGTTCTTGTGGATGTGAAGATGCTCTCTGGGTTTACTCCTGTCTTCTCATCCATTCAGGAGGTAAAGAGGAATGGCCCTGTTCCCTGGCATAGACATAATGAGAACGCATTAAGAAAAAATCAAACTAAATAATGAAATTCTTCATCCGAGCATACTTCTTCAGATTTCGTGTTTGGAGGAATTCTATTCCTTCTCTGCAACAGCACAGTCATCATGCCTATTGCTCAGCATGTATTTCTTTACCCAGTTACCTTGTATACTCACAGAAACCCTGCGGTACAAAGGACATTTTCCTAAATAGAAGGCACAGTGCTCGTTTCTAGAGGGGATTCTCGGGAATTCTAATGCCTGATCCTCATCCCTTCCTGTCAATCTCTTCAAAGCTTAAACACAATGGCCAGGTAACGAAGACAGACATAAAGAATGGTCACGTTCTTTTCTACTTGAAAAACGTAAGTCCAGCAACAATAGTTTTTTCTTCATGCTTTGTTTCACGGCTTTGTTTTCTGAAGGGTGTTTGAAAGCTTCTATTTATTAGAGATGTGTGTGAAAGAGCTTATTGTTTTAATGAGACACTGAATATAGTCAGTGTTCTGCCTCGCTAATCATATCGTTTATGTTAACAAGCTATTTCGTGTAAGTCATGGTTACCTGACTAGATAGTTCGTGTTTCCAAGCATCTTCATTCCTTAATGCATGGAATGTAGTCATTTACAGAGATGAATAATCAATCTTCCACAGCTTGAACATCAATGAAGGATAACCTGACTATTGTTTAAACTGTGTATATCTAAGTGTATACTGTGACATTTTGATATACATATGCATTGCAAGTTATTATAAACAAACTAACAATACTCACCATATAATTACCTTTTTAGTATAATATTTTAAAATTTATCCTGAGTTTTGAACATGTATATGACATATTTTGGTCATAGTTACTCTTTATTCCCCCACACTTCCTCCCAGGAACCCCACCCACCCCCCACCCACCCACACACCCTCCCAATTCCATGTCCTCTTTTTAATAACTCACTGGGTCTAATTAGTGCTATCCCTATGCACACGGGTATAGAACTGTCCCCTGTTGCATGGTCAACCTACCAGAGACCACACCCCAGAAGGAAACTGACTCTCCCTGTCCTCACAGACTTCCACTGTTGATGCTGAGAGACATCCTCCTTCTAAAAGGCCCAATAATTTCCTGCTGTGCACATACCACAGTTTCTGTCTCTATCAACATGGGTTATTTCGAGTTATTTCTGTACCTTAGCTATTGTGACCAATGTTAAAGTGAGCATGGCAGTGCCTCTTCAAGATAATAACATGATTTGTCTTGGATGCGTACTCACTAGTAGGCCTTCTGAATCATACAATAGTTCACAATTCTCTAACATGTTCAGCTAAGCAGTGTAACTTTAGTATTTACATGATTTAACATCAGCTGACTATTTTGCTATTTTATTTTTTTATTTTATTTTACTATTATATGAGATAGTGGTGGACTTTGCTTTCTGTTTTAATCAAGTAGATGATGTGCTTGTGGGGTAAGTTTCTCAGTGATTTCCTTTTTTCAGACCTACTAGGACTTGCTGATCATTTGTGTCTTCATAGGTTTCCAGGGCACCAACCAGCTTCACCTTCTCTGTTGAGCAAACAAACATTGTGTCCAACATCCAGCCTGCCCCAGTCACCGTCTACAGTTACGAGAAAGGTAAGCAACCACTTCCCAGCCTTGATTATTGCTATAGCTCACACTCTGAGCCACTGCATTCCCCCAAATCATCACTCTGTCTTCAAAAAGTGATCAAGGGATAGGTTTTTTTATTATTACATGATGTGAGTTCTGACTGTGCCAGTTCCCAAGGTATCCAACACTTAAAATCTCTTTGATGAATTGTGAAAAGATTCATCCTTAACTTGAAATATAAACGGTGCTAACCTTCCAAGCCTTTTTCATTTTTGTCATTACCAAATCAAAGATTTACTATTAGATGCTGCTTCTATGGTTTTGACTTAAGAATTGAAGGGAAAACCGGGCGATGGTGGCGCACGCCTTTAGTCCCAGCACTCGGGAGGCAGAGGCAGGCGGATCTCTGTGAGTTCGAGGCCAGCCTGGTCTACAAGAGCTAGTTCCAGGACAGGAACCAAAAGCTACGGAGAAACCCTGTCTCGGGGGAAGGAAAAAAAAAAAAGAATTGAAGGGAAAACCCTTATAGGACAAATATAATGGATTATGTTTCAAAACCGTGTGTTGTGGGGACCGTGACACGTCTTCTGGAAGGTCAGCTCATGAAAATCTATCAAGGAGTAGATGAACAGTCTGTCCTTACTAATTTAATGCATTCCATCACATGACTTTAGTAGAATATTTAAGGATTGATAAAATACATGAGTGATTACTTTTCTTGGAAAATTATTGGAAAGACAATATTTAATCATTAAATAGTCTTTGTATGGCCCGCCACAGTCTAGTTACACACAGTTGAAGATTTTTAAAGACAAATGCTTTTCTTATTTTTCAGATGAATACGCCCTTGATTCTTACAGCATCAATAGCGTTTCAGAGTCCCAATAAGACAGCAGAGCATAAAGAAAAGTAAGGACATTGCATTGACGCCTTCACATATGCTTCTTAAAGTCTCTCTTTTTATTAATAATTTAACATGTTAATATATTTGTACACATACTTACACATCAGCAGGCATGTTATATTTACAGATTTGGGTATATATATAATATAAGGAGAAATATACACATGTGTATTTATTGTTTAAACTATGTCTTAAATCTCAGGAAACTATTTCTTTGAACAAACTGTTCCTCTGGTCACCATCCTAACAGGGAGCCATGACCAACCAACTGCCTGACATCCTGAAGGGTCTTCAATCACAATGACTTCTTGACAGCTTCACTTCCTTTCTTCTCATTAAACGACATTATTTCAAGTCTGAGGTCATTATTTTCTATTTATTCTTCTTAGTTTTCATTATAGAAATCTTAGAGCTTTGTTTAAGTGCAACTAAATAATTTGCTTCATTTTTTTTCAACTTTAAACTCAAATTTGGGCACCTAAATCATAACTAGAATCCTCCAAAACCAAAGAGGGAGAGAAATAGGTGGAAGTGGAGGCAGGGAGACTAGATTAAAGTTAACAAGGACTCTGTCAACTCGACACAGAAACACACTCAATGGAACAGAAATTGGAGGAGACAGGAAGCAGAAAAGAGTCCTGAATTAGTAATAGATTTATTGAGTACAAGATTGAGAGGCTAACTGAAGGGCATTTTGTCATTTTAAACCTGCTGTGCTGCATCAAGCCTAGCACTTGTACCAGAAAAGCAATGCTATATACTCTTTGGTCTGGCTTAGTGTTCCTGCTGTGGTAATGAATTTGAATTGAGGACAAAAAGGTGGGAAGAAGCTGGAGAAAATGATAGAAACGGAAAGTTTCTGCATCAACTTTCACATGGGCTTCTGGGTTTGCTAAGATTCTTTACAGGCAAGAAAAACTACCCAGTTCTCCGCTTGTGCAGTTACAGAATTTGGAACCAAGATCTTCTAGACCAGTGGTTCTCAACCTTCCTAATACTGTGCCCCTTTAATACAGTTCCTCATGTTGTGGTGGCCCCAACCATGAAATTATTTTCATTGTTACTTTGTAACATAACCGTTTTGCTACTGTCATGAATCGTAATGTTAATGTCTGTGTTTTCTTGTTTTTGTAAAGATTCTCTTTTCCTCTGTTTTTTTTTTTGTTTGTTTGTTTGTTTGTTTGTTTTTCAAGACAGGCTTTCTTTGTGTCGCTCTGACTGTCCTGGAACTTTCTCTGTAGACCAGGCTAAGCTCAAACTCAGAGATCCCCTGCCTCTACCTCCCAAGTGCTGTGACTAAAGGCATGTGCCACCATGTCCAGCTAATATCTGTGTTTTCTGACAGACAACCTGTATGAAAGTCTGAGGTCATTGTTTTCTATTTATTATTCCTAGTTTTCATTATAGAAATCTCAGAGCTTTGTTTAAGTGCAACTAAATAATTTGCTTCGTTTTTTTTTTCCATTTTAAACTCAACATGACACCCACCAGGGGGCCATGACCCACAGGTTGAGAACAGTTTTCCTGCCAGGATACAGCAAAATTTGAAAATATCCAGCGTTTGAGTGGTGAGATGTGCTTCCTCCTCGTGCGGTTCCTCTGCTCAGAGTGTCGTTCTCACAGTCCCTACGCACATTTACCCAGTTACCCTTGTGACTGATGGCACAGACAAGCAGTACGTTTATAATATAATCAAGCAATGTACACAGACATAATAGATGAACATAATATGAGAACTGAGAAGGTGATAAATGTGGGAGCTGTAAAGACTAGAGAAGGGTCAGGGGATCCAGAACACGATGCTGGGGACAGGAAAGATTGAAAGGATAATCTCATTCAGCAGTGACATTTAAGCAAAGGCCTGAAATATGAGAAAGAGCTCATGACATAAATGTCTCAGCAAGGAAAAAAAAAACTCATAAGGTAGAGATTGGTGTGTGATCAGGAAAAGCAACTAAGTGTGAATAGAGCAACAGAGGAAATCAAGGATGGGCACCAGATGCCAGACCTGGTAGGGGACTGAGTCGTTACTGAGACTTTAGCTTTCTCTCCGTACAAAACTGTAACTCATTACAGGGTTTTAGGTAGCAGTAGCTGACTGGTTGTTCTGATAGGATCACCTGACTAGAGTTAGTGAGGACAACTTGTACGATCATAACAATTGGAGGGAATGTTACCTACACATTGTGTGTGTGTGTGTGCGTGTGTGTGTGTGTGTGAATATATCCAATATGCATGAACAAATCTAACCAAGAATATGAAAAACATGTACAATGAAACCTTGAGGATAGTGTACTACGTGGCATTTTCCTTCTCCAAACTGAAACATTCTTCCAGTATAGAAAGGAAGGCACATGAGCCTCCGGAGGGAAACAAAAGCTCACATAGCCAAGAGAGGAAAAACTTAAAAGATTTACAAGGTCCCTACCCAACAGTACAGAAGGAATAAACAATTTCCAGGGGTGGAAACTCAACCACCTGTGGAAAGCAAGGATGTTACGACCACGCCTGCAGGTGGTGTAGAAAGCTCCAAGGATCCAGCTTTCAGCAGTCACCTTGGGGGTAATGTTTCTGGAGATGTAGCTGCTTTTAACTTATCCCTGCTCCCTCTAAGTAACCCCTCACCTGTGTTCCTGTTAGTAACCCCAATAAAAACTCTTTTGTGGTAATGTCCCCTTACAAGCTAATATATTAGAAAACTTAACAGGGAGTGGAACTCTTTGATAGAATTAAAAGGATTAAGACTTAAGGCCTTCCTGGAGGAAGTGTGTCACTGGGGGTAGCCTTTAAAGTTTTCAAAAGCTTACACCCCACCCAGATCTCTCTCTCTCTCTCTCTCTCTCTCTCTCTCTCTCTCTCTCTCTCTCTCTCTGTGTGTGTGTGTGTGTGTGTGTGTGTGTGTGTGTGTGTGTGTGCTCATGCCTGTGGATTAGCATGTATCTCTCTACTTCTCCAGTGCCATGTGTGCTGAGATGCTCCCTACCATGTTGATAATGGACTAAGCCTCTGAAACTGTAAACAAGCCCCCCAATTAAATGCTTTCCTTTTATAAGAGTTGCTGTGGTCATGGTGTCTCTTCACAGCAATAAAACAGCGACTAACAAAATTTGGTACCAGTGACTGGATGGGGTATTGTTGTGACAAGCCTGACCCTGCTGTTTGATGGGGGGAAATGGAAGACTGTGGGACTAAGGGACTAGAAAAGTGGTTGGAAGCTTTAAGTGAGACTTAATGGGTCATCCTAGTAGGAGGATGGAAGACAGTGCTGAGCATAATCCGAACTGTGGGGGTCCAGCTCAAGAGGTTTCACAAAACAGAAGATATTAGTAAGTGACCTAGAAACTGCTCTTGTGGTATTTTACTGAAGAATATGCCTGTCTTCTGCCTCTACTCCCCAAAATCTGCCTGAGGTTAAA
Source organism: Chionomys nivalis (assembly GCF_950005125.1). Classification (NCBI taxonomy): domain Eukaryota; kingdom Metazoa; phylum Chordata; class Mammalia; order Rodentia; family Cricetidae; genus Chionomys; species Chionomys nivalis. The sequence continues at coordinate 22,617,781 of NC_080086.1, forward strand.
TTGAAGAGTTTTAGATTACTGGTGTACAAGGAGATTTCAAGACAGCCAAATATTGACTGTGTCGTGTGGTTATTAGTAATTCGTCTGATGCTGATCTATAATAAAAAAGGAGCAAGTTGGACAAAGAGAAAGACAAGCTGTACAATTTGAAAAGAAATGGAGCACCAGGAAGTGTAATAAAACTAAGTTCAATGCTCAAGAAGATAAAAATTTTCAAGAAAAGCCTGATGCTAAATGAAATGAAGGGAGCAGTGACCTCTGAGCAAGACCAAACTAAGCTTCCAACCTGTGAAAACAAAGAAAAACGTATGCAATGAAGGAAACCATTGTTTCTGCTGCTGAGATGAAACACCATGGCCAAAACATCTTAGGGGGAAAAGTCCATTTGCCTTACACTTCCATCTTACCATTCCTCATTGAAGGAAATCAGACAGGAACTCAAACAGGGCAGGAACCTAGAGGAAGGAGCTGATGCGTAAGGAGACACCTTATGTCTCAGAGAAGGCATGACTGGGAACATAGCATTGGTACTAACCCGTGGGCTTGATTTGCATTAGCAACTAGCTAGTTGGGTTAAAAGTAATAGCTTCTGGAACCTTGTTTTTGACTCCAACAGGGTGCCCAGGTGAGAATTTTTCTCTCTGAAGCTAGTTTTAGCGACTCAGGCCTTTTTCCTGTATAAACAGTTAATTTCCTGGGCTATATGTTCTTATGTTAGTTGAAACCAAGGTGACAAGTAAATACAGAATATTAGTGCCTGTTAAGTCAGAGCAGAAGACCAGTAGATTCCACCTTCCTGAGTCTGCTGTTAGAGCAGACATACTACCTTCTGTATGAGGCTCTATTCTTATCAGTGACTACTGTCAATAAAGAAAATTTGTGGGGAACTATATATAAATAGTGGCTATGAGAACAAGAACTTGACTGAATCCTTTTCACCCCATGGCTTCATGGTGTGGGGGAGGTATCTGGTTGCCCTACAGTAAAAGTCAGATTTATACACTGCTGGGATACTATAGAAGGGAGAAATGCCATGATTTCACAGATTTTTATAGAATTGACAGTGACTTATCCGAAGAACAAGTGTGCCTGTAGCTCTGCAAAAACGGGTTACTCCAGGTGGAGTGTGTGTGTACACTTCCCGTGGAGAGTCCAATAGATCTGTCAGCTGTACATTTACTGTATAATACTTGTGGGCTCACCACAGGAAAGACCTCCCACAATCACAGATCAGTAGAATTACTCTTGTAAAAATGGCCATCCCACTAAAAGCAACCCTCAGATGTAGTGCGATCCCCATCAAAATTCCAATGCAACTCTTCATAGAAATTAAATAAAATAATCTTGAACTTAAGATAGAAGCACAAAAGCCCAGGATAGTCAAAACAACCCTGACCAACAACAAAGCTGGTGAAAATTTCACCATCCTAGATTTCAAGTTACACTACTATACTATAGTAATTAAGACAGCATGTGATAGCATAAAAATTGACACATACCCAGGTTTGGTAGCTCATACTTTTAATCCCAGCACTCAGGAGGCAAAGACAGGCAGATCTCTGGTAGTTCAAGACCAGTCTGTTCTGTAGAGCCAGTTCCAGGACAGCCAAAGCTACACAAGGAAAGCTCATCTAAGAAAAAAAAAAAAAGGACACATTGATCAATGGAATAGGATTGCAACCCGACATAATCACACACTTCTGAAGACCCCTCATTTCTGTCAAAGAAGACAACAGCACACAGTGAAGAAAAGACAGACCCTTCAACAGATACTGTAGGAAAATGAAACTAGATCTTTATATCTCATCCCGCCCAAAACTCAATTCCACATGGACCAAAACCTCAGCATAAGACCTGGAACCCAAATTGTAATTAACACAGAAGAAAGCAGGAGCCACATTTGAAATCACTGGCACAGGAAAGGACTTCCTGAACAAGACCCTGGCGGTGTAGACATTCAGACCAACACCTGATAAATGGCACCTATGAAAAGAAAAGGTCACCAATATTTAAGTGAAGAGGCAGCCAACCAAATGGGGGAAGAATTTACCAGCTGTGTATCTGGGAGTTTCCATCCAGGACATGCAATGAACCCAAAAAACTAAACACCAAGAAAACAACAACCCAATTTAAAATTATGACATGGAACTAAACATAAAGTTCTGAAAAGATGAAATAAAAATAGCTGAGAAATTTTGCTTTCAAATTCAATATCCTTAGCCATTAGAGAAACGCAGACTAACTTTGAGATTTCATCTTACCCCAGTTAGATGATGAATTTTCTACAGGGGCATTTTTATTGTGTGTGTTGGGGTCAGGGAATGCCATGAAGTCTTGAAAAAAGACAGAATGGATGAATTCTGTCTCCCTTGACAACCCCGAGTTGATCTCTGAATGCTAACATCATGTGACATAAAGCATGAGTCTGCAAAATAAAATGGCACATTCCTTATGTCCTGTTTGTCTTTCTTCCTCCCTCCCAGGAGCATACACTGTGGGCAGAAGGGTGGAAATTACACTGCATAATCCTCTCGTTTTTCCGCTAGGTTCTCTGCCAGAGCAAGATTCACAATGGAAGAAAACACACCAAGTTATTGTGCTCGATGAGTTAAGAAAAAGATTGTCCCCACTTCTGTTTTTCCTTAAAACCTTTGTTTGTAGTGCTCTGTACTCATGTGAGTTTCAGTTTATGTCTCGAAATACCAGTAATTGAAAATGCAGCTCCCCCAGTGTACACTAACATGGGGAGGACACCTTCATTCTCAGCCCACTCAGTTGCTCAACGCTCTGCAAACACCTGTCTCAGGAAGTGACATTGGTTCAAATGTCCAAAGGTAATGATGTTTTACACAGTCATTTTAAGTAGTTTTATCCTGATAGTTTAAAAGATTTGCTGTTTAACTAACGTGCCAAAATTAAGAGCAGCGAAGACATCCTCTAACTCTTGTTGGTGTAAATATTTATTCAGCCATAATTTTGCTTTTTATTCATTGCCGTTAAAGCTTTGGTGGTTAGTAGAATATGAATTTGTCAGTCTTGCTGAATGTGCAATAGTTGTTGGAATGATAAAGGGCTTGTCATTTTACACACCAGTTTGTTTATTTTATGGAGTCGGACAAATGCCATAATGCACATGCAGGGGTCAGAGCACAGCGTCAAGGGGTACTTACTTATCTCTTACCATGGGAGTCCTGAGGCTCAAACTTGAGTCGCCACACTCGGGCACAGGTGCCTTGACCCTGCTGAGCCATCTCATGGGCTCCACAGGCTTATGTTTGACATCTGGCAAAAAGTCTGCCATTCAGATTCAACTTTGGCCTCAGTCTATTTCAACACCATTTCTGGAATCCTTGAAATTCTGTATGATCAATAATCTTACGGTTGTTGCAGCCATCACTGCCCTATGGCTGACCCTAAGCATGACTTGGGGATTGTTGTAGTGTGTGAAGCCCCTCTTCCTAGTATCACATGTATTTCAGTTGTGCCCCAGAGTAAAGACCTTCCTTCTGGTGTCAATCTAAAACACTAACATTTATGTAAACTCTTAGAATCAAGGACTCTTCAGCTTGTCTTAAGCAATTTATTTCTGGTACGAGACAATGATGATACTAGAAATTAGCTCTTCTGGCTCATTCTGGAATTTTTTTATATTCACGTGTAAATGACCATTTTGGGTTTAAAATCTTCTTTTTCCTTTTCCTCACTATCCACTCTCTGCCAGGAACTGCACAGTAGTGAGAGAGAGCATGGGAGAAAACTGGAGGGGAACACCTCTCACATACTGTAGACAGTGGCTCTCCAGCATGATCACTTAGCCTCGCACTGAGAAGTGCAAGAATATCCTAAGTACAGGAGTTCATTCAAGACAAACTAATTTAACAAGCACTGAGCCGCAGTCGAGGTTATTAGCAGATGTGGCTTTACATGTGTAATGGGCTGAGTGTAGACCATGGTCCTGATCAAATAAAAGCATCTCATGGAGTACTGTATCAACAAAAGTCTTGTTGCATCAAAAACTAAACAAGGTGATATTTTAATTTATTCAGATTTGCTAAACACATTGGATTCAAAACTGTGTCTTTAATTTAAAAGGTGGTAGTCAGTAGTCATCCCTAGCCTTTGAATGGGAGCTCTAGGAACTTGGTGTAAAAATGACTCAAAAGAGAGATTTCTAAACTCTTACAGCTGACTGATGTACAATATCTGTTGTTTTGAGCTGGTCTGGTTATTTTAGCGTACCGGTTGAATACGCGTTCACTTACAGTACAGAGCCATACTCTCAAAAGAATGAATGAAGGTATAGTTAATGCATCTACTAAATTAAAATTTAAAATTAGTTTTAATAAGGATCATAATATGATCTCTGTCTTCTAAACTTGAAATTAAACGATTAAATGGTCTTGTTGTAAAGGACCCTCTCCCTTTCCTATCTCTTTTTAGAACAAGATTTCTTATTGCTTCTACCTATCTATACACAACAGGAAATAAGATATAAAAAGACAGGTAAAGAATAGGAAATCAAAATTTTTGTCAAACTAGCAATAATCAATATCCATCCAAAGATACACAATCTCATCAAGGGAGCCAAATGTAGTATACATTTAATTTTATGAAAAAACAATTTTCAAACAAACTTTTCTCCTGACCCTCCTAGAGCCTCACACATGATAGGAAACACAAGGTCACTGAGTAACATTTCAGTCCTTTTTTTTTTTTTTTTTTTTAATTTGAGCGATGATCTCACTTTGTTCCCCTGGCTGGCCTAGAACTCACTGCATAAACCAATTTGGTCTTGAGCTGGTGAGCAATCCGCGCCTCTGCCACACAAGTGCTGGCATTATAGCCCTGTGCCACCCCACCTTTCCCCAGCCTGCTCTCCACTTCTTATTTTGAGTCAGGGTCAACAAATTTCTCAGGCTGGGCTTAAACTCACTCCTGCTCCCAGGCTAGCCTTGAAGTTATATCCTTCTGCCTCAGTCTCATGAGTACCAGGGGCACAGACATGCATCATAATAGCCAGCAAAATAGACAAACTTCAATCTTATGATGACTGTATATTAATTTCCTTATTTTCATGGCTCTGTAAAGTAGATCAACCAGTCCTATCTTGGAAAACAAAGAGAACAATGAATCAATACTGATGAAAATGTTTTATTTCATCTGTGAAAAATTCAATATGAATACTTATCAAATAGAAATCATTCCCTTATAGAATAATCAATCTTTATTTCCTTGATGTTTCGTGATTTATTAAATATGTACATATGGCTTAGGTACAGCTGAACTGTCATTTTCTTTATAATAAATGAAGATAAGAGAACCATAAAAAAAATAAAAGTCAAATTTCTACACATTGGAGGGAGGGCTGGGGAGGTAGTTCAATCAGTAAAATGCTTCCCATGTAAGCATCAGGACCTAAGTTTGTATCCCAGCATTCATTCACATAAAAAGCCAGGCATGGAGGTGTGCACCTGTGTTCATTCACACAAAAGGACAGGTGTGGAGGCATGCACCTGTGTTAATTCACATAAAAGGCCAGGTGTGGAGTTATGCACCTGTGTTCATTCACACAAAAGGCCAGGTGTAGAGGTATTCACCTGTGTTCATTCACATAAAAGGCCAGGCATGGAGGTGTGCACCTGTGTTCATTCACATAAAAGGCTAGGCATGGAGACATGCACCTGTGTTCATCCACATAAAAGGCCAGGTATGTGTGGAGGTGTGCACCTGTGTTCATTCACATAAAAAGCCAAGTGTGAAGGTATGCATCTGTGTTCCTAGCCCTATGAGGCAGAGATGGAATGATCACAGCAGCTTGCTGGCCAGCCAGTGTATCCAATTGGTGAGCTCTTGGATCAGTGAGAGATGGTTGCCTCCAAAATTAAGATGGGGAGCTGTTGGGAAGGTACCTGATGACATCATCTGACCTCCACACTTACATGCATCCTCAGACACACACACCTGTAATGTCAGACTTTCGCTGGGGAGGCCTGACACAAACATCTATTCACCCCAGAATAGGAAGCAATGACAGAACAAAGTCATGATTCTACCAAGGTCTAACTTGGCTTTATTTATTTCAATTTCTTAAAAAAGAAAAAGAAAAAAAAGACACTGAGGGACACTGAAGCACATACCTCTAAGCTTACCTTATCTAACATTCTGAGGTAAATTTCATTTATTATGTCATTTGGGAGAAGGCATTGCTCCCTGAATTACCAAGAGCAGATTGATATTAGATATTAGTATTCATTGTCCTTTTTTAAAAAAAATCAGACATATTGATTGATTTCATCAAACTGTGTGATTTATTTTATTTTTTAATTGTTTAAAGTGCTGAGTATTAGTCTGAGTTGCTGGCAGCCTTTAGGCACAATTTTTCAAATTTTACGGTAACTTCAAAAAGTCAATAAAAGAATAGAGATGGTATTGGAAATTATCTGGAATTGATTTTTTTAATAGTTAAGTGGTTAATATGTTACAAAAATAAGTGGTTGGTAGTTTACTTTCATTGCCCATCAGGTAAAATAAAAGCCAGTGGCTCTGGACAACGATCAGAGGTCAAGGGACCGAGGGCTCAGAACCATTCTCCGTTTCTGGCCCTCTCCACCATGAGGGGAAACCAGCAGCTCACACTAGTCTCCTTTTTACTGTTACTGCTTCTTCCCAGAGATGCCGCAGCTACTGCAAAACCGTAAGCAATTCTTACTTCATAAAACCCTTCCTTCCTACCGTGTTATCTCTTTCCTGGCTTCCTATGCAGTTACCCATTGTCAAAGAACTTGGAGGGACCAGTAAGTTGTCATGGGTCATGTAGAAGATCTACTCCAGTTCTAGAAACTTCAGATATATGGGGCAGGAATCTTGTCAAACAGCACTAGATAAAAATATAGAATTTCGGCCAAAAAAAAAAAAAAAAAGGATAAACTGTTTTTCACAGTGGTTCTCAACCTTCCTAACGCTGCAACTCTTTAATATAGTTCCTCATGTTGCGCTGACCCCAACCATAAAATTATTTGTATTGCTATTTCATTACTGTAATTTTGCTCTGTTATGAATTGTAATGTAAATATCTGATATGCGGGATATCTGACATGTCACCCCTGTGAAAGGGTCGTTCAGTCCCTCAAAGGGGTTACAACCGACCGGTTGAGAACCACTGGTTTATCAATTCATAAATGCCCTGCATCGTCCTGGTATTGGGAAGTAGCTCAGTGTCTCTGTTTCCCTAAGTTGAGGGGGCCACCCAAGGCAAATGGATGAGAGACTGCATGAGTCTCTTTTTTGAATCTTTCAGAAAACATAGGGGCTGCAGTAGATTTTAGAAAACATTGACAAAATTCAGACCCTTCCTGAAATATCTCACAATATGGAAAAAGAGATATGGTACTCAAGAAAAAGAAAGAAGTAAAGAGATAGCCCCAAAGAGAAACAGCAGAGACCCATGAAGAAAATCTTAGTCTTCATAGGGCCGATGCATGAAAGGGATCTTTGACAAGTTTGGCAAGTTCTAATGAGATAAAAATTTTCAGGACAGACAGACACTCAGGAGGTGAGAAGCAATGTGAAATATACAACCTTGCGGAGCGGGGCACGTTCGGGTGCCTGACCGTGAACAGCAAGGACGTGCCGGGAAAGGCGTGTTCTCCTCTTGGCAGTGTCTGGGATGTTTGCTGATTACATCAGCAGACTACTGGCTTACATCACCAGAGAGTGAGGGGAAGGAGGGAGCTGAGGTTGCTTCTTAAACTTGATTGTGAAGCAATTCAGCTTTCCCATGTGTGGCATGTTAGTTTCTAGTGCTTTCTGGGTGAGAGATTTGTGGTACTCGTATAGAGCCTGAGACCACAGACGGTTGAGTTTTTAAGGCTTCCAGTGATGAACTACTGATTAGTTCATGGTTTGGAAATTTGGAATTTTTAACCAAAATATATGATAGCTGTCATGTTGTAATAAGAGCGGCAGGGCTGCGTCCCCGGCACCCAGCCGCCCACATGGCTAGCTTATGCCCCGAAATAATTACACGGAAACTGTATTTTTTTAATCACTGCCTGGCCCATTAGTTCCAGCCTCTTATTGGCTAGCTCTTACATATTGATCTAACCCATTTCTAATATTCTGTGTAGCACCATGAGCTGGCTTACCAGGAAAGATCTTAACCTGCGTCTGTCTGGAGTGGGAGAATCATGGCGACTCCCTCACTCGACTTCTTTCTCCCAGCATTCTGTCTGTTTACTCCACCCACCTAAGGGCTGGCCTATAAATGGGCCAAGGCAGTTTCTTTATTAAATGAAAGAGAGAGTCTCCTACAGGGAGCTTGACTGGTCCAGGGACATCTTAGAGGCAACTCGGCCTCCTCTCTTCTCTCCAGAGGTTGTTCACTGCTTCTGTAACCATGGAGAGATGTCATCAATCCTGCTGGTCTCAGCTCTCCAGAACTCATAAGATTTACTTCTTGAGTCTCAAGTTCCTCCCTGCCCCTCTCCAGGAAGAAATGTTCCAATTTGGAGGAAATTGCTACACAGCAATAACTTGAATTGATCTCCCAAAGTCTCTAATATTAGATGTTGATATTAAACATTCTGTGGATGAACATTTCCTGAAAGCCAGAGAATCACGTCAGTATTTAATCTGGGATTTTTATGGTGACCTCTGGGGAACCCAATCTTGCTGAAACCTATTACTGATGGCAATATGAAATACACTAGGAAATTACATCCTTTTAATCCTTCATGGTTAATCCTCCTCCTCCCCACAGACAATATGTGGTGCTGGTCCCATCACAGCTTGACGCAGGAGTTCCTGAAAAGGCCTGTGTCAACCTCCAGCACCTGAACGAGACTGTGACCCTCGACATAATTCTACAGTATGAAAAGCAGACTACGAACCTCCTCACAGGCCAGATGGTAGAGAAGGATTCCTTCTACTGCAGCCCTTTCACGGTCAGTGTCCTTCCCGGGATGTGTGGTACTGGTAGAGAAAGAGTAACCAAGTTGAACGTTATGTTCTCATCTATCAAAAGGAAAAATATCTTAAGGAAAATCTAACTTAAATTTCTTTTTATGAAACTTACAAACAGATCTAATGAAGTGCTTGAAAGGTTACCATAGCTATAGGAAAGATTTAATTTTACGTTAAAATGACTTCTGATGGGGCTGGAGAGATGGCTCAGTGGTTAAGAGCATTGCCTGCTCTTCCAAAGGTCCTGAGTTCAATTCCCAGCAACCACATGGTGGCTCACAGACAGAATATTGTATACATAATAAATAAATAAATAAATATTTTTTTAAAAAAATGACTTCTGAGGTAAATACTCTTTATACTTTTACAGTATAAAGTATAAAGTATTGAGATTCTTCTTTTAAGATTTATTTTCACAAGCTGGATGGTGGTGGTGCACACCTTTAATCCCAGCACTCGGGAGGCAGAGGCAGGTGAATTTCTGTGAGTTCAAAACCAGCCTGATTTACAGAGCGAGTTCCAGGACAGACTCCAAAGTTACACAGACCCTGTCTCAATAAAACCAAAAAAAAAAAAAAGATTTATTAAAAGATTTATTTCACTGTCCATGTCTCTGTGTATGTGCACATGAGTGCAGGTAACTACTGAAGACAGAAGGGGGCACCCTAGAGCTAGAGCTGTGGAAAGTGGTGAGCCTCATGACATGGATATGGAACCCTAATTCCTCTGCAAGGGCAGTGTGTGCTCTTAACTGCTGAGCCATCCTCAGAGGTCTTGAATACAAACTCATAAAAGCCAAGTTACTCATGTAAGACAGACAGCTGATACTGGCCTTGGAAGGTGGAATGTGATAATTATTTTTAATACCAAGACTTCACTTGAAAATGAAGACACCATCTGCTTCATTGTGGTGGCTGCACTGAAGGATGTCCCGCTGTTTCCTCCCTCGACCTAAGTAGTGAATTGCTAACATCACGTGACACAATCGTAGCAGTCTCTGGATGTGACCGGAAATTGAATCCTTGACATTCCCTTGCCAGTTCTCAGGGTTTCACACGGAAAACAGACCCTGTAAAAGCTGAGCACTCAGACGCGAGTTTCTGTCTTGCAGATCTCCAGTTTGCCAGCATCCTCAGCATTCATTATCGTGCAGATAAAGGGACCGACCCAGAACTTCACAAGGACAAGGCCAATGCAGATAAGAAAAGCAGAGAACATAGTCTTTGTCCAGACAGACAAGCCCATATACAAACCGGGACAAACAGGTATAAGGAATTAACTGAGCAAGGACAACTGTGGGGATGTGGGTGGGTTGGTATTCTTTATGACTAAGCCGCAGTCACGGCACCTCTGGCCCTGGGTTCCCACTGTGCAGGAGTGGGGAGACTGTGTGCTCATTTCCCACCCCCCCACACCCAACACAGAAACTTTATTAATTACAACACTCTTTGGTCAATAGCTTAGGCATATTTCTAGCTAACTCTTACATCTTAAATTAACCCATTTCTATTAATCTGTGAATCACCCTAAGGGTGTGGCCTACTAGTAAGCTTCTGACTGGCGGCCAGTGTCCTTCTCCTTCAGCAGTTACATGACATCTGACTCCACCTACTTTCTCTCTATATCTCTGTTTGGATTTCCTGTCTGGCTTCATTCTATTAAGCCATTGGCCAAAACAGCTTCTTCAATAACCAATGGTAATAAAACATATTCATAGCATACAGAGGGGAACCAGTGGAGTCTCACAGAGAAAATCTCTGTTTCAGTGAAATTCCGTGTTGTCTCTGTGGACACCAGTTTTCACCCGCTGAATGAAACGGTGAGTCTCCTTTTGGTGGATGAATTTAAATGAGAAAAATATGCAAACACTTAAGTCTCATTCATTAAAAAAATAATAACTTGAAATCATGAAAGAGATACTAAGTCTACCACAGAAGATTGCCCGAGCGTACCAGTACCAGAAGCGTATGCAGTGGTGGCGTCCATGCGGTTCACCAACTGCTTTCTTAAAATAGATAAAGCACTCAAAAACAAGCAGCCATGGTGATGTATGCTCCTAGTCCCAGAATATGGGAAACTGAGTTGAAGGGTCACAAGGCCCTGGCCGCCTGTACCACACAGTAAGACACTGTCTAAAAAATAAATAAATAAAAAGATATTCAGTTGAAAATGTTCTCTTAAGAGATTCCAGTCACTCCAAAAGTGCATCTGGTTTCTCTTAAGCAAATATCATTTGCAAAACAATAGTATACTTATTATTCAGCTCTTTCACCCAGCTAGATTTCCTCAATCAGTTGTCATAAAAGGAAAGTTGTGACTTCTGAAGAGATTTATGTTCTACACTCAGGAGGCAGAGGCAGGCAGATTTCTGTGAGTTCGAGGCCAGCCTGGTCTATAGAGTGAGTTCTAGCCAGGCGATGGTGGCACATGCCTTTAATCCCAGCACTCGGAAGGCAGAGGCAGGCGGATCTCTGTGAGTTTGAGGCCAGCCTGGTCAGGAACCAAAAGCTACGGAGAAACCCTGTCTCGAAAAACCAAAAAAAAAAAAAAAAAAAAAAAAAAAAAAAAAAATTAGAGTGAGTTCCAGGACAGCCAGGGCCACACGGAGAAATCCTGTCTCGAAAAATGAGAGAGAGAGAGAGAGAGAGAGAGAGAGAGAGAGAGAGAGAGAGATTTATGTCCCAAACCAAACATGTAAAAAAGCTACAGATCAAACAGGGGATCTCTCCTAGCTCTGACAAGAGAAACAGAGACTTTGGTCCTCTGCGTCACAATTGCCTCTGACATCCGTGAATATGTGGGCAGCATGATTGGACTTTGGTGGGGGAAAAAAAATAGGAAGAGGAAGACCTGAAGTTGGGTGGGTAGAGAAGAGGGTATGGATCTGGGAGGAGAGGGGTGTGTGTGAATATGGTCAGAACACACTGTACAAAATTCTGAAAGAATTGGAAAGGACAAGTGATATGGGACAAGGAAATGAATCATAAATGAAAAAGGAGCAGTAAGTTCAGTAAACTTCTGAAGTTGTAATTTTATTCCACCACACACTCATATTCCTTTTTTTTCTTTTCAGTTCCCTGTCATTTACATTGAGGTAAGTCACAGACTGTACACCTAATTTAAAAGGAGGGTGCCCTACAAGACACTCTAGATTCTTTTCTCCTTTTAGATGCCACCTCAACTAAACAAGTGCTACATTTTTTTTTTGCCTACCTCAAGTTTTTTCTAAAAATAAAAGTTAAATGAAGAATTGCAGTTCTTTAGGGTAATGTGATTTCATGACTCCTCAAATATTTCAGGCCAAAATAAACATGTATCAAAAAGAGATTTACTATATCACATAGATGCAGGGTCTCCCTTCTAACCTGCTTGACTTCCAACATCAGGAGAAGTTGATGCATTCGGATGGTACAGCACAGGATCCATAGGATCCACAGCTGGTACACACACTGTCTGTTTTCTGTTATTCAGTCTGGGATTCTTTTTAAAAGTGGGTTCATGACTTTAGATCTAATTCTTCAACCACTGATTAATCTCCCAGTGTTATTATTGCCTGAAAAGCTGATCCTTAATCAAACTATATGTTTGAATTGTTTACACAACTCATATCTTTCTGTAGAATCCCAAGAGGAAACGAATTTTTCAATGGCTAAACATCGATTTACAAATAGGACTCCACCAGCTCTCTTTCCCACTGTCAGCTGAGCCAGCTCTTGGTACCTACAAGGTTGTAGTACAGAAGGACTCTGGGAATAAAATAGAGCACTCCTTTGAGGTGAACGAATATGGTAAGAAACCTCCAAGTATTTATGACACTGGAATCTTGGGGTTACTTCTGTGTATATGTGAGGTGCATGCATGTGTGTGGATGTTGGGGGCTGTATGTTTGCACTCTGTGTATTCATATGTGGATGGCAGAAGTCAGTGTCAGAAAACCAATTGAAAAACATGGCTCTCAACACTCCCGGAGCCTTCATAAGGTAGTGCCTTTCACAACCGTGAGAGAGGTTGGAAGAGAAGGATCCAACAAGAGGAAGTGGCAAATCTTAGAACGTGACTAACAAGTTCTGAAGTGGGCACAGGTTAGTTAGAGCATGAGGAAGTTGGGGTGGAAGAGGCGGCACCTTCAGCTGCTGGAGTGGAAGATTCCTGGGAATCAAAGACCCGCAGAGAGCTGTCACCTCTGATATTCTCCCACGCAGTAGACCACGGCTCTGGTAGCAAGGCTGGGGATGTCTGTCAGACTAGCTAGCACTTGATAAAAATGAGAGGCGGGGGGGAGGAAGCGAGGGAGGGAGGGACGGAGGGACGGAGAGAGGGAGGTCACACTGGAGCCCACTGGCCCTCTGTTCCTACATCTAACTGCGGTGGTCTTCAGACTCAGGGATATTCCACCCACCTTTGAAACCTTGCACAAAACTAGAGAAGTCTGGGAAATGCAGTCCCAATTTCACCAAGTTAGCACACAAACTGTCACAGTAATGAGTGCCAGCGTCTCTTTCCCGGTATTGACACTGGTGCTCCTTCCAGGTGACTCTATATCACAGGTTCCTCTAGTGAAATCCCCTGGTGGTAATGATGAGGTCTCCTACCGACTCTCACCTCCCTTTTCCCTCTATTCAAAACAGTTTTGCCCAAATTTGAGGTGAAAGTAAAATTGCCCAAGATCATTGCTTTCCTGGAAGAGGAATTTGAGGTGTCAGCCTGCGGCTTGTGAGTTACATCATTTTTTATCTTATTTTAATGTCCATATTCGATTTGAGAGGATGTACCTTAAATAATATTTAGTGGTGCATTACTTATCAGCACATACAAGCATTAGAAGGGATCTACAAAGCCGGGCAGTGGTGGCGCACGCCTTTAATCCCAGCACTCGGGAGGCAGAGGCAGGTGGATCTCTGGGAGTTCGAGACCAGCCTGGCCTACAAGAGCTAGTTCCGGGACAGGCTCCAAAACCACAGAGAAACCCTGTCTCGAAAAACCAAAAAAAAAAAAAAAAGGGATCTACAAGAAGAAAGCTGTGGCCGTGAGGCTATACCAACCTCCCGGCTGGGCAAAGGGGAGACTTTCAGGTATCGTTCTATATCAGCTCTATGGGAGGAGCTTAATTAAAATTAGAATCCCTGGCCCCACTCACAGAAATTCTAATTACAAATCTAAGGCAAGAGTCAAGAATCCTCCACCACAACAAGGATCACAGGTCTAAAAGAGCAAGCCAAGTCCAACCTTGCATGGTTCCTCACATCATATCCAGCAGAGACAAATTGAGTTATCGTGATATTATTTATAAATTTTGTAGATATTATTTATAAATTTTGTTGCCACTGCTTTCCCAAATCATCCTCTCACTATTTTAAAATACTTAGAAATATAGTCATTATATATCTTTCTCTTTTTTAAAGCTAAAATAACTCCGGTAATCTGATGCCAGAGACAATCGTTTTTTTAAATTAATTGTGTGGGTATGTAGGTATATGTATATACATGGACAGGTGCTCAAGAAGGCCAGAGGTATCAGATCCACTGAGGCACTGAAGTTGTAGCTGCAGAGAGTTGTGAGCCACCCGATGTGGGTGCTGGGGACAGAACTCAGGTCCTCCGGAAGCGCAGTAAGCACTCTTTGTGTGTGCGTGGCGGGGGGGGGGGGTTGCCCACAGTTATGTCTATGTACATGCATGCCTGATGACTGCAAAGGCCCAAAAGGGACATCAGATCCCATGGAGCTGGAGCTCCAGACAGTTCTTGACCACCAAGTGGATGCTGGAAACCAAACCTGGGTCCTCTAGAAGAGCAGCAAGTGCTCTTAACTGTTGAGCCACCTCGCCAGTGCACAAGGCAGTCTTAATAGCAAAACCTCACCTAAAGGAGAGAGAAAACTACGTGTTTAATCCCAGTACTCAGGAGACAGAGGCAGGCAGAGTTTACACCAGCCTGGTCTACACAGTGAAGACTACATAATGAGACCCAGTTTTTAAAAATTTTTTAAAAGGAAAGAAAAAGAGATAGAGGGAATGAGGGAGGGAATGAGGGAGGGAGGGAGGGAGGGAGGGAGGGAGGGAGGGAGGGAGGGAGGGAGGGAGGGAGGGAGAGAACTTTGGAAAAATACTAAATCAGTATCTTTCCATTTAGAGGCATTTTCAAATAACTCTCTGACTCTTTTGTCTTAGAATTATAGACACATTTCCATCCCCACTTAGATGTCAGGATGCAGCCTGTTGTCACAAGCTGTTCTAGAGTGCCAGGGACATAAAACAGGTGCTTTAGATGAAAACAATGGACCAGTGAAGGGGTCTGGTGAAGAGACATCTAAGTCATTCATACACAATGGCATTTGGAACGACCATTTTATTGTTCTAGATACACATATGGAAAGCCCGTTCCTGGTCTGGTGACGATTAGCGTGTGCAGAAGATATTCACGATTCCACTCCCAGTGCCATGGCCAAAATTCACAAAGTATCTGTGAAGAATTCAGTGGCCAGGTATGTAGAAACCACTCCAGGGGGTGCATTTGAAATGTCACCAAGCAAAACGTTGAGGTAGGGGAAGGAACGTGAGAATGGGTGGTTGTGGTAGGGGGCCAATTGAAGATGGAGCACATGAATCTACGCATGCATTTGACCAATTCTGTGATTTATCTTGCCAACAGCAATCAACATGCCATGTTCTAAAGGGATAAAGAAGTGTTCTGGTTTTTGTCACAGAATAGGTCAGGTGTTGAAAACTGGGATAGTAGCCAGGAGGTGGTGGTGCATGTATAATCTCAGCACTCAGGAGGCAGAGGCAGGCAGATCTCTGTGAGTTCGAGGCCAGCCTGGTCTACAGAATGAGTTCTAGGACAGGCTTCAAAACTACACAGAGAAACCCTGTCTTGAAAAGTCAAAAAAGGGGGGGGGGAGGAGAAGGAAGGAAGGAGAACTGGGATAGTGTGAGGATCCAGTGGCATGTCATCTCCAAATGGCAAAAAAAAAATTTTGAACAATGAATGAGCATCTGGCCCAGAAGGGGAAGATCTAGAAAACACAATTAGAGAGCCTATTATGTCACGGAAGAGATTTAATAAGAATAATTAAGAAAAACAACTGAGAGAAGAATATGTTGCATTGAAAACATTTAGATGCAGCCGAGTGTGGAGGCTCACACCTGTAATTCTAATAATTGAGAATCAAAGGCAAGAACAGGAGTTCAAGGTCATCTTTGGCCATATAATGAGGTCTAAGCCAGAGAAGGCTAAAAGAAAACCCATTTCCCCAAAAAACTGGAGAGACAGCTCAATGAGTAAGAGCACTGGCTGCTTGCTCTTGCTGAAGATCTAGGTTCAATTCCTAGAACCCACATGGCAGCTCACAACTTTCTGTAACTCCCATTTCAAGAGTATCCAACACCCTCTTCTAGCATCCGTGGGCACCGCATGCACGTGGCGCACAGACACACATGCAGGCAAAACGTCCGAACACATAAAATACAATTTAGAACAAAAATTTAAAGTTGGGTGCATGAACTCTGTTTTCAGGGGAAGAATTATAAAAATTCAGGGAATAAAAATTCAGGGATGGCTATTAGAGCAGACACTGCAAGGAGGCTATGATGGAAGTTATGGAGGCTGCAGGGGGCTGGTGAGCGAGAGGCTGCCATGGAACGTGCAAAGACGACCAGTAAGAAAAGCGCTGATGAACAAGATCAGTCCAGTCACACTCTAGTTGTCCCGGTCTTTAAAACAACTCGAAGACTAGTACAAAGTTTTTATTTTCAAATGACTCACAACGTCTATAAATTAATTATGATCAAATTTGAGGGGTCCACGTGTGTTGAGACTCACCAGTTGTTTTTTTTTTGTTTTTTTTTTTTTTTTTTTTTTTTTTTGGTTTTTTCGAGACAGGGTTTCTCTGTGGTTTTGGAGCCTGTCCTGGAACTAGCTCTTGTAGACCAGGCTGGCCTCGAACTCACAGAGATCCGCCTGCCTCTGCCTCCCGAGTGCTGGAATTAAAGGCGTGCGCCACCACCGCCCGGCCTCACCAGTTTTTTTGAGACTTGTTCTCTTTCAGCCCCCACTGGCTTCAACCTCATTATGTAGCCAAGGATGACCTCGAACTCCCGTTCTTACTTTCGCTTCCCAATTTTATAGTTAGCTTGGAATTCACTATGTAATCCAAACTGACCTCAAATTCACAATAATTTTCCTGCCTCAACCTGCCAAATGCTGGGATTACAAATGTTTGTCAAGTTGCACACCTATGATATGATCTTTATTAAAACCTAGGTCACAACATTTAGTTCAGAAACCTAATTACTATAAGGGTTTGTCTAGTCAATGGATATGCATGCTCCCAATGTTTCAGACATCAGTCACATGATTTAGAAAATACAGTCATAAATATGTAGAGTCCATGAAATAACAACAAATGCTGGCAAGTATACAGAGAAAAGGAAACCCTTATATAGTGGGAATGTAAGCTGCTCCAGCCACTAAGGAACCCGGAATGGAGGTTCAAAAGAATTAAAATAAAAGTTGATCTATTGTATGACCAGCTACAGCGGAGTCTTTACCTGAAGGACTCTAAGTCAACACACCACTGAGATGCTTGCTCATCCACCATTATTGTGGCATTGTTCACAATAGCTATGTTATAAACCAACTGAGGTGTCTGTCAGTGGATAAAGAAAATGCGGTGTAATCTGTACAATAAAACTTTTCAGCCATAAACAGAGCTAAATTATTAGGTTTTGCAGGAAAATGGACAGAATGAAAGATAATTGTGTTAAGAGAGTTGTCAATCTTGCCAGGCAGTAGTGGTGCATACCTTTAATCCCAGCACTCGGGAGGCAGAGGCAGGTGGGTCTTTGTGAGTTCGAGGTCAGGCTGGTCTACAAGAGCTAGTTCCAAGACAAGCTCCAAAGATACAGCAAAACCCTGTCTTTGAAAAAAGAAAAAAAAAGTTGTCAATCTCAAAAAACAAACATCACATGTTTGCTCTCATATGTGGATCCTATCTTATGTAAAGATACATAAAGTCATGCAAGCGTTTACCTATGGTGTGAAAATAGAAGCAGAACACCTAGGCCAGTGATTTTCAACCTTCCTATTTCTGTGACCCTTAAATACAGTTCCTCATGTAGTGGTGACCCCATAAAATTATCTTCATTGCTACATCATAACTATATTTTTGGTACTATGAATTGTAATGTAAATATCTGTGTTTTCCGATGGTCAGAGGTAACATCTGTAAAAGGATCATCCGACCCCCAAGAAGTCACAACCCACAGGCTGAGAACCACTGACTTAGGTGGACAAAAGAACTAAGGGGAGGGAGATAAAGAGAAGAGAGGGGAGAACGTGTTCAAAGTAAACCATAGACCTGCAGGAAAATATCCTGATAAAACCTGCTACCATATACAGTGAATGTTGACCAATATATTTAAATATATAAAAAGGGCACACATCCCAGTCAGTGTTGAGCTAGAGATGGTTATGGAAACCTCTTGGAAAATGTAATGCCTAAGTTGAGTTTGATAAGCAGGGGCTGTTTGTCAAGGGAAGAAAAAAGAGAAAGAATATCATTATTTGAGGAGCAACATATGCAAAGAATTACAATTACAAAATATGATGGCACACTTGGAAACTCCAGGAGAGCTGATGCGGTGGAAAAAGGATCCATTTTTGGAAGAGAGGAGAGGCAAAGGTTGGCTATAAATAACCCAGAGATTAACGAAGAAACCATTCATCCTTAGGGTTGGGAAAGGACACACACAAAATAGGTATCTGAATGCTTAAAATGCTTTTGCAAACTTATAATTGGCATTTTGATAGCAAATAAAAGAGCTTGGGAACTCTCTCCTCTTCTCTTCAGGCAGATGATAAAGGATGTTTCAGACAAGTTATAAAAACCAAAGCATTTCAGCTAAGACAAAAAGGCCATGACATGAATATACAAGTGGAAGCCAAGGTCAAAGAGGAGGGCACAGGTCTGTATTATTTTAAAATAAATGTCAATTAAGTGGGAACTTATCAAACTTCCATTCCATTTGGTATACTTTATAGAGTCTACATATTATGAAAATGACAGGTCACTGATCTCAAGAAATTAAATGTTTAAAAGCAGAGGGTGTACGTGTGTTGAGTGTATGTGTATAACTGTGATCAAATTTCCATAAGGAATTTGGGACTTAAGTAGTTAATTCTAATGCAGAGACAGAAGGGGGACCCTTACGCCGGCATTTGATGCACTCTGTGGTGGATGAGTGACATTTTGAAAGATTAGCAATAGGCCGGGGAAAGCACAAAAGCACTCTCATTCTCAGAATGAAGGAAATTGAGTCAGACGATGAGGTGCTTACTTGTGCTTCTGAAAAGCATGTCTAGCTTCAGATATATTTGATAATGACCTAAACAAACTGATATTTCAAAATAAGCCTAACAGAAGATGCAGGATAAATAAAAATGTATTGGATGTGATACCTCATAAAATTATTCAAAGATTAGTGGGCATTCTGTGATAACGGATGAGAGCTGAGGTGGAGGTAGAAGTGAGTTTGGGATTGATAAAACTAGCTTCTCTTTTATTTTTTCAGGAATGGAACTCACTGGTCATGGATCATGTGAAATAACAAACACCTTAAGCACACTGACATTTACTAAAGTGGACACGCACTACAGGCCGGGGCTACCTTTCTTTGGGCAGGTAAAATACTTTCCCCCATGATCATACTTAGGGGCATGAAATGTTCTTCTGTGTATATGTTTGTGCAGTCGTGATACACATACATGTGCATATGTCTTTACATAAGCGTAGGCACACATGTATGTGGGTACACTTGTGCTTGTGGTGTGCATGTCGGGAGACTCCAGGTTGACCCCAGGAGTCTTCCTCGGGCCTTCTCCACCTTATTCTTTGGCTCAGGGTCTCTCACTTGAACTCAAAGCTTGACAGTGCTGGCTAGTGTAGCTAGTCAGCTTGCTTCAGAGAGCCTCTGTCTCAGCCTTCCAAGCTCTGGAACCATAGGCAGGCTGCCATTTCCACTCAGCATCTCTGCAGTGCTGGGAATCGGAACCCTCGTGCACATACGAGAAGCATTTCATCCACTGAGCCATCGCCCCAACCCCAGGCACAAGATTCTTTTTTTTTTTTTATTCTTTTTTACTTAAAATTTCCAACTGCTCCCCGTTTCCCATTTCCCTCCCCCTCCTCCCACATATTGCCCCCTCCCCCGCTCCCTCCCCTTATCCCCACTCCACTTCTCCTCCCCCTAGTCCACTCCCCCTCCCTCTCGATACTGAAGAGCAGTCCAAATTCCCTGCTCTACAGGAAGACCAAGGTCCTCCCACTTCTATCTAGGTCCAGGAAGGTGAGCATCCAAACAGGCTACGCTCCCACAAAGCCAGTTCATGTATTAGGATCGAAACCTAGTGCCATTGTCCTTGGCTTCTCATCAGCCTTCATTGTCCATCTTGTTCAGAGAGTCCAGTTTCAACCCATGCTTATTCAGTCCCAGTCCAGCTGGCCTTGGAGAGCTCCCAATAGATCAGTTCCACTGTCACAGTGGGTGGGTGCACGCCTCGTGGTCCTGATTTCCTTGCTCATGTTCTCCCTCCTTCTGCTCCTCATTTGGACCTTAAGAGCTCAGATGGTTGATCCAAATTGGGTCTCTGTCTCTCTCTCGATCCATCGCCAGATGAAAGTTCCTGTGCCATTCTCCTTGGCCTCTCGTCAGCTCTCATTGTCCACCACATTCAGAGAGTCCGGTTTTATCCCATGTTTTTTTCAGTAGCAGTCCAGCTGGCCTTGGTGAGCTCCCAATAGATCGGCCCCCCTGTCTCAGTGGTTGGGTGCACCCCTCATGGTCCTGACTTCCTTGTTCATGTTCTCTCTCCTTCTGCTCCTCATTATAACCTTGGGAGCTCAGTCCGGTGCTCCAGTGTGGGTCTCTGTCTCTATCTCCATCCATCGCTAGATGAAGGTTCTATGGCGATATGCAAGATATTCATCAGTATGATTATAGAATAGGTTCATTTCAGGTTCCCTATCCTCAGGTGCCCCAATGAACTAACTGGGGACATTGCCCTGGGCTTCTGGTAGCCATTCCAGGTTCAAGTCTCTTGCCAACCCTTAGGTGGCTCCCTTAACTAAGGTATGAGTTTCCCTCTCCCCCATCCAACCTTCCTTTACCCCCAATCACCCCGATTCCCCCAGTTCCCCTCATCCTCTCCTTCACACTTTTCTCTCCCCATCTCCCCTCATCCCCATCCCACCCCACCCCCCAAGATTCCCATTTTTTGCCCATCAATCTTGTCTATTTCCCATAGCTGGGAGGATATCTATATGTTTTTCCTTGGATTTACCCTCTTGTTTAGCTTCTTTAGGATCACAAATTATAGACTCAGTGGCCCCTATCCATGGCTAGAAACCAATTATGAGTGAGTACATCCCATGATCTTCTTTTTGGGTCTGGGTTACCTCACTCAGGATCGTATTTTCTATTTCCATCCATTTGCATGCAAAATTCGAGAAGTCATTGTTTTTTACCGCAGAGTAGTACTCTAATGTATATATATTCCACACTTTCTTCATCCATTCTTCTATTGAAGGGCATCTAGGTTGCTTCCAGGTTCTGGCTATTACAAATAATGCTGCTATGAACATAGTTGGACAAATGCTTTTGTCATATGCTAGGGCATCTCTTGGGTATATTCCCAAGAGTGCTATTGCTGGGTCCAGGGGTAGGTTGATCCCAATTTTTCTGAGAAACCGCCACACTGATTTCCAAAGTGGTTGCACAAGTTTGCAGTCCCACCAGCAATGGATGAGGGTACCCCTTTCTCCACAACCTCTCCAGCAAAGGCTATCCTTGGTGTTTTTGATTTTAGCCATTCTGACAGGTGTAAGATGATATCTCAAAGTTGTTTTGATTTGCATTTCTCTGATCGCTAAGGAGGTTGAGCATGACCTTAAGTATCTTTTGGCCATTTTAACTTCTTCTGATGAGAATTCTCTGTTCAGTTCAGTGCCCCATTTTTTAATTGGGTTAATTATCCTTTTAAAGTCTAGTTTCTTGAGTTCTTTATATATTTTGGAGATCAGACCTTTGTCTGTAGCGGGGTTGGTGAAGATCTTCTCCCAGTCAGTAGGCCAGGCACAAGATTCTTAAGAAAAAAAATTTAATTGCAAAATCAAAATATATTACAGCAATTACATAGAAAAAGAAATAATAGAAAATTTCACGTTTATCAAGGAGAGTGAACTGTTGAAAAACAATGCAAATCTTAAACTATCACCTTCCTTACAGAACTCTGTAATTTTTTTTTCTGTGTAGTTTGGCTATGTTCTCTTTCATTCCCTCTTTATAAAAAAATAAAAAAAAAGCTTTTCTAATCCAGTTTTCCCCAGAAATAATTTTTAAAAGTAATTATGTTAGTCAGCTTTCCATTACTATAACAAGATACCTGAGACCCTTAACTTATAAAGGTAAAAAGTTTATTTTGGCCCAGGGAAGTCTCAGTCCATTGTGAGTTGTGTCTGTAGTGACACCACACATTATAGTGAAGATAAAAAGAAGGGCAAATTCTCCCGAGAGAGAGAGAGAGAGAGAGAGAGAGAGAGAGAGAGAGAGCCTAGATTCCAGTCTCCTTGGACAACACACTGCCAATGACCCAAGGACTACAAATTCAGTACCAATAGCACCACACTGGAATCCAAGCCTTTGGGAAACATTTAACATGCAAGAGATATCAACAGCCTTTTGTCTAGATGATAAAATTTTTAATTACTGAAACATTTTTAAAGATTTATTTTTCAGGGCTGAAGCAATGTTTGTAATAGCAACACTGGTAAATTCTAGGCCAGATAATACAATGGAGTAAACTGCCCTTTTCCTTTCATATATCGCATAGGTTTTGGGCAGTTTTCAACTTTGCTTTCACGACAAATAATCTTTGGACTAAGTTGATGAGCAATTTCCTCACTTTGCAAGTTTATATCTGAATTTGACTTTTATGCTTTCTTCATTCATTTTTACTATTTCCTATCAAATTGGAAGAGACACGGATAAGTGTGTTGGGGTTTGGCAAGGCCTTCACAGGTAGAGAGAAAATCACGAGAAAACGGAAACATGTGAGTTCCCTGGAAATGAAAGATCGAAAGGGAGATAGCAGCCTAACAGCCGGAAGTCAGGGCAGGAACTCAAGGCAGGAACCTGGAGGCAAGCATTGAAGCAGAGGCTATGAAGGAGTGCTGCTTACTGGCTTGTTCCTTATGGTTTGATGGGTTTACTTTTTTATGAAACCCATGGTCACCTGTCCAGGGGTGGGCCCACTCACAATGGACTGGGCCTTCCCACATCATCATAAAGAAAGTGCAGCACAGACTTGCCCACGGGCCAACCTAGGGAGGGCAACTTTTTTCAGTTCAGGTTCTGTCTTCTAAAAGGACTTTAGTTTGTATCACACTGATATAAAAGTAACTAGCACAAGGAGTTGGGGAGATGGCTCGGTGGTTAAGAGGTGGCTCCTCCTGAGGACCTGAGTTCAATTCCTAGCTCCCACATCAGGCAGCCATAATGGATAAGTTCACTAAGTGGATATAATCATTCTACATTATATGAAGTTATCAAGACATCACATCACATTGTACTCTAAAATTTAGACAGCATTCTTATTCTTCAATTAAAAAGAGTAAAATAGGGAGCTGGAGAAATGTGTCAGTGGCTAAGGACACTAGCTGCAGTTTCAGAGGACCCAGGTTCAATTCCCAGCACCCACAATACAACCACCTGAAACTCAGGGAATCTGATGCCCCCTTCCGAATTCCGACACACACATGGCACAAAATAAGAGGTAAATATGGTCAATTAAAAAAACAATAAAATTTTAAAAAATTAAAAAAAAAAAACAATAAAATAAAAATAAACTTTCAGGTTTTAAAAACTTAAGGAATATTTAAAGGAAATATCACAGTTTAAAACTCAGAAAATGTCTCATTTACAAATGTAAAGATCTTCAGTAAGGGACAGGGACAGAGCAAGAGGCAGAGATGTAAACAGAACAGACTGGAAAGATGGTGTGACTAGCTGGCATTGGTAACCAGACATCGCTTTCCTGTTTCTAGGTTCGTCTTGTCGATGAGAAGAATCAGCCAATGCCCAACAAAAACATAACTGTCCACGCGGATGTATATAAGTACCAGTCCACTTTCACCACTGATGAGCATGGCTTGGTCAACCTTGCCATTGACACGTCCAACTTCACGTCTTCATTCATGGGCATCACAGTAAGTGGAAATGGGAACGTGAGGCCGAAAAGGTTTAGGTCAGGGGACTACACAACATGAGGATGTGTGAGAGGTGCATGAACTCTGGGGACAAAAGAAATCATGATAGGAAATAACACAGAGTAATGTGGAAACTTTAATCAGGAAGGCCGGAAAGTTCTGTGTCAGGGACACTTACAGCATGGCCAGTCTTCAGGAACACAAAATACCAGCCTTGTATTGCCTTGAAGTTTTAAATATTTTCATAGTTCTATTACCAGTTAGATTATCCCTGATTCCTTTAGCATAATACGATTTTTGTTTGTGCTTAAACATTCAAATAATCTTAAGCAATAAAGTTTTAAGAAGATAAAGCAACAGCTACCTACACAAGACCTGTACATAACCGGGCCTATCAACACTTCATAACAGATGGGGGGTCATAAGGCCCCACCCTGCCAGAAGAGCAGATTGTGGAAGGTTGCAGGGGGAGGGGAATCATATTCCACATTGCCCCCACTCAATCAAATAACCCCCAACTGGGTCACACACAAAAAAAAAAAGGCACAAAAATAGAGAGGTTCAGGAAGAAGAGACTTAGTTCGATGGTCAATGGGATAAGAAAAAAAAATAAGTTTGAGGACTTGATTAAGAATATAGATATGAAATTATAAAAGGATGAATAAGTAAAGGAAAATAAGTATCCTGACATGCAAATAATAAAGTAAATCTATACAGAAAAAATTATACATGAGCCTTACAAGCACAGTGAGCATTCCTTCTTTCCTTTCTTTTTTCCTTCCTTTCTTCATGCTTCCTTTCTGGGCCAGAGGATTTTGAGACAGCCCTGGCTGTCCTAGAACTCACTCTGTAGAGCAGGCTAGCCTTGAGTTCACAGAGGTCTACCTGTCTCTGCCTCCTGAGTGCTGGGATTAAAAGTGTGCACCACCACATCTGACTCAGGGTGAGCATTTCTTAATCCCAGAACTTAGGAAACAGAAGGAAGAAGTGTAAGCTTTAAAGCCAACCTGAGATACAGAAGCTTAAATAAACTTGAGATGTTGACTGAGTTTTCTGTCCTGCCCAGTTTCTGCAATCATTAAGTCCCAAAGAAATCACACAGAGGTCTACACTAGTTATAAACTGATTGGCCCAGTATCTCAGGCTTCTTATTAACTCTTACAACTTATATTAGCTCATTATTCTTGTCTATGTCAGCCAAGTGGCTTGGTACCTTTTTCGGTGAGGCAGTTACATCTTGCTTGCTCTGTGGCCGGGTCAGGACTGCAGAAAGAACTTCCTTCTTCTCAGAATTCTCCTGTTCTCATTGACCCACCTCTATCTCCTGTCTGGTTGTCCCGCCTATACTTCCTGCCTGGCTACTGGCCAATCAGCATTTATTGAAAATATAATTGACAGAATACAGACCATTAAGAGGGAGGTGGGAAAGCAGCTATCGACTTAAGAAAACAGACTTTTTACAATATTTTTTACAAAAAGATATTGTATAGGTAGTTAGACAGACAGACAGACACTAAGCACAAATGTGCTCTTCGTTTTCCCATTAGGTCTCCTACAAGGAAAACAATAACTGCTATGATAACTGGTGGCTTAGTGAATTCCACACACAAGCACATCATTCCGCAACTCGTATCTTCTCCCCGAGCAAGAGTTATGTTCATCTTGAACTTGTTCTTGGTACTTTGTCCTGTGGGCAAACTCAGGAGATTCGGACACAATACATTTTGAACAGAGACCTCCTGAAGGATGAAAAAGATTTAACCTTTTACTATCTGGTAAGAATGAGAATCCCTGCATCTCTTTCTAATTGTATAAACTCCAGATTTACTAAATTCCTCTCAGAAGAGCAGGTTTTGTAGGACATCAGTGTTAATATTGGAGTTTTTGGGGGGTTGTACTAAAAGATAAACTGCTTCCTATGAAATTACTCAGGCTTTAGTTCATCATTTTTCCTGTTCACCACTGAAATATTGACTCTAGACATTTCTTTATTTCTTTGAAGAGGTAACAGATTTATAAGAGTTTTAATTTCTGTTTCATCTCTTCATGGTCCTGGGACCTTGGATAATTTACTGGACTTCATGCTCTAAAATGAGTAGAAGTCAGCTCACCTGAACACTGGAAACAACAGTCCACGTAATTATTATATATTTAATTATTATATATATATTGATTTCATATATTGATTATATATATTGATTTCAGAATCAGGCCCACAGAGAGCAAGTTTTGTTTATTTTAAAGGAAGAGTAACAGCAGAGGATACTTCTATTTTACATTTACCTCCACTGTTTACCTCACATACAGTAGGTGCTAAAGACGTACACATACATACTTTTCACAGATTCCTAGGAATGATAAATATTGAACAACATAAAACACAAAATTGTGTACTTATTATTTAAAATGTATATATGTACATATAGGAAAATGGTGGGAGGAAAATACCGTGATAGAAATAACTCCTAAGTTGCAGTAACATGGTAGTTGATTATATATCGTAAGTATGCTGAAGCTAGGCAGACAGGCCTTACGATGGATTTCCTTCTGTCTTCAGATAAAAGCAAGGGGAAGCATCTTTAGCTCAGGAACCCACCTGTTGTCGTTTGAACAGGGAAACAGTAAGTATCTTCCCTTTTTTATGCCCTCACATCTTGCCAAACCCTCTGGGCAAGATGGAAGCCCTCTCACATTACAGGAAGTGCATGCAGCTCTCAATTATCCCTGGAGGAAGCTGCTCTGAACACTTCTGCATCTTAGGGTATTTTCCCTGAATGAAAGAATATTAAATTTATAACTATTTTCAAAAAGTCAAAAATAATCAAAATGCAAGAAAAAAATGACCAAAGAAAACTTCTCTTCAGGTATTTGTGTGACAGATCCCTGTTGCTGCCTTGATGTGATACCACACATTTCCTGGCATATAACACATTTCTGTTCAGAAGCCTCACTGGGCTCAAGTCAGTGTATTAACAGGACTGCCTTAGATCTGCTAGAAGGACCTAATGTCCTTGCCTCTCCTACGTGCCTTTGCTATGTCCTGATTGATTCCTTTACCTTCAAAGCCAGCTCCAGCCTCAAAGCTCACCTGCCTTTGAAAACCATCCTTGTAATGACCTTGACTCTACCTGGATAATTCAAACTAATTTTCACATCTCAAGGTCCTGGTTTAGCATCTGGAGAGACTTTATTGCCACATAAAACAACATACTCAAAGATCCCGAGATCCAATATCCAGGGTTAAAATTCTGCTTATCACAATCATTCCAAAATCCACAAATACATCCAACAAGTCAAATTCAGTCTCTCCATCAACAAGTGCCTCAATCCGTCATGGCCTTTATATGAGCCCCCAAATCTCATATATCATACACAACAAACCAGTTCCAAATCGCATCATCTCAAATCTTCTAAATTAAGCATAAATACAATCCAAGCCAAGGAGAAAAATCATCCATCTAGAACAGCGTTTTTCAACCTATGGGTCATGACCCCTTCAGGGTCACTTATCAGCCATCCTCCATATCAAATATTTACATTATGATTCATAATAGTAGCAAAATTACAGTTATGAAGTATCAATGAAATAATCTTATAATTGGAGTCACCACCACATGAGGAGATGGATTAAAAGGTCGCAGCATCAGGAAGGTTGAGAACCACTGCTCTACAGAGATATGAAATCCACCTAGACAAACAGCCCCAGATCCCAACACAGACCTGTCCTCTTTGGTTGTCCTCTGTCCTCTTAACTGACTCTTAACTTGAAGCCACCCTTCCTTTTCCGCTAACACGGCATGTGTCTGCACGCTGGTTTTGTGTCCGGTACTTAGAGGGATCAAATGCCCTCCCTTCACTTACCCTTTTTGGGTAAATTCCTCAGGAATCATGTCGTCCTCCTATATGCCACACAATATTATACATCCTGCTGGACAAGGGCTTCTCCATGGATTTTCCTGGATAACTGCTCCTCTCATTTTGGCTTTTGCTCAGATGGAGTGGGGACTCTGTCAGCCACACTTATAATCTCTTCAAGGGAACTTTGAAGAGCGAGCTTTGGGGTGGAACATGGTGGCATTTTCACTTTTCTATGACGTTAGCAAGATGACATCCTTTATGTGGTTTCTCTCTCTAACGTGCAATCACCAGAAATCACTCTGTGTTCCTTAGAAGTTGGACAATGTGAGTTTCCAACAATTATCAAGTCCTGCTTGCTCCGTGGTGAGCAACTCTGTTATCACCTCCCCAGCATAGCAGTGTTGTATGGAGCAGCGGGCTATGTCCCTGG
The DNA here is from genome assembly GCF_950005125.1 of Chionomys nivalis. NCBI lineage: Eukaryota > Metazoa > Chordata > Mammalia > Rodentia > Cricetidae > Chionomys > Chionomys nivalis. The sequence continues at coordinate 22,646,289 of NC_080086.1, forward strand.
CATCTGGCTGCCCATATGGCTCGTTTATGTCCCAAAATAATTATATGGAAATTGTATTTTTTTAATCATTGTTTGGCCCATTAGTTTCAGCTTCTTATTGGTTAGCTCTTATATATTGATTTAACCTATTTTTAATATTTTGTGTAGCCCCATGAGTTGGCTTATCAGGGAGGATTTTAATCTGTGTCAGTCTGGAGTGGGAGAATCATGGCGACTTTTGATTCAGCTTTTTTCTCCCAGCATTCTTTTCTGTTTATTCCACCCACCTAAGGTTTGGCCTATCAAATGGGCTAAGGCAGTTTTCTTTAATAGTTAACCAATGAAAGCAACAGATAAGATACAAAAACCATCTCTATCATAGCAGGAAGAAACCAGGTTGGACATCAGGCTTCTCTCTGAACACCTCAATCCGTTCCCTACGTTTGCTTTCCACATAGCTTCAGGACATGGTTCAACTAGACTTTCCGCCATTGTACTTCAAGAATCCCCCTCCTCCATAGCCCTCACTGGCAGCAGATTTTTAAATTCTTCACCATTATAATCATCAATATTTATTGTTCACACAAATTACTGGAGTTTTACAGTGATGTCTCCAAGCATGTATGGAACATACTTTGGTCTCCATTCTCTTGCCCATCCTCCCCTTCCCCTTCCTGGACTCTTCTTATAGTTCTGAGTCGTTATTTTTCCTTATATAAGAAAAACCACATAATACTAATCTCTTTATCTGGCTTGTTTTGTTTAACATAGCATCCTCCAATTCCATCCATTTTCCTGATGATGATATAGTTTTGTTATTCTTTGTGGCTGAATAGTAATTGTCTGTTGTCTAAATGTACCACATTTTCTTGCCTGTTCATCTGTTGATGGATGCTTAAGTCGATTCCATATACCGGTAGCGGTGAACAGAGCCAAAGTGTGGATGTTTAGGCGTCTCTTTTGAATGCTGATCTCGTGTCCTTTTGATAAACACTGAAGAGTGAGTGGCATAGCTGGTTCATATGGTTAATCTATGTTCCGATTACTGAGGATCCTCCATGTTGTTTGCCACAGTGACTATGCTAAATTGCGTTCTCTGCATTTAGAGGTTCCCTCTCCTCCACTTCTTTGCTAGAGCTTGGGTTCTTTATGGTTTCTTTTTTGCTGTTCTGACTGGAATGAAGTGGAATTTCATTGTAAACATGATTTGCATTTCCCTAACTGAGTAGTCTGTGTCTTCACTTCTGAACTTGGCGTGCTTCCGCAGCCATTCACCTCTGAAAGCCGCTGCTCTCTGGTTGATTTGATTTTTCCCTAAGCTGAGGAAGTGATTGGTGACTACTATCCATCCACCATCTTGGATCTCCAAACATCAAGCCGCCATCTTGAATCTCCAAACACCTGGCACTACTTTCAATCTGTTTTTCCTAACCAACTGTTTGTACTATGTTACGCCTTCACTGAGATGTCTACTAGACCATGACTTTTACTCAGCACATTTCCTTGAGGACGTTTAGCCTCACAATTCTACCAGTCTAATAAAGATGCAGCATCCGTTACTCTAAAGTCAGCTCACTATGGGGGTCTTCTTAGGTCTGTAGCATCTCTTCATTCTCTGCAGTCTCACTATAGTTGTGTTATCAGTGTGTGTGTGTGTGTGTGTGTGTGTGTGTGTGTGTGTACATATGGCTAGAGAGACGGTTCAGTGGCTAAGAGCATTGGCTGCTCTTCCAGAGGACCCAGATTCAATTCCCAGCGCTCACACAGTGGCTCATAACCATCTGTAATTCCAGTTCCAAGGGATCTGATACCCTCTTCTGGCCTTTGTGAGCATTGCACACATATGCTGCACAGATATGCATGAATGCGAAGCACTCATACACATAAAATAAAATATAAAAACCTTTAGAAATAGAGCCATAGACTAAGTGGTTTTCCTACAGAACCGGAGGACAGAATTAAAGTTGTACCTATAAAAGCGTCATTTGTTCAGCGTGCACTTATCAAGCGCCACGTCACACAAGGGGTGGCAAAAGTGTGAGCCCTTCTTACGTGACTCAAATATAAATTCTTAAATATTTTAATAGCTGTTCTAATATAAAATCAAGAGTCCACTCCTAATCCGTAATCTCGAATCTTCTTCATTCTCCAGTGAAAGGGGTATTTTCCTTCCCACTTCAAGTGGAGCCAGGCATGGCTCCAGTGGCCCAGCTGCTCATCTATGCTATTTTACCTGATGGAGAAATTGTTGCCGACACTCAGAAACTCGAAATCGAAAAGTGTTTTGCCAATAAGGTGGGTGGTTATGTCTAAGCCCAATCCTTTTATTCTATCCTTTATAAGTGTGGGCAATAAATAAGTCATATCTATTTTCATTTTTTTTGAGACAGGGTCTCTCAGTGTAGCCCTGGATGTCCAAGAACTTGCTAGTAGACCAGGTTGACCTTGAGCTCCCAGAGATCCACCTGCCTCTGCCTTCCAAGTGTTGGGATTAAAGTCATGCACACCATAGCTGGCTTAATGCCCATTTTAAAGTCACCACACAGGGCTCTTTAGCTTTCCCCCAAGTACCTCTCAAGTTAGCCATCTGCTGGTACTGCCCAAAACAGGTGGCCACAGGCAGAATTTTTTTTTTAATTTAAAAGACTCATGTGGATTTCAAAATCTAGTCTACAGAAAACATATATATATATATATATATATATATATATATATATATATATATCCGTTTATTTTATGCCTATGGCTGTTTTGCCCAGATGTGTGTCTATGCACCTTATGTGTGCTTGTTACCTGTGAAGATCAGAAGAGGTCACAGGATCTTCTGGAACAGCCATGTGGGTGCTGAGAAGTGAACCCCGATCCTGTGGAAAAGCAGCTAGTGCTCTTAACTGTTAAGCCATCTCTCCAGGTCCCATATCAAACTTTTAAATTATTTTAAAACATTTTGTTACCGATTTTCCACTGAAAATGCTGTTTCACCAGGCTGTCAATCTTGTCCCGTCTATCTCCTGGCACACCTCTGATCCTGATCCAGTCATGGCAGAAGAGTGTGTGCTTTGAGCGTAAATTGAGCTCCTGAATATAGTCAGGAAAGTATACAGGTTCCTGACACTGTAGTAAGGATTAAATATAAAAAAGTAACTTGTCACAAGATCTTTTATTATGCTCCATCTAAGGAACACTGTTAAAGCTGGGCGTTGGGTCAGGAACATGGGGTAGGTTCTGTTTGGGTCTTCAGTGAGTTTCGTGTGGTGGGCCTCCTACATCAGCTCCAGGGTCTTCCGCTGTGGGTCGTGCATGGTTGCCAGGGAAATCCCGGGAGGGTTAAGTTTTGGCTCACACCACTCTAGCAGTGGGCAGCAGTCCCTCACTGGTGAGTTAGTCTCCCCTCATCACACGCCTCACACTCCAGACTTGAAACTGCCTGACAGCATATAACTGACAGAAAAAGATTACTTTCCACTCAGATTCAAATCTGAAAAATGCCTCTGAGTAAAACCATAAAAATTCTCAAAGGAAGCTCAAAGGTACATTCACTCCAGATCAAATGCCCTCTCACGTTGATCAATGGCAACAGAAAAAAAAAAAAAAAGCACTGATGATCACACAAAGGAAGACTCACACAACACTCACAAGAACACCGACTGCCACAGAGATGCCAGGAGGACGGGTCTAGGAGAGTCGCCAATTCAGGCCCCCGATGGCGTGGTGAGCAAATGGGGGGCTTGAGAGAGTGAGAAAGGACCTGGGGTCAGACAGGGACACATCTCTTCAAACCAATCTATTTTTTCCCATCTTTTACTGGATAGAGAGAAACTGTATCTATTTAAAACGTCTTCCCATTAAGACGCCGTGTACACATTAAATATGTATTAGTTTAAACTGTTTTTCTGGCAGCTAGCCCTGCAAATGTTTGCATATTATGGAAAGCTAAGTAAGAGAGAACAACACAGGGCAAATATGGTAGGTGCATGCCTCTGATCCCAGCAGAACCTGGGGTACACACTGAGTTCAAATCCAGCCTGGGCTGTGTGCAAGATCCTGTCTCAAATTCACTTAAAAACAAGTCAAATGAGAAAAAGAAAATGGTTCTGAACCCAGGGGTGGACACCGCTCAGTCCCCGAGATGAACAACTGCTGTCTTAGCTTTCTTCTTCCTCGGCTGTGGAGTGGTACACCCCACATGAGATGATTTTCCCTGGACTGCAGTGGAATGAAAGTGGCACGTGAGGTTTTCAGCTCAGATGTGATGGACCCCATGGTCTAATCTGCATCCATGCAATCCTTCCTCCTAAAAACACAAAGCAAAAAGTCCTGGGTGTCACATCGTCAGGCTGTTGGGCATTTATCCTATAATTCCATCATAATAAAAGAATAAGTAACTCTCTTCCTCTGAAACCTCACCCAAATTTTAGTCTCCACTGGCTGGGCCTATGCATTAAAGACAGCACTGATTCCTGCATCTAGTGCAGCTTCCGTCAGGATGCACATTCCGTGTCCCTTCTGGGTCCTGCGACAGGGAGCAGTTTTACGTTTTCCTGACATGTCCGGTTCTTGGCAAATAATATTTTCAGTTGATCATAATCTCAAATAGCTAACTTGTTCATTTGACATAGACATGAACTGATTCTAATGAACTTAAATTTTCTAAAAATCATATAACAAGTTGATGTCGAGCTATGATGCATATGTTCATCTCATGACAGCATGATTTCCAAGTGACCCCTTGTTGCAGCGAAATTCACTGACCCAAGTATCGTAATTTCACTGAGCATACTGACAACAGACTTCTGAAGGAAAATAAGTAAAATAAGATAAAGCACAACTAACACACTGGAATAAGGCAAAACAAGCAAGCAGGAGGAAAGGAAATTTAAGAAATATCTACATCAAGGGGAAAAACAACAGTTCCCTCACCCATGACTTTCTATTGGCCAAAGCACAATCAAAACCCTAAGAAAATTTGGGACAATTTCCCGTTGTTCTGTTCTTCTGTACTAAAACTTCAGGTATTTTTAATTTTAAGAAACTTTTTAATTTCCCAATATACATCTTAAAGTGCATATTAGATATTTAATTTTTGATGGCCCAGTAAATCTCCAGTGGCCATCAGCACTGCCCTGCTTTAGAATGTCACGTGACCATGACTGGAGGAGGCCAGGTGTCCCATCTCACCAGCTCCTTACAACCTATCCTTTGATAGGTCAGCCACCCAAGGTTTTGTGTCTTTCTTCCCAGGAGTGTTTTCAGTACCATACTGGATTCTATTTCAGAGGGATCAACATCAACTTTCTACATAAAGAAAAAAAAAAAAGTAAACCCGAGCCACACTTCCGGGTCATTCTGCAGATGCTGAATGAAGAGCCCCTAGAAAAGTCCGCGTTGTAAACCTGCTGAGATGGGAAAAGAAACTGGAAGTGAGAAACTCAGAATGGGCTGGAGGAGAGAGTCAAGCCATCTTTCTTTTAAGATATTGCTATAACCATATTCTCTTTACAGGTAAATTTGAGTTTCTCACCAGCGCAGAGCCTGCCAGCCTCTGATGCCAACCTGAAGGTCACAGCCACGCCCCTGTCCCTCTGCGCCCTCCGTGCGGTAGACCAGAGCGTGCTGCTGCTGAAGCCGGAAGCCGAGCTCTCACCTCAGTCAGTGAGTCCCACTGCGGTCTTGGTGTCAGGGAATGCTGACATGATAAGACCGTTTTTATTAACCATGACCACAGAGGACAAGAGCCTCAGCATGATTAGTATGACGTAATTCCCTAACAGTCGCTGGGCACAGGGTTTTACAGAATCATTGCGTTTTACTCTGGTGTTTCTTAACCAGTGAATAATAATTTGGGATAGGTCTTATTACTGCAGGTTATAAATAATAAAACACAGATAGGATGTGTTAATTATGGAGAGAGCATGCTTCAATACATTTTAGAGGAACTAAATTTCCAATCCACTTGCTAGCCTGTAACAACTCAGATTATGTAAGATGCCGGGCTTTTATGCTTTCTCTAAAATCAAGCACTTACTGGTCTTAAGAGTGGGCAAAGATAGTTTCTTTTCAAACATGCCTTCAAAATGTCTTTGTGTTTTCAAAGAAACATCCTTGCTTACTGGCTTTGTGGTGTCTTTAGCAGTTTTACAGTTATCCTCAGCTTCTTGCCTCCAGGTCCAGCACTACTGAGACCAGGGTAGCTAAGACAAACGGTTCAGAAGTCATCTAGTTGTCTCTGTGTGCGCATTACCCTGCCTCCCTCTGCACTGTTAACCTGAAAACTGCCAGCCTCTAGCTCTTGCCTTCATAGTCTTCTACACTTAGACCAATGCTGACAAATTCACTTCGTTTTTTTAGAAAGAGTCTCGTATAGTCCAGCTGTCATTGAACTCATAAGACAGTTACGGATGACCTTGAGTTTTTGATCCACAAGCCCCCACCTCCCAAGCGCTGGGATTACAGGCTTGCACCAGCATGCCTGGTTTATGTAGTGCTCGGATTGAAATCCAAGGTTTCATGCCTGTTAGACAAGTACTCCACCAACTGAGCTACATCGCCATCCTCTCAGCCCTTTAAATACTGTATTTATGCACAAGAAGATCAAAAACTTGGACATTCAGTCTTTTTCCATGATTCCCTGCCTCATCCCTGATAGCACACACGCAGCAAAGGCGAACACAACATGGTGGCTTAGATTCCATATTGAGCATTATCCCATTTAAAATTCTCTCAACAGGAGAACAAGAAACAGTTTCCCTTTGTTCTCCTCCAATGTACAGATCTATGGGTTACTGCCAGCAAAGCCTCCCCACGGTGTTCATTATGGCGGGAATGACGAAAACTGCATCACCGTAGACGATATCACTCACAACGGGATTGTGTACACACCAAAGCAGGACCTGGGCGATGACGACATGAGCAGTGTGTTTGAGGTAATCCCTCCTGGAACTCTCCAGAGCTGGTTGATAAGCCTGTGTTAAAATGCAAAATCCTGAAGCTTCTGAGCACTACAATCTTATCCTACCCTCTCTAACCAAACAATCATCAACAGAAAAGACTCTGAGTTTGTTACTTTGTGCACATACATATCTACCAGAATTTCTCTAGCACCTTAAGTAACAGTGGCTTACTGTTTTATAGCTTTATATGTAGATATGTAAATATGTATATATTATATCTTAGAGATTAATACATGAGTAGCTCCTTGGCAGCTGTAATATAAGTCATTTGAATGATAAATTCTTTAAAGTATCTGTATATACATTGTTGATCATATTCCCCAGGTATTGTGTCCCCTCTCTTTCCTTAATCCCCCCTTTCTGTGTGTTCCCTTTGTCCCCCAGAATGTTTTGCTTCTACTCTTATTAATATATGTAGACATGACTTTATAAAGTCATGGAACCACAAATGATAGAAAACATAGTCATTAAAAACATGCAATATTTTTTAATATTTTTCTTTCTAAGATGGGTTTAGTTCACTTAATATGATTACCTACAGTTGTGTATGTTTTCTTGCAAATGTCATGGCTTCATTGTTCTTTATGGCTGAAAATTCATATATGTATTTTATATGTACATATACATACACTTTTTCCCTTATCCATGTGTTGTAATATGAGCGGCAGGGCTGCGTCCCCGGCACCCGGCCGCCCGCATGGCTTATGCCCCAAAATAATTACACAGAAACTGTATTCTTTTGATCACTGCCTGGCCCATTATTTCCAGCCTCTTATTGGCTAGCTCTTACATATTGATCTAACCCATTTCTAATATTCTGTGTAGCACCATGAGCTGGCTTACCAGGGAAGATCTTAACCTGCGTCTGTCTGGAATGGGAGAATCATGGCGACTCCTCACTCGGCTTCTTTCTCCCAGCATTCTGTCTGTTTACTCCGCCTACCTAATTTTCTGTCCTATTAAAGGGGCCAAGGCAGTTTCTTTATTACTTAACCAATGAAACAACAGATAGAAAGATGACCCACCTCCATCATTTCCCCTTTTTCTGTTTAAACAAAAAAGAAAGACTTTAACTTTAACATAGTAAAATTACATATAACAAAACAGTTATCAAGCAAGAATTACAGTTACAATATTTATATCTATTTTATCTTTTATCATTACTAAGGAAAACTATAACTATAACTAACCATTCTTCAACTCCATCAAAGACTCCAGAAGGATATAATATTACGTAAGCAAACAAGAGATCCAAAACTCTAGAAATGACAGAGTCATCTCGCTGCCTGGACAGTCACCCAAAGTTCTTTTGTACTGTTGGGGCATCCATCTTCAGCCTTCAGGCCCATAGTATCCAGCAGACATTTTCATCAAGCAGGAAATTTCAAAGACAGTTCAGTCACTTTTTGCTGTGTGCTGCAGAATGTCTTGCAGACTCTTTCATGAGTCAGGAACCCCGAAAGACCATCTCACCTTTAGGCAAGTTCAGCAGTCCTTTTTCTGCGGGTTCTCTGTGTCCAGTTTATGCAACAGTCTGGGCAAGAGCAGTTTCTTGCCCAAATGGCTATCAAACTCCTTAAGGAGCCTCTTCAATGCCCATCTTCCTCTTGAAGTAGATTGGTGCTGCCAGGAGCAGACGTGTCTCATTGTCATGAAAAGCCCTAAGTTATTAAAACATTTAAATGCCATATTCTGCAGTCTTTGAAAGATATGAAGAATGCCTATCTAGCTGAAATATATCTATGCATATCTAGAAAATCTAACTAACATGACTACAAGCTTGACTATTATTTATGATTATCCAGTAGCAACCTATATTTCCTAATTATACATTACATTTTTAAATGAACTACACAATCACAATACCTTAATCAAGATCAGAAATACATATACATATAACAAAATTGACCTTAAAATCTATACCAATGCAAATTATTCATATCTATATCATATCCCCATTTAAATGTAAAAGAACATTTATAAACAATATTTGGGAATATGGGCGCAGTTTTTTCTCTCCAAACTGCTTCCTGCTGAATGGGGGCGTCGTTAATTAGGTCTTTCATGGTGTAACCTGTGTGCCAGGGTCATCTCAGTCGGCAGTTGAATGAAGTAATTTTCTGAAGGTGTTCACAGCAACCTTTCAGGAGGGCGTGGTCTATCATACCACATTGGGATAGACACAATCCACAGAGTCTCATCCTCTGTGAAAACAAAAGAAGACCCTCTCCAAAGCATCATATCCTTAGACCCATATTCTGAAATCATAATACCCTTATATCCATTCTGGTTTAGCTTGGCAGCCCATATAATGAAATGTCTCTCTGTACTTAGCTCCTTTACAGTCAAAAATTTTAAAGAAAACACAATAATACAAAGAATCCAGACTCTCTGTGAATTTTCCATTTTTACGTGGCTTATTTTTCTTTATTTCTTTTAATCTATAACTATCTGTACTCTGTCTCTTTAAAGACTTTACCCTTTTTTTAAGACATTAACTTTATTCTTTATATATATTTTTCTCTCTCTCTCAAGCCTACGTACATTCATCCAACAGTGTCTGAATCAGTTCTATTGTGAATCTAATTTTTTTACTATCCAGGAGCACTTTGTTTTGTGCTTTTAAATCGCTAAGCACTTAATCTAAGCTGTGACATTCCTAGGTCAAAAACAGGTACTGCCTGCTTGCCCCGCCCAGTCCAACATGGCGGAGCCGCTCGTGCCTCTGATCCTTGCACATTGCACCAGTAGCGTGGTGGAGCTGTTTGTGCCTCTGAGCCGCAGCACAAAATGACTTCCTTTTAGGCACACAGTGAGTCTAGTTGCCATCAAACAAATCGTAGCACTTTACTCCAAATGCTCCATTCAAAAGCTCTGTCTCCTGCAGGAGCCAGACAGAGATCGCAATGGCGGCACAGCCCAGAAAGCCGGCATTTTAAAACAGCCAGTTTTTTCCTGTTGCTGAGTCAGGACAATTTCTTTGCGGCACGCAATCCACAAACAGCAAAAAGCTGTCTTAAATTCTCTCTCTCTCTCCTTTTTAAGCCCTCTCAGGTTTTACGTGGAGTTCATTAGCACGTTGGGTGCCACTCTGTTGTAATAAGAGCTGCGGGGCTGCGTCCCCGGCACCCGGCCGCCCGCATGGCTTATGCCCCAAAATAATTACACAGAAACTGTATTCTTTTAATCACTGCCTGGCCCATTATTTCCAGCCTCTTATTGGCTAGCTCTTACATATTGATCTAACCCATTTCTAATATTCTGTGTAGCACCATGAGCTGGCTTACCAGGGAAGATCTTAACCTGCGTCTGTCTGGAATGGGAGAATCATGGCGACTCCTCACTCGGCTTCTTTCTCCCAGCATTCTGTCTGTTTACTCCGCCTACCTAATTTTCTGTCCTATTAAAGGGGCCAAGGCAGTTTCTTTATTACTTAACCAATGAAACAACAGATAGAAAGATGACCCACTTCCATCATCCATGCCTCTGGTTTTGGACTCCTAAGTGGGCTCCACAAGTTAGCTATTGCCAACAGTGATTCAGTGAACACTGGAGTGCAAGTGTCTCCATGGTGGGCTGGTTTGCGTGCTTTAGGTAAAGGGATAGTAGAGTCATATGGAATATTTACCTCCATTTAGTCTTTTGAGAAACCTCCATACTTCCACAGTGACTGAACTGGTTTACACGGCCAACAGCAGTGACCATTTCCTCGTCAGTGTTTGCTGTTGTGTTTTTCCTTCATGACTGCCATTCTGACTGGACTAACAGGGAATCTCAGTATGATTGATTTGCACTTCTCCAGTGGCTAGGGAAGCTGAACTCGTTTCATATGTTATTTGACCACTTACATTTCATTTTTGAGAACTATCAGTCTGTTAACTTCATTAACCTGTTTGCTTATTGGGTTGATATTTTGTTGTTTAGGATTTCTTAGCTATTTATATATTGCAGATAATTAATCCTCTGTCAGGTGTACAGTTGGTCAAGATTTTCTCCCCTTCTGTAGACAGTGCCTTCATGACCAGCTGACTGGTTTCTTTGCTTTGCAGAACTTTTTAATTTCACAGGGTCCCATTTGCCAATGTAAATTTTTTTTTTTTTGGTTTTTCAAGACAGGGTGTGGTGGCCAATGTAAATTTTTAAGATTAATTACAACTAAGCTGAGCCATGAGCGTTAAATATATCCAGACTGTGAACTAAATTTTATCTTATCAAAATAGACTAAAATCTTGTTTTTACCTTTAAAACATATATAATTCTTCCTATAGAGGACTGCAGCTTAGCTGAGAACAATTTAAGTCCCCTCTCTGGAGTTTCCAATATGCTTTAACATGTAATATTTTCCAGTCTGTAGGATTAAATATTTTTACCAACTCCAAAATCCACAAACCACGCTTTTGCCAGCCGGTTCGTGCCTATTCAGGAATGGGAAGCAGCTATAGAGGTAAATGTATGATTTCTTTGTCTGCTAGAATAAAAGGAGAAAAAAAATGATGTTTCACTGGGGTAGGGTGGGAGTTTAAAGAATGTTTTTATACAATTGGCTTATACATATATACATATACATCATATACATGTATATCATATACATGTACGTCTTAGGCACCACTCAACTCCTTTGGCAATGTATTCACAAGTCACATCTTCTGCCAAAAATAGAACTCAGACGAGATTATTGCTTCTCTCCCTAGCATGCCCTCCCCCCTCCCCACTTCTCTCTTCCCCCACATCCCTCCCCTCTCTCCCTCTTCTTGTCAAAATTGTTTTTTTATCCTAGACATCAATCATCTCGCTTCTTCACATCCCTTCTGTAGACACCACAGCTCAGTCAGTCGTGACAGCATTTGAGGCTTCGGGCCACGGCCAGCACTCCATCTCAGTGGCTGAGCTTCGGGCCACAGCCAGCACTCCATCTCAGTGGCTGAGCTTCGGGCCACGGCCAGCACTCCATCTCAGTGGCTGAGCTTCGGGCCACGGCCAGCACTCCATCTCAGTGGCTGAGCTTCGGGCCACGGCCAGCACTCCATCTCAGTGGCTGGACTTCGGGCCACGGCCAGCACTCCATCTCAGTGGCTGAGCTTCAGGCCACGGCCAGCACTCTATCTCAGTGGCTGAGCTCCATGTGGCTTATCTTTAGGCTCACACAGAAGCTGTTTGTGAGTCTGTTTCTTTTGCCTCACTGAGTCTTGCCTTAAAAGACATCTTTATCCTAACCTCTACAGCGTTTTATTCTATTACACTAATGACTTGTTTGACTATGGTAAGCACACTCCTGAAATACACATTCTACCCTAGAGAGGCTTTCCATTAACCTCTGAAGGTGCCTTTCCACCTTTGTGATTACATTTGCACAGCTGTTTCCCTGGAACTCCCTCCCATTCCTTGACTTCCCATCAACCAATGACCACCTTAAGCTCCACGTGGTGAAGTCACGAGGACCAGCTGTAGTGACACCTGATCCCGTGGTGAATAGTGGACTTGTTAAACTTTGTGCACTTGGAGCCTCTTTTCAGATGCAACCCTGGCATGTAGCTGTGTCAAACAGCTATGAATGTAAAATATTTAATGACAGTGAATGATTAAGAAATTTATTTTAAAACAATTCTTTGGTACACCTATGCATTTGCCATTTATTAAAAACAAGGGCAAATAAGCATGCTAATGAGATGAATATGATCGTCTCTCTTGCACAAAGGATTAAATTTTGGATGCGTGTTGGATACTATAGGACCTGAAGCATCTTCAGTGTTTCTCAGCCTTGGCTGTTATGTTAGCTTTATCCTCATCAGTGCTAACAGTGGTACTTCACATAAACACACAGTAAAAACAGTAGTCACGTGTTTATGGCCATTTCAGAAATGATTGGCAGTTCCGGGCTAATTCCACACTAAAATTCATTGAACCATTTTTTTTAATCAAACTCAAGCCAACAACTCAAACAGCAGCAGTTTTTAAAACTCAGACATTCTAAATGATACAATCCAGAGACAGACCAACCCGATGTCTCTGTGCTGAAAGGAAAATATTAAAACTCTTTATTTTTGCAATTCGGCCATTATGCTTCTCTGAGGGCAGCAGCCTTTCTGTGGACAACAAAACTAGCGCAGCTCACAGCACACACCAGCCTGGAGTCTGTGCCAGGTGTTTCGAGCACTGATGGGCAGTGCAAAGTGCACACGTAGTTTGCTCAGAGCCAAGGTTACAGCAAAATCGATGACGCCAAGTGAGGGAGCACTCGACTCATCACACCTTTGACCATGGCCTAGTTTTTGCTGTGGCATCTTCAGAGACCTTCTTGCTGTTGCCCATCTTTTCCCAACCTCTAGACTGGGATACACAGTCCCGCATGGAGCTGGGATCCGTGTCCAAGGCTAGGGTGTGTAGCACACACATTCCAAGAGCCTACTGTTTACTGCTTGTGTCTCTATCTTGTGCACTGTTAAATGAGTCATATTTCTGAAACCTGGCTGCAGTGAATTTCCTTTCCTGGTCTTTGGTGTTGACTGCCAGTGCCAGTGTGAAACATGACTATCATTTCAAGAGAACAGCCATCTTAGAGAAAGTTATGTTTGCTTTACAAAGAAAAAATATACTCACCTCTAGTCCATGAAGCAATAGAACAAATGTATAAAATATAAAAAGTAATAAACAAAAATATTTTTTAAAAAAGTTACTATCAGGTAGATGTCCCTCTCCTACTTAAGAAACAAGAACCACTCAAAGTCAGTTATGAGAATTGGTCTCACTGTGGGGCTTGCGTGTTGTCTACTCAATAGCACCTCAAGTCTTACCTATGGCAGGAGTCGTAGCAGAGAACATCAGAGGAATGAGTTATGCGATGGCTGTAGACTCGGCAATGGAGGGAGAATTTTCAGTGGAGGAAGTAAGAGAGACCGTGAGGAAGTACTTCCCGGAGACCTGGATCTGGGACATGGTGCCACTGGAGTGAGTTCGGTGCCCCTGGGACTTAGCATAGGTGATTGTATGAGTCCTGCTCTGGGACTTTGGTGTTGTCCTTGGTTCCGAATCCTTTCCATTCACAGCGAAACATTTCTTCTCCTCCTTATGTGGCTCCCGGTTTACAGAAGTAACAGAAAACTGGAAGCTGTCTTCTCCACCAGGGGAAAAGAAAAGGAACAAAGGAAAAGAGAAAGGGAGGGGAGAAGACATTAAGAATGGGGGGAGAGACAGATCAGGGGTGGGGGAAGAGGAGGAATTCCAGAGAACCCCAAACAGAAGCATCTAGTCCCGAGATCTAGTCCCATGTTTGCTGCACTTGATTTCTGAGTCACCACATTCTGGTTGTTCTTGTTTTTGTTTTTTTCCTGCCCTTTCTCCTCCACACCAGCATATCAGGCAGCAGTGAGCTGGCAGTGAAGGTCCCTGATTCCATCACTGAGTGGAAGGCCAGCGCATTCTGCTTGTCCAGAGCTACCGGCCTCGGTCTCTCCCCCACCATCTCTCTCACCGTCTTCCAGCCCTTCTTCCTGGAACTCACCCTCCCCTACTCTGTGGTGCGCGGAGAAGCCTTCACCCTCAAAGCTACCGTGTTCAATTATATGTCTCACTGCATTCGGGTAAGGGCACTTCTCTGGAAGCGAGTGCGAACCTCATCACCCTCCATTACCTAGGGCTCTTCAGACCCCTCCTAGAGCTGGGTGACGTGCCCTCATTTCAGAAAGGAACTTACTCAGAGAAAAGCTTTCTGGTGACATGCTGTTTTGTAAATGTTCCCTAAATTCAGATATGGTTTCCACATGATTAGTCTTTCCTTTTGAGATTTTTTTTTTTTTTTTGAGGCAGATAGTCTCACTGTGCACACAGCTCAGGCTGACCTAAAAGTGCCCACCTTCTTGCCTCAACCAGCAGTGTGCTGGAATTATAGGACTATGCCACCATGCCCAACTAAATGACTTTGTATTTAAAGTCTGTCTAGAGAAACATCTCTTCCTCCACTGGTGCAGAAAAGTGCCAGGCATTGGCACCATTCTTATGTGTAAAAATCTAAATTTCAAAGTGTGTACCCATTATGACACATCGCAAAGTCTCTGACCTTGTCTGCACCCTCGACTTCTGACTCTCTCTGCCTGTCTGGGTTTGGGGACAGATCCGTGTGGACCTAGAGAACTCTCCTGATTTCCTGGCAGTCCCAGTGGGAGACCATAAAGACTCTCACTGTATCTATGGAAATGGAAGGAAAACTGTGTCCTGGGCTGTGACCCCGAAGTCACTGGGTGAGTGTCAAAGCTGTTGACTGATTTCATGCTCTGTGTTGCAATGGTTTGCTCTGGCTGTGTTTTCTCTCCTCTTGAATTTAAAACAACCAAGCAGAAAACCACTGTGTACACTGGGGGGGGGGGGGGGACTTAGCACAGTATAACTGTGCTCTTCTGAATTTTCAAATACGTTTATTCACTGTGCATGTGTGCCAGGATGTACATGTGGAAGTCAGGTGGCAGCTTGTGAGGAGCTGGTTCTGTTTCTAGCATGTGGGTCCCAGGGATCAAATCCGGGGTGTCAGGCTTGGCAACAAGCTTTCTTCAACAGCTGGGTCATCTCCCTGGCCCGAGTATTACCATTTAAAGCCATCAAAATTTTCTCTCCCAGGGGAGGTGAACTTCACAGCCACCGCAGAAGCTTTGCAGTCTGCAGAATTGTGTGGCAATGAGGTGGCAAAAGTGCCAGCCCTCGTACGGAAGGACACCGTAGTCAAGCCCTTGATAGTCGAGGTGTGTGAGTACTGAGTCTGTCGTATGACATTGTGTGTGTTTGTAATCTGGGTGACTGTAATTCACTTCCAAGATTGTGCATGGGTCTATAGCTCAGTGTACTTCAAAGTGTTTAGTTTGGGGTCTTGTTTGGTTTGGTTTGGTTGGTTTGGTTTGGTTTTGTATGTTATGTATCATTTTACCTTTTTTTTTTTTCAACTCTAAGCCTGAAGGAATCGAGAAGGAACAAACATTCAACTCACTACTGTGTGCATCAGGTAAGTGTAACAAAACACAAAATTCTCAAGGTAAGCAATTTGTAGCTGTGGAAAAATCATCTCTGGGATACGGCTTACTCTGAAGAAAAAAATAAACAAAAACTTGTATGCTCTTTCCATGAAAACCTAAAGATATCTCATGAAGAAAAGCCCTTTTTGATGAAAATCTCTCAAAATATGCTCAATTTTCCCAAGGGAATAAAGAATAAATACTATTGATGATATTATCATATTATATTATCATTATTATTATATTTTTAAGGATAAAAAAAGAGGCATGGTGAAAAAGTTGCTGGAAAGCTCCTGGTTAGTGACAAGAACTAAAAGCTTTGACCTGGGACAAGATTCTTTCTAAGCCATCTGTGTCTGTAAAACTCCTCCTCAAACTATGTTGAGGCTATTGAAGGAACTGTGTGTCCTTGCTCGGTTGTACTGTTACATTAGTAATTTAAATATTTCCATACTTATGCTTTGATTGGCAGTATCTCTAGAATACCAACAAAGACTCCCCCAACAGTATTTGATTGATACTGCTAGTTTGACCATATAAAGATCTCCATCTAAAAAGTTGTATGCCATCTAGAATGTTCCTCAAGGTAAGGCTTTACCTACAAGCCCATTCCTTATAGAGATGCCCTTCAACTTACAAAGGGGTTGCAACCTATTAAGTCCATCACGAATTGAAAATAATGAGTCAAAATTCCATTTCATATACCTAACCTGTGGGTTCTCATAGATTAGCAACACAATTGTTTGCTCTTCTATTCCTTCCCATGCTGGCTCAGTTGAAGCTGAGGACAGCTGTGTCTGCCCGGCATCACTAGAGAATGCTGCATCCCTCATCACTGGTCCAGGGAAAGGGTGATGCTCAGAATTCTAGGTGCTTATGGCTTCCACTGACTGTGCATCACTTTCACACTATAGTGACTGGAACCATCGTGAGTTAGAGACCATTCATGGAAATATTCTTGGTAGTCTCATCTACATACAGTGTGTGTGTGTGTGTGTGTGTGTGTGTGTGTTCATGTTCCTGTGGAGGGTGTATGTATGTGCATGTATATGGGGGACAAAGGTCAACCATAGGCATTGTAAGCTGGGTGCTATCCACCATGTTTTTGCAAGACAAGGTCCCTCACTAACCCAGGAAGCTGAGCCAGCTGGCCAGCAAACCCATGGAATCTGCCTGTCTCTGCCTCCCCAGAGCTGAGATTACAATACGTCTGGCATTTCCTCCCCACACAGGTTCTGGGTCTCGAACTCAAGTCCTCACACTTGCAAGGCAAACACCTTACTGACTAAGCCACCTCCCCAGACCTAGGACATAGCTTTAATAACAACTGAGTGCCAGAGTCCACAGATTTACATGCTTCATTGGTGCAGATCCGCTTCCTGAATTCCTGTTTAGCCATCATCCGTGCTTACAGGACTGCAGGTCTAACAGGTACCTCAAAACCACCCTGCTGGCAAAGGGAAGCACTACTGGCCCCACTATGTGCTCCTCCCAACTCCCTTCATCTCTTAGTGTGGCAATTTCATTCTTCTACATGTCAAGAATAAAAAATTGTATCTGCTTTTATCATGTTATTTCTCTTCTACTCCACTCCAATCCATTCACAAACATAATCGACTCCACTTTCGAGTTATATCAGAATTTACCCACTTCTCGCCACATCTCCTTCTACGGTAGCCCTTCTCTCTGGCTGGCCTATTTCAGTGACATTCTAACTGGGCTGCACGTGGTGGCACATGCTTGAAACCCTAGCCATTAGAGAAATGACACAGAAACATCACAAGTTTGAGGCCAACCAAGGCAAGACAGTAAGACCAGGTCTCAAAAAAAAAAAGTGAAGTTAGCATTTTCCTAACTGGCCACCTGACCATACCCTCTTGTCCCTGTACAGCAAGGAGGTTCCCTTCAAGAACATGTCAAATCCATCAGAACCTGTCCTTCCTCTGCCACACCTTTCCTACATTCCACGGTGCCAAAACCCTCACCATCACCCTCAAGCCCTCCCTACCCCTAACATCATGGCCTGATGCTCTGTCTCTCACTCACTGTGAGCCGGTCACACCAACCTTCTCCTTCCTCTTGGGACAATTATCACACTTCAGGCTCTAACGTCTTTTTCCTTTTGATTCATTTTTCCTGGACATATCTTACTCCATGACTTACTGATGGGCTCTGAACACAGTGACTTTATCGAGGAGTCTTTCTATAGCAAGTCACCTCCCCAGCCCTCCACTTCCCGATTGCCCACACTTGACTAGTTCAGCCCTGAAACAGCCTCTTCTAACTTTCTCCAGGAGCCACCAACGTCAGTCTCACTAAATACATCTTCACTTGCTTACCTAACCCTTCTCGTAAAAGTAAAAGCTCTAAAAAGTTAGGAAATGAGTTTTGAAAGTCACCATGTAAGGCAGAACCCAGCACAATAACACATTTAGTGCATATTCGTGGGATCGAGGCCTGTGTAAAAACATTAACATTGACAGGAATTGTGGCTGGGGAGACGGCTCAGTAGGTAAAGCACTATCTGTGCCAGCCTGAGGACCTGAATCTTGGTCCCCAGCCCTCACACAAAATCTGAGCAAGACAGTAAGACTACCTGTAATTACACTGTAATCCCAGTCAACACCAGGGGACTGAGGAACAGGGGCAGGAGGACCCCAGAGGACCACCGGTCAGCCAGTCTGGCTGAAGCAGCAAGTTCTAGATTCAGTGAGAGACCCTGGCTCGTGGGTGTATGTACACACACACACACAGAGAAAGAGAGAGAGAGAGAGAGAGAGAATTAATATAATCCGTAAGGGGAAAGAAGGGAGCCTTTGTAATGTATATGCTTATAAGAAAAGCTATAGACATTTAGTACAAACATATAAGCCATATGAACTTTGCCGTGAAACAGATGGTGACTTTGGGAGAAACTGAATTGCATCAAGAAATTGCTTAAGGTTTAAGAGAAACAAAAAGACTGCATCTAGATAATGTTGAGGAACAATATTCATGACAACATAGAGTGTTTCTTTCACCCCTCCCCACGCGCACTATTACTGTCTAATATCTCGTTTGTCTTCTTTCTTAGATACTGAATTACTTGACGAGTGGTCACTGATCCTTCCACCCAATGTGGTTGAAGGATCTGCCAGGGCTACACACTCTGTTCTGGGTAAGTCTCTCAGCTCCAGCTATAACGGCTGTCTCTCTCTGTACGCCCAGTACACACGGGGCCTCGCCATGCATGACGGGCACCAGCTGTTGACTTGAGGAAGGAGTCACAAGTTCAGGGCTACCCTGTGTGAGAGAGAGGAAGAGGGTTTGACAGCTGCTGTATGCTTTGGATAACTCTGACAGCTGATAAGGACTGTGCCTCATCTTCAGTGATCAACAGGGTGATAGTGTGCCTAGCAGATATGAAAATGGTAATTCCATTTTCCCAGACATTATGGCCCACCAGAAAAGATGTTATCTCTTGCCATTCAATTTCTTCCCTGCTCTCTGTTTTTCTCATTTTTTGTATAATTCTTTTTGTCTTTCATTCCATTAGTAACATGGCCTCTTGTTCATATTTTCTTATTCCAGCACAAACCAACTCCATATCCCTCTAATTTGTAATAACCTTTTACTCCTCAGGCGATATACTAGGCTCTGCAATGCAAAACCTCCAAAATCTTCTCAAGATGCCCTATGGCTGTGGAGAACAAAATATGGTCCTTTTTGTTCCTAACATCTATGTCCTAAACTATCTGAATGAGACACAACAGCTGTCGGAGGCAATCAAGTCCAAAGCCATCGGCTACCTCATCAGTGGTGAGCAATTTTACCTGCACTCCTAAATACCTGCTGTTTGGTTCAGATTCAGTCATCACTGTTGCTGTGATTTCCAATCAAATGCCCCTCACTAGAATAATAACTCCCAACACTATTGATACCTTTGGAAACATGTTGAGTAAAACATGTTCACTCAATGGTTCTCTGATAGGGTTAAGACAGGTGAAGAATTGCCACGCACCGCCCCCGTGTCTGCGCTCTGTGCACTGGTACCCAGTTCGCGAGCTTCGGGCAAGGGGGTTGGAGGTTAAAATACACAGACACACACAGACAGACAGCAACACAGGTCATCCTTGAATTCCCCAAGAATGCCCCCTTTATTGTGTTCGGGGGCAGATTATATAGAGATACCCACACCCCAGCCAAACCCACCAGAAATCACTCTCCTGCCATCAGGAACTCCTGAAGGTCTCGTGCTCAGAGCAGCTGTAGGCACTCAGATCAGGGGATTACAAGAAATTCAGGATCTGGGGTCTCACTGCTCCCAACAAAGAATAATAATTGTCTAATATCACTCTACTTCATAAACGACTGAATTCCCTCTTCAGGGTATCAGCGGCAGCTGAACTATCAGCACAGTGATGGTTCATTCAGCACATTCGGGGACCGTGGTGGGAACAGCCCGGGAAATACCTGGTAAGATGAAATTAACTGTGTCTTCATACTCTCCTGATCCAAGGCATTTCAGGAGTCTAGAAACTGCTGTTCTCTGTACCTGGGATTCTTTTCTGGAAGGGTTACTTATTCTCAAAACTCCAAATGTCATCCCTCCTGACCGCTGCAACCCCACCTGCTCTGCCGGCACAGCTGGTAAAAGCAAAGCAAAGAAATAAAGGTGTAAGGCTGGAAGTACAGTTGTCCACCATGGAAACTTTCTCACTGCCCTTGAGAAGAGGCAAGATGGAGATCAGGGAGAGAGATGCCGAGCGGTACAACTGGAAGTCATCTGGGAAATGCAGTTTTGATGGGAGGGTTTTGTGACAGCTCAAAAAAAAAAGAGCCGGGCGGTGGTGGCGCACGCCTTTAATCCCAGCACTCGGGAGGCAGAGGCAGGCGGATCTCTGTGAGTTCGAGGCCAGCCTGGTCTACAAAGGGAGTTCCAGGACAGGCTCCAAAACTACAAAGAAACCCTGTCTCGAAAAGCCAAAAAAAAAAAAAAAAAGATAAATTTCGTAAGACCAAAAGATTGAAAACTATCAACTAAGACCCTCCAAAACGGCCTCCACCCAACTGTGAAGACCAGGGTCTGCAGAAAGCACATGGCAAACTGTAAAGTGAGGTGGCCCTGCTCTCGGCCCCTTTTCTGCCTGCAGGCTCACTGCATTCGTCCTCAAGGCCTTCGCTCAAGCGCAGTCTCACATCTTTATAGAGAAGACGCACATCACGAAAGCGCTCAACTGGCTCTCAGGGAAGCAGAAGGAAAACGGTTGCTTCCAGCAGTCTGGAAACCTGCTAAACAACGCAATGAAGGTGATGCCCTGGTCCTCTGGACTGAGCGCTGTGATGTGTAGGGAGGAGGTGGTGCCCTGGTCCTCTGGACTGAGCGCTGTGATGTGTAGGGAGGAGGTGGTGCCCTGGTCCTCTGGACTAAACACTGTGATGGGTAGGGAAGAAAGTGATGGCCTTGTCCTCTAGACTGAACGCTGTGATGGGTAGGGAGGAAGGCTTCTCTAAGAGTTCTCCAGTCCTTGGGACTGGAGAGATGACTCCGTGGTTAAGAGGGTTTGGTGCTATTGCAGAGGACCAGTTTGATTCCCAGCATCCTCCTCAAGCAGTTCACAACCACCCGTAACTCCAGCTCCAGATGACCCGGTGCCCTCTTCTGGCCTCTGTGGGTATTTCATTCGTGCACAAATGGACACATAAATACCCAAATATACACGATTTAAAAAAAAAAAGAAAGATAGTTTGTTTTCTTTTAAAAAAAAAATTTAAAAAAGAGTTCTCCAGTCCTAATGGCATAGCAGGGACGTCTAATGTTCAGCAAATGCTGAAATGTGAGAGTTCTCGCTCTATCCTTCCAGGGTGGCGTGAGTGATGAGGTGACGCTCTCTGCCTACATCACCATTGCCCTGCTGGAGATTCCACTGTCTGCCGAGGTACGTACACACCCATTCCTACACCTCCCTCACAGACATAAAGAATAAAAATAAAAACCATAGAACTACGATCCCCTGAGGGAAACCTCTAGTTTCTGTGGTCTTTGATTTTGGTACATTTCACTGTCACCTTTTTAACCACTCCCCGAAACAAACTCTACTGCCGGGGTGTCGCAGCATGACTCTCAACCTGGGGTTAGCCTGGGCATAGTTCCTTAGCCTGGTTCTGCTATTTTGAAATTGGCTCTCATCTTCTTTTATAGCACAGTATCGTCCGCAATGCTCTCTATTGCCTGGAAACAGCCTGGGCCTCCATCTCAGGGAGCCAAGGAAGTCATGTCTATACTAAGGCATTGTTGGCCTATGCCTTCGCCCTGGCAGGAAACCAAGCCAAGCGAAGTGAGCTGCTTGAATCACTAAACAGAGAGGCTGTGAAAGAAGGTAGGTGCTTCTATTGCAAAGTCTATCTAACTAGAAGTCACTAACGATGCAAAGGCAGAGTCACTCTTGTGCCACCTTAACCAGAAAGACAGCAAGAGAAACTGTCATTGACTCAACACTTAGGTGATATGAACCATTTTAGTGACACATGCATTACTGATTTTATATAATCCAACTGCTTGTGCCACACAAGTATGTAAGAGACACAAAGACTCCCCAAGTGATCATCTGGGAGTTTGGTCAAGATCTGCTTGTTAGCAGGCATGGTGGCTCATGCCCATAATCCCAGAACTTGGGAGGCAGAGACAGGGGGATCTCTGCGTTCGAGTTTGAGGCCAGCCTGGTCTAGATAATGAGTATCTGTCTCCAAAAAAACCCAAAATATGTGCTTGATATATCTGATATAGACTGTTCTAAAGCATCCACTTATTTCATCTGTGCCAGTTCATTAGATGACCTCATCATCACTCATGGGATAGATCTTAAAGCCATGTTTTAAACTTAAAATCTTTTTCTTTCCATTTGAAAGAGGATTCAATCCACTGGCGACGTCCAGGGAACATTCAGGAAGCAAAGACACCCTACTATCAACCACGGGCCCCTTCTGCTGAAGTGGAAATGACAGCTTATGTGCTTCTCGCCTACCTTACGGCTGGGCCATCCCGGTCTTCAGAGGACCTGTCTTCCGCATCCCAAATTGTGAAGTGGATCGTCAGGCAGCAAAACTCCTACGGAGGCTTCTCCTCCACTCAGGTCTGTGGGGAGACCCTAGAAGGGAAAGATAAATCAACTAATCCATATATAAACGCAAACATATTCTAGGGATTAAAGAGCTGAAACATCGTCCCTCCATCACCAAGTCCCAGCCTGATTCACATATGGATCAAGGTTCTGTCCTCCTTACCTTCTCATTGTCTTCTCCCCTCAAAGCGGGTCCTCAACATCCCCAGGGGCCAGTTTTCCAAAGCACTATTTCTGTAGAATTACTTCCATGAGAAAATTAACTTCATGTTCATCTGCAGACTAAAATTCTCTAATATTCTGCCCAAGCCCCTTCCGTCCACAATAAATGTGTACTCATGAGCTAGTTAGGCAAGTCCTTAGGTGGAATGGACTTGCTGCCATTGCTGGGGCCATTTAAAACATCCCAGCTCTTCCACGATGCCCATCACCCTCTCCATAAATACTTTTTGTTATTCAAGAATTATCTCATTTCTCATCTTCAGTCTTCTTTTCCTGTCTTAGCCTACATTTTCTTCTCCATTTCACATTTCTACAACAAATACTGCTAGAGAGACTTATAAATTACTAATGATATATGTTCAGTTCAGATCTCTGTATATATTGTAATCTGTGTAGATGATAAAACTTATACTCTGTAATACCTAGACTGGGTCACCACTAGTAAGCAGGATGGAATGGTATTGAAATTACAGTGATTAACTGTGTTTTTTGTCTAAATAATCCTGAAAGGAAGCAATGTTGGCACTATGCATCCAGTGTAGACTGCTATCTCTCCATCCACTGTGATTTCTGTATCTTTCCTTTTCTCAGGATACGGTGGTGGCCCTCCAAGCCCTCTCCAAATACGGAGCAGCCACTTTCACAAAAAGTAAGAAAGAAGTGTTGGTCACCATCAGGTCTTCAGGGACATACTCTCAGAAGTTTACTGTTCACAACACCAACCGCCTGCTGCTGCAGGAAGTCAGACTGCCGGATCTTCCTGGAAATTACATCACCACAGTGTCAGGGTCTGGATGTGCGTACCTCCAGGTGAGACCCCCAGGGCCCAGATACTGGGCACATGGAAGAGAAAGTGTCAAGGGTTTCATGTTCATTGCAAAACTAAAAGGGGAAATCTGTGCTAAATCAAGAGTTGAGTTATTTAGCCAGGCAGTGGTGGTGCATGCCTTTAATCCCAGCACTTGGGAGGCAGAGGCAGGCAGATCTTTTGAGTCCAGCCTGGTCTACAAGATCTTGTTCCAGGACAGGCTCCAAAGCTACAGAGAAAAACTGTCTCAAAAAACAAACAAACAAACAAAGAGTTGAGTTAACTTAGAAACTTCAAAGAGGCTGTAAGATGTTTTCAGCACTGAGATAAGGAATTTTGTTCTCGTTGTTTTCAGACATCGCTAAAATACAACATCCTTCCAAAGACAGAAGGAAGAGCGCCCTTCACTCTGCAGGTCAATACTCTCCCCATAAACATTGATGAAAATCACAGAACATTCCAGATTCACATCAACGTAAGGTAAAACCTAAGTTGCAACCAGTCTGCTTATAAGACATGGAAAAAATGGGTTAATGCCTATGGAAGAAATTACATTATGCAAAGTTAATCTTAACAAAAATGGGGTCTTGTATTCATGAACCAGGACATTATCTTAACTCTTACTGAAAGGCCTTAGCGTTGAGACTATATCTCAGGAATATACATATACACATACATATACACATACATCATCTCTCTAAAGAGAGGAGAGGAAAATAGTGAGATTTCAAATAACTACACAGATACGGTTGATAGAGAAATGAGTGACAAAGAAGATTAGACTTCTGGTTCCATCAATCCCGAGGAACCTTGTTGAAAGGACTTAACTCTGTGCGTTACCTTCCCAGTTACACTGGAGAACGATCCAGCTCCAACATGGTCATTGTTGACGTGAAAATGGTATCAGGCTTCATACCTGTGAAGTCAACTGTGAAAAAGGTAAACCCTACACCATCAGTAGAAAAGGCTTAATGCAGGAGGGGCTTGGTCCTGCCTCTACTTAATATGCCAGGCTTTGTTGACTCCCCATTAGAGGAGACCTTACCCTTTCTGAGGAATGGATAGGGGGTGTGGGGGACATGTGGGGGGAGCGGGAGGAAGAACTGTGGTAGGTAGGCAAAGTGAATTTTAAAAAGAAAGAAAAAGGCTGAACACTAAACCACAGGTGGAAAGGGTTACACTAACCCTTGCAGGTGCCAATGCCATACAGTTTGTCTGTTTGATTTCACTGATGCAGTTTTCAAAAGACTTACTCCTGCAAACTTGTCTCTCCAGAGTGTGATTCCTTCTTTTATTATTGCCTGTTGTGTATGAGGCCTAAGTCTTACCATTAGGTTTAGATAAAATGCTGCAGTTCCCCAAGGGGTGACAATGGGCAGCAAACCACGAGGGGCAGCCAGGTCCCATCACCCCAGGCCTCTGTAAGTCCCAGGCAGGTGGGAGGCAGTGTCTGAGAGACCTCAGCGGGTCATTGGCAGGGCAGCAAGTTCCACGAGGAAGTGGCTGGTGAGGGACAGAGAGGGATAGTCACTCCATGCAGAGAGAGGGTTTGGGTATTTTATTCAATGGGTTATGGGAAGAAAGGGAAGGGGGAGAAAGAGAGAAACAGAGAAGCGGGGAGAGAAGAGGAGAGGAGCCATAGCAGCCACCTCTGCAGACAGGGCAGAGAGAGCACAGACTGGAAGCAGAAGGAAAATCTGCTTGCCCATGTAGAAGGGGGGGAGGAGTGGGCAGGGTTTGTCTCTTAAAGGGACAGGACAGACCATTACACTAAGTTCTAGCCTATATCCAATTCTAGCAAACCATTAGTTATCAGATTTGTGGACACACCACACACACACACACACACATATGTATGTATCTCCTTATACATTCCTAGTATGTGTATTTATCACATATGTGTATCTATATACATATGTATGAATAGAAAGGATTAATAAATATTAGCATTATGACTACTGTTCCTAAAGAAATAAAAAATTAGTAGTTTGGATTCTCCAGAAAAGCCTCGTATGTGAAAAATACCTGAAAGCTTCTCCTAACATAAACCTTCCTCACTCCATAATTCTGGCTTATCAACAGCTCCTAAACCAGCCTAACATTCAGAGGACTGACGTGACCACCAACCATGTTCTAGTCTACACTGAAAAGGTAAGATTTGTGACTCTGGGGTCTGTAAGAATTGCTGGAGTGTCTAAACCAGACCAGCAGGATTCCACACAGTCAGTCTCCACCACCCTTCTCTCTCTCTCTCTCTCTCTCTCTCTCTCTCTCTCTCTCTCACACACACACACACACACACACATATGTGTAAAGACAAAAATAGCTACTAAGGAAAATGAACCAGGACTGGCCAGCAAAGCTGTTTATGACACTTTTAACCATCCGCAGAACTTTGTTCTTTCATTTTTATTGGTTATGTTATAGAGATCAAAACATCCCGTTTTGGCCGGGCGGTGGTGGCGCACGCCTTTAATCCCAGCACTCGGGAGGCAGAGGCAGGCGGATCTCTGTGAGTTCGAGACCAGCCTGGTCTACAGAGCTAGTTCCAGGACAGGCTCCAAAACCACAGAGAAACCCTGTCTCGAAAAACCAAAAAAAAAAAAAAAAAAAAAAAAAAAAAAAAAAAAAAAAAAAAAAACAAAACAAAAAAAACATCCCGTTTTCTTCTAGGCTATGAGAGAGGAGATAGCACACTCCTACAACTTAGTATATCTTAAGAAAACAAGATGGCGACTGACGACTGACGACTGAGTTAATCATTGAGTCCAATTCTGTTCTCTCGTCTTTTCAGCTAACCAATCAAAGCCTGAGTTTCTCCTTCTTGGTGGAACAAGACATTCCAGTAAAGAACTTAAAACCAGCTCCAGTAAAAGTCTATGATTATTATGAGACAGGTAAGTGGAATCCAGATATGCTGCGCTTTGATAGGAAATAGAGCCTAGCCTAATTAGAGGTTATCTTAAATAAAATGAAACTCCACAATCTTTCACTGGAAGAAAAAATGAGTTTTTATGGTCACTACAGTTACGTTTCTGTGTATTATCCTTTTGGGTGCACTTAAACAAGCCTTAGGGCCACTCTGGTGAAAGGCATCATGAAGCAATTGGCCATGGGTTCTATTTAAATTTCCCTCTAAAGTTGCTTGCTCTAGGCTGGATTATTCTGGAAAGGTAAGAGTAGCAATAATTTTTTTAATCGCATCTTGCTACTGATGTGTGATATAGAACCTATCATTTGATCTAGTTTTTAAAGTGCTGTGGATAAACCCCCAAAATGGGAGGAGACTGGATAGAGCAAGAAATTCTTCTGTTTCTTCCTGACTTTGAACTTGAAACTTGCCAGCGTTATATCATGTTGGCAGTATTAAACGATGTCTCCTCATTAAATGGAGGAAAGATGCAGAGAAGAAGGCACAATGCCAGCAGGAAAGCACAGGCATGGGAAGGGACCATCTGAGTCTTGTGGATACAGAGAGACAGCAAGCCCTCAATTCCGTTCCAGATCCTGGTTCTCTTGGTCTCCACCACCAAACAAAATAGCTTAGTGTAGACTTTATTTCCATTGATTCTGCAGCTGTGATTTAAACTTTCGTTCTTTGCCAACAGGATTTACCCACAATTAACCGCTTTCTACCTAATCATTTCTGTGTTCTAGATGAATTCGCCATTGAAGAATACAGTGCCCCTTTCAACACTGGTATGGTATAAATAGTCAAATTGAATGCCAATTTAAAGAAAATAAATGAGCATCTGCTTTAGTTTTCCATACTAGGGTGGTTTTTTAGTATAACATTTCGTATTATATTAATTCTGATGTATCATCAATAAATTGGACTGTATCAGATACATTGTAGAATTTTTTAATAGAAATATGCTAGTGAAATATAGTTACTGATGCCTGGTAGTGACTTATCTTTAACTGAATTTAAGAATTTGAGAGATTTATTTGAGAGATAGAGAGACAGAACATGAAGTTGGGTAGGGAGAAGGTGGGAAAGATCTGGGAGGAGGTGAAGGAGGGGAAATAATATGATCAAAATATACTTAATTTTTCAAATTAAAAAATATATGAATTTTTAAGGCACAAAAATTAAATCAACTAATGTTTACATTCTACACCCGGTGGCCACCAACATTTTAAAGACATTTTTAAGTGTGCACTGGTTAAATCAGTGTCCCTGTGATTAGCCACGTGGCACAACCTGAGAAGACACATATAAAAGACATTCCTTTAGGCTGATTGATAGAATCATTTTCTGTGGCAGTTTTGACTCTCTCTCTTAAACTTTGAAGAAAATCTGAGAACAGTTTCCTTGTTAAATATAATTAAATTTGCTGGGGGGTGGTGGCACATGCCTTTAATGCCAGCACTCGGGAGGCAGAGGCAGGCGGATCTCTGGGAGTTCGAGGCCAGCCTGGTCTACAAGAGCTAGTTCCGGGACCGGCACCAAAGCTACAGAGAAACCCTGTCTCGAAAAACCAAATATATATATATATAATATATATATATATACATATGTATATTTAAATTTAAAGATTTATAATTGAATGTTAAAATTAGTTCTTTTAGTAGGTTCTTGACGTCCCTTGATATTTCTACTCTTCTGTTTAGACTCTGAACAAGGAAATGCTTAAAAATGGGAACCTGTAGATCCCGCCCGATGGACGTCTTCAGGCATGAAGAACCAAGACCTGTTAGAAGAACGGACAGTGAATAGATGGGAGGGAATTAGAGATATATGAAATTTATATATTGAATAAAGTAATGGCATTTACAATTATACTTTCTTTTCTTTTCATACTTTTATCATTATATTTATTTTCTGAAATATGGTTTTAGCTCTTTAAGAGTGCCTAAAGAAGCTACAGAAAGAGATACACTAGAAAACACTATAAAGTAGAATTTAAAAAAAAAAGTGTTTGGTCAACCCACAAGAACACAGAGGAAATGATCCCATGTTTTCTAACATTGGAAAACAGCCCAAAAGCTCATCAGTAGGCCCACAACAGTCTAACACGCTGTGTCTGTCCAGACCAGGGTGCTACTGCACAATATTAGATGGTGCACACCTGCCTAAGTCTGTTCAGGGACAAACTAAAAGAATTCCAGACAAAGAGAGAAAGGGGTGATATCAGGGGTGAGAGTGACTGGGTTGGTTTGTCTTTTCCAGTTCATTTTAAAAACTGTTTCTAACTTTACTATCTAGTTTCATTTGCTCTATCCCATGAGAACTCTTTCAATGCTCACAAAGGAAAGCGACCAACAGCCCTCTTTTAGTTGCATATTTTTATGTTGCATTTGTTCCCATCCTGTAAGCTTGTCTTTCTTTGGTTTCTTCTGGAATGCCTTCTCTTCTGTGCAGCCTCCTGATCCGGCTCTGGAACACCTTGTTCATTTTCAGTAAGGATCATCTCAGTGTGGAGGGGCAGGGGGACATCATTTGAGGGTTAAGGACATATCTTGGGTGCTTTGCTCACCCGGATGTGTTCAGTGACCAGAGAATCTGCATCTAAACCCCTGAGTTCTGCATCGTTTTATTTTATTTATTTATACTTTAAGTATAAGTGGTCTGCATGTGTCCCTGCAGGCCAGAAGAGGGCATCAGATCCTATTATAGATGGTTGTGAGCCCCCATGTGGTTGCTGGGTACTGAACTCAGGACCTCTGGAAGAGCAGCCGTTGCTCTTAATCCCTGCATCATCTCTCCAGTCCCCACTCTCTGCATTTCTAAGCGCGTGTAGCTGTGTCAAAAACATAAAAAAGCAATTCTTTAATCAGTGTTCAGACCTGGCCTCTGCCTCAGCAGACTGCATGTCTTGCACTGAACATTGGCCCTGCCTGCTCTGTGTTCTCTTGTCTTCAGATTGACCTGTCTTTTGGTTCTCAGGTGCCCTGTCTCATTAACGTTCACTCCCAGAAATTACTGCCCAACTCTAAGGTGACATCATCCACAGCTACTCAGACTGAGGCACAGATAGATCCTTGTTTCCAAAGAAATCCACATCCATGGGCTACAAAGCTCCACAGATGGAGCAGCCGGAATGTGCAGAGACATTCCAAGTGTGTTGTTCATCCTCTGATATTTCCACAATGCTGTAAGCGTCAGACAAGCTCAGCCTGACCTGAGACTAGAAATCAAGGCACGGAAAATTCTGTGCACGTATTTTAAACTCCTGTGTGTAGATCATGTGCTATCTTCCAGAGTGTGATAGAGGCACAAACCATAGATCTACAATGAGATACTGGAAATGTCTGATGAAATCATCTGTCTGGGCAGGCTTTGAACAATCAGAGTCTTTTGGTGGTGCCCTGCCGTCATATAATCCAGCCAAGTTCAGAATCACAAAATAGGCTTGGTTTCTCAGTTTGTGTGGTTGTTAGGGGTTAGTTTGATTTGATTTGATTTATGAGTTTTAGAAGAGCTTCAGAAGGTGAGCAGTGTTGTTGGGTTTTGGTTTTTTTGGTTTTATGGGACATAATCTTGCTGTATATTACAGACTGGTCTCAAACTCAAAATCCTTCTCCCCAGCCTTCCAGATACTGGGATTACAGATGTGTGAAACTCAACCTGGATATGTATAATATATTCTTCCTTACATATTTATTCTTTCCTCATACATTACATCCTGACTGCAGTTTATTCTTAAAAGAAGCAAAGCCCAGAAAATTCCCCACCAAAGTTTTGATAGGAGTGTCTCCAGAGACCTAGCTAGATAGGATCTGGGAAATGTTGAAACTGTATCCTCCAGGATCTATCTGTAGGAGGCACCAGGGAGAGGTCACTGCTATGCGAGATTTGATAAGCTAATTCCTAAACTCAACAAAATGCTGATGTTGTAAACAAAGAATTCATTGCAAATGAACACTAGAAAGTATCTCTTAAATAAGTCTTGTTTTCATGACATTGAATTTTCTTGAGTTGCTTTTGACCTCGATACTTGTTGGGGACCAGCCTCAACAAAAATACCTCTGCCAGGGTAGAGGCGTGGGGATTTAGAAATATAGTAAAATATATTAAGACACCAATAAATAAATAATAAAACAGAGAAACATAGAATAGTGCCGGGAGGAAATTCTAGTGAGTACTGAAGTTCACCTGCGTTTAATTTTCCACTGTTTAAAATACCCCTGATCCCAAAAGGTAGGAGTAAGACAAAAAACTGCATTAACAAGAGACAAGGAAATGAACAGACCAGTTGAAGATCGCAGGTTATGTCCAAAGTTAAATATTCTGTTCCTAGAACAAAACAAGTGACACTCACACCCTAGACCAAGACATTCTATAGGCAAATCACTCCCTGGGTGGAATCCCAAGTTATTTCCATAAAGGAACTGTACCCTTAGTTGGATCCTTAGACTTTTGTTTGAGGTAGAAACACGTCTACTTTTCTTTTTCTGAAGTACGAGGTCTGGCCATTAGCCACACCTGTTGACAATAACCTTGAGAGAGCAATTGGTTAGGTGGGACCTTCCTTTGAGGTAGAAGCAAGCACAATAACCTTGAAAAAACCCTCTGACCTTTGGTCAATATGGAAATAGGTTCATATTTTGGGGGCCTCCACAGGTACTGTGTGTGTGTTGCACACATGTGACTATAAAGTTGTGTATGTACAACCACACATGCAGATACCCAAGGAAGACAATAGTATCCTCTTATGTTAGTCTCTATCTTACTCCCTTGTGACAGGGTCCCTCAGTGAACCAGGAGCTGGCCATGTCAGCTGGGCTGAGTGGCCAATGAGCTCCAGGACCCCTGTCTCCTCATTCCAATAGCAGGGTTACAGGCACACACGCAGCCGTGCTCAGCTTTTTATGGGCATTCTGGGAATTCAAATTCAGTCCTCAGGCTTACAGAGAAAGTTCTCACCCATGGAGTCATCTTTGCAGATTTAGATACTATATTTTTTATTGTAGGTTGACTTAACTACATTTACAATGCTGGGTATTGAACCCAGGATCTCACCAAGACCAGGCAAGCACTGAACGACACCCCATCTATGAAAGTGAAGGTTTTTGTGAAGTAGGTAGACACTAACACATATAAAGGCACAGGCTGGGGCTGGAGAGATGGCTCAGTGGTTAAGAGCATTGCCTGCTCTTCCAAAGGTCCTGAGTTCAATTCCCGGCAACCACATGGTGGCTCACAACCATCTATAATGAGGTCTGGTGCCCTCTTCTGGCCTGCAGACATACTCACAGACAGAATATTGTATGCATAATAAATAAATAAATAAATATAAAAAAAGCACAGGCTATAATAGAAAGAAACACAGAATAGAGTGCTAAGAGATCACCTGATACTCTCTGCTTCCTGATAGGTAAGTGGGGGAGATGGGGCAGGGCCTAAGGTCTCATAGAAGAGTCATTGCAGTAGCTAGACTACTTCATTAAATCTCCCTTCAATTTTAAAAAAAGTGTAAGCAGAGTGGACCCTGTCGCATTTATACTCTAACCACATTTGAAACCTGCTTTGCTGTATCCTCTAGGGGTATAGACAGTTGAAGCGTGTCAATTTGCCACTATTGAATTTCTGGGAATTTTGGACAATTCAGTGATGCTCTCGGGATCCACATGGTGGCAGTGTATGGAAAGACAGGACTCCTGGGCATTGCAGCTCAGGTGGCATGTGGGTTCTGTCTTAGTCTGGGTGTGCTTTGCCATCGTGAGGCCTCTGATAGCAGAGGCAGGATGCTCAGATGACAACTGACAGGGAAAGATGTGGGAACCAAATGCCAGAGTCCACAGAGCCCTCCTTTCCCTACTCCTTGTTGACCTTGGAGGGGCCTGAAGGAGGAGCAGTAGGTGCAGAGACCAGGAGAGAAGCTATATACTGTGCCCTAGAGTCTTAGCGGGCGAGGAGTGTGGGGATTGCCCTCAAACGTCAGGAGTCATGGACACCTGAGTACGAGGATGAACAGTGTCTGCCTATGCTGGGAGGGATCCAGATGCCTGTGTCCATCTACCCGCTACTCTGGTTATACTCCAAGCTGAGTCCTAGGCACGTGCCAGCCTCCAAGGATGCTTTTCCTTGACCGTTATCAGCTGGTATGATGTCCCCACTGTGGCCCCCTAGTGGAATATACCATCTTTGCAATCCCAGTGGGAGAGAGTCAGCCACAGTGCCTAGGATCACCCAGGCCAGCCTCATTCAGGCTCTGTCCACACCGCTTCCTCCTTCAGCAGTTCTCTCTCTCCTGCTCTGCTCGGAAGTCTGACAAACCCACAGGAATGGAGACTGTGTCTAAGGCAAACCAAGGGTTTAACAGCCTCTAGGAGCCTGCTCTGTCCTGTGGGGAAGCATGTCTAAGGGAGAAGTAGGAGTGAGCAAGGGCTGGGCAGAGGGAAGAAGACATGATCATTGCTATGACCAAATCTACTAAGTCTAAAAGCCAACAAGGAGACCAAGTTCCATAGGTAAAAGCAAGGAGCCTTCATTTTATGCAAGTTTGCAAACTTGTAGTCTCTCCGCATGTCCAACGTATTGGAATAAACGGAGAGCCCCGAGCTTAGTTAGAGTAGGATTTTTATAGTAGTAAAGGTGGGGGTGAGGGTTTTC
The DNA here is from genome assembly GCF_950005125.1 of Chionomys nivalis. Classification (NCBI taxonomy): domain Eukaryota; kingdom Metazoa; phylum Chordata; class Mammalia; order Rodentia; family Cricetidae; genus Chionomys; species Chionomys nivalis. The sequence continues at coordinate 22,679,903 of NC_080086.1, forward strand.
TGAGGTTCAGGACCCCTGATTGGCTGACATTTGTCTAGGGATGACCTAGTGAGTGTATGCTGGCAGGTCATCCTATCTACAACTGTTGGAATGTTAAGCATTTCCTGTGGATGGTCTGTTTTCGGGTGGTGCTCCGGAATCTCGGTTTGTGGTTCTTCCTGCAACCAGGTATTGCTTCAGGGTAAACTACTGAGACTCTCGGGCCTCTATGGCTGAGTCTTACTCTGGAAGGTGATAATGGTTGGAAGTAAAGAATTTCCTGGGGGGGGGGGGGAATGGGAGGAAGTGAGGAGGTGGAAATTTTTAATAATAATAATCATAATTTTAAAAAAACTGAAAAAAAAAGAATTTCCTTTGGGTGATCTATTCATATTTAGCTTATCATTAGCTTATCATGGCTGGCTCCTACAATCACCAGCAGCCCCTGCTGGCTGAGTGATCCTGGCCCATGCCACGTGTTGCTACAGCCAGTGACAAAGGCGTGTGTTCTTCTATCCTGCAGTCGCATCCACAGTGAGACTCTGCCATTGACTTTTCAATTAAAGTGATGATGGGGCCACAGGTGCCTGTCATCCAGAGTGCCAGAAACACCAAGATGCTGCTCCTGTGGGAAAGAGGCCTGGTCCTCCTGCCATCCTGCTGTGCTGGCTGTCACGGGTGCTGGCCCACTGGAGGCGTGGCCGTCCCTGAGCCCTGCAGGCCCATAGATAAGATGGGAGATAAAACATTGAGGAGACCCTTCCCCACACCGCGTTTCTATTGTCTGTCTGTCTGTCTGTCTGCTCTTGGGGAAATTTTCCTGGGGGAAAAAAAAACCGCAAGACGGAGAACCATTCTTCTGCCTGCGCCCCTGCTGTGGGCCTTTCGTGCCATCCAAGCAGGCAGCCAGCAGAGGGGGCAAGAGCCATTCTGTTTTCTTGTCCCCGGCTCCCTCCTCCAAGAGGAACTCCGCCGCAGGGGCGAGCCGTGGGGAGAATGCTGTCCTTAGCGGTCTCTGCTGGAAATTCAACACAGATCAGAAAAACAGGGTCCTGAGAAACATTTCCCTCACTTCCCAACCCTGAGCTGATCTTTATTTCATTGAATGTCTAGGAGTCCGGAGAGGTGTAAAAGCCCCACCCACCCGCCGCAGTCTGTAGCTGCGTAGCTGCGCTCTGTTATCTTCTCTTTAAGGAAGCTGGAAAGGAAAATAAAGAAAACAAAGACAAGAAGGTCAAAAACACCCGTGTGTTTGATAACCCACTCTGAATTCTTTTCAAAAAGTGTGAGTGGAGCAGTGGATGAATAGGGAGGTTTCCTCCTGATCACTGCAGCTGAACTTGGGGTTCTGGGGTATTCCCCAGGACCTTCTCTGTGTTCAAGTGTTTGTATAAAATGTCTTTATTAGAATTCAAAACAATAACCCAGATCATCAGGACCTGGTGACTCAATATTGTCTGCGCTGAGGTATCATTGAAGCAGGCTGTAATTTCAAGTAAAGCCTCCAGTTAGAGATTTAAAGCATAGAGACAGATGATTTTGGGTGTCTCTAGTTCTTCATTTGTATGCTCTAAGTCCACTTCCTCACACTCTGGGCAAAATTACGTGAGAGTCAAGTCAGTGTGTCTCAGCTACTTCAGGTACAAGCAAAGAGGAGGCCCCTCCATACACGTCAGTGTACCAAGAAAGAGGACAGTCCCTGAAGGGTGTGCCTATCACCTGAGACAGGGACAGTGGAGACCCAGAGTCAAGGACAGGTTCTCAAACTTGGCTTGGAGAACAACGTCCATCTCGCCCCAGAAATCATTGCTCAGCCACCTCCTGTTTCACTGGGTGAACACCTTGGAAATTCATAAGTCTCACTGAAGCCTGAGGTGGAATCACCCTGAAAGCAGTGAGTTTGGTGGCTTAGGCCCCTCCATCATCCAGGCTCTCATGATCAATTAATTACTCGGTTTTGTAAAAGATTTTGTATTTATCCTTTTTGTACTTTTTTTCTAAACATGATCCCCAAAATCGAGTAATCTTCCCTTCCTCAAAACATTTCTGTTTGGTTTTAGGGTGGAAAAGGAGAGGAGGTTCGAAAGAGGTTAGCTGAGTCAAATCACCCTTGTCAACAAATTTTATTAACAACAGCAACAATGCCAGGACTCTGACTACCACAAAGCAGATAAACCAAGGTGTCTACTGTTAAAGACTTCAGACAAAAGGGAAGGGTCTTACACCAAGAGGAAGCAGGTTCAGTTAATGTGACCTATGCTATATGACCACGGTAGGGAATAGGGCGTCCTTGGGGCACTCTGTCTGAGGAAGGGAATAGGGTCTAGATATGTGTGAGCCATGTTACACGACAGTAGGCAGACCGCCTCTGATCCCTGAGGAGCGGGAGCAGGAGCCTGAGTTTGTTCTTGCCCTCATGTAGCCCTCCTGCTTATGGCCTGGTAACCTGGAGGACTCGGGTTCCCTAACATTTTCAGATATATGTGTGTGTGTGTGTGTGTGTGTGTGTGTGTGTGTGTGTGTGTGTGTAGATTACTTTATAGAAATGATGAGATCCTAAAGATTAGCAAGTATCTGAGTCATGAAGCCAGCTACTTCATGCTGAACTGGGGCAGGATTGGATTAGAAGGGCTCTTTGTTTGGTGGTGGGTAGTCAGGAGGTGATCTTTGGGTCAGAGCCTGGCATCTGAATTCATACATCAGGGGGACATTGTGAAACCATTTGGAGTTGGATTTGTTGAATTATGAATTGCGTAAGTTTATGGGGGGAGGGCAAAGGTAAGTATAGGAATTACCGTCAGATGAAGGAGTGTCCACAACATCCCCAAGTTTTTACTCAACATTCTGAAAGATACATTTTTGAGTTCAAACCAGGAAAACAGATTGGCAGGGATTAGCTGTTCAAGTCTTGATCTGATACCCACAAATACAGAGGACCAGAAAAACTAGTTTTATGCACTTCTCTGTAAGGAGGAGTTTGCTGAAATCCAACATCGTATTTCCCGGAGTATACTTAAAACAAGCGCTGATTTAGGTTTGAATTTCAAATCCTCCAGCCTCCACCTCCTATGGATAACAGGCTTGGGACATCACTACCACCAGGTGATGCTCAGCATCCTGGCTCCCAAAGGTGTAAGAGATACAAGTGAGCGATGTGGCGGCTCACCTGAGTGACAGTTAATCTTCATAATCAGTTTAACCGGACTTAGAGTCACTTAGGAGAGAGATACACTCCAGGGGGATCGAGAGTGTTCCAGTGAGAAATAACGAAGGAGGGAGGGCCCACCTGGAAGGTGGATAGCCCCATACATAAGTCCCAGACTGAATTTTAAAAAAGGAAAGAAAAGGGTCAGTTGTATCTTGTTTTTTAATGTTTGGTAGTTGTCTCTTGGAAGCCTGCTCCTTTCTGAGGGGAAAGAGATGGGGAGTGGATCTGAAGGAACAGGGAGGTAAAGGAGAAGTGGGAGGAGTGGAGGTAAACTGAGGTCAGGGTGTAGTGTATGAGAGAAGATTCTATTTTCAATAAAACTAAAGAAAAACTGTAAATATTTTCACATAAGACTCTTTCTGTGGCATGGATAGCCATCTGTGACTGTAGCAACATTTTTACTCTCCGTACAACAGCAAGAGAGAGCTTTATAAATAAAATTTGAACATTTGGGGCCTCTTTAAAAAAAACTGTAAAAGCCAACTGAATGCAAGCACTCATCTGTGTAGATGTGAGGTACCCCAGCCACAACTCCTGGCACTAGAAATTCTGCCATGCATCACCACCACGATGGACGGCATCCCTCAAACTGTGAGCCAAAATGGACCTCTCCTTCATTTTGTCAAAACAACAAAGAAAAGCGGCACTTTGGGAGAAGAAAAGTTATAACATACACAAGAAAACATTCCATGTGGATCTGTGAATAAAATGCCACTGGGTAAAAAGAGAAAAAAAAGAGAAGGTAATTCTAAACTATCATCTTGGAGAGCACACCTATTTGCAACAGCTCCCATGGAAAAGCAGATCAGATAACTCACACTGACTCGACAAAAAGCTTTCCACTAGATCTGTGTAACCTACTAAATGTCCTACTAATGACCTTGAAAGAGTTATCAGAAAGACAAGAAGCTGGATATGGCCTAAAACCTAACTCCTGACTGTAGGATTTGCAGGATTGATTGATCCCATAATGCCTTCTCTTAGGCCAGGTCCTTTGACAATTGTGTTGTACTCTGTTTGGCTCCTCCTTCTCCTCCTTCTCCTCCTTCCCTCTCTCCCTCTGCTAATCCTAGTGAATGGAAATAGACTCTCCAGGGAGGGTAATACAGCAGTGATAATTCCTCAGATAACTGTGTGTCAGACATGTGACAAAACTTTGTTCCTTCTAGGACACACCGTGAAAGTGAAAGAGCTTCCTCAAGTGAGCCACTCCTGGCTGTGATTCCCACTGCAGCAGCAGAGCCAGCCCCTCTGCCTGGACAGTGCTGCTTCCCACCGCTGTCTTCTTTCTACATCTCCACTGTCTGTTCAGAGTGCTCCTGCCCTTCGGCTTTAGCCTCCTGTCCCTCTACCTTGGTCCTACTGCTGGACCCAGCCCTTTTAAAGCTCTTAAGCCTCTTGGCCAACCCTGGCTTTCTCATATCTCACTCACCATTTAAGTTATTTTACTATGCAACTTTCCAAATGTAAATCCCTCAGCAATGTGCTTTTCAGTTTAATCTTCATCCCAACTTCCTGCCAGTTTTATTTCCTTTAAACCATGCCAGGTCCTAATATATCCTAATCACTCAAAACCTATTTTTTTCTCTGTTCCTGAGATAGTCTGGGTATGTCCTTCTGCTCTGACATCCACAAGACCTTCTTCTTTGCCAGAATCTCCTCAACACAGGTGTCTTCTGGCTTTGCTCCACACAACTTCACTCCTGTGATTTCCCCTTGTCTCCTCTGCCTTAGCTACTTTTCTATATCTGCAAAGAGACCCCATGACCAAGGCCATTTATAAGAGAAGGCATTTGTGGGCTCGTTTGCAGTTTCAGAGGCTGAGTCTATGACCTTAATGGCAGGCAGCACAACAGCAAGCAGGCTGGCAGGCACTTACGCAGTAGCTGAGGGCTTATATGGTGAGACAACCATAAGGCAGAGAAGAGTGTGCTAATTGGGAAATGGAATGAGCTTCTGAAACTTCAAGGCCCACCCCAGAGACACTATCAACTAAGGACCAAGATTTCAATTATATGAGCCTATGGAGGACATTATCATTCGAGTCACCATATTTTTACACCCATTTGCTCCTCCCAAACCTCTTCCTCAGCTCCCCTTCCCCATTCACTTGTGTCTCCCGTCAGGACATCCTTGCAGAGGGGATGCGTACCGAAGATGGGCTTCAGCAACAGCGCAACAACTCGGGGGACACTTCTCCTTGATAACAGCCCCAGGTGCCACCGAATGCTGGTGAGGTGACTGGGGTTGAGTTGGCAGACATGCGCCCGCCGAGCCTGAGCCGGCGTCGCTTCAGCACCACGGACAGTTCCTGGGACGGCCCTGCGGCACAAGCCCTCAGGGAGACCTTTTGCACCTCTAGGCTGGCTCCTCTAGCCTCTGTTACCCCTCCGCATAGTTTGTTGGACGACACGTGATAGAGATTAGTGAGCAAGAAGAGAAAGCCGGAGAATCAAAGCAGAGCCCCTGGGCAAGCCCAATGGCCAAGAGGAGTGTCACAAATTCTTTTTCCTACGTCCAGGCATCTCGGAAGGTGAAGCTCATCTTCAAGGCTTTCTAATGAGGGGCCACACCTGCCTCTTTTATATTCAGCAATCTGCATTGACGGAGATGCCCTGGCACACAGAACCATGGACCATCAGGGCCTCTGGAAAGCCCTTGAACTGCAGCTGGTGCTTCCAGAACCTTCTGGAGTGACCATTCTGCTTGACATTTAAGGAAGCAGGTGCAATTAGTAAACCCTGGATGCAGTTCGAGACCCCAAGCCAAGAAAATTGTGCCATCTAGTTTAGAATGGGTCTTTCCACCACAGTTAACAGGAATAGGATAACTCCACACTGGCAGAGCCAAAGACTTGTTTCCCATATAACAAGGATTCTATTAGACGACAGTTAACACTCTCACAATGCGATGTGATCTGCGTGTGTGTGTGTGTGTGTGTGTTTATGTCTATGTGAACATGCATTACAGGCCATAGATCTAGTCAAGACCTAGACTATTTATTGCTCTCGCCTTGTTTTTTAGATAAGAGCTCTCACCGAGCCTGGAACTCACTGATTGGGCAAGACTAGCTGGCAGAGGAGCTCTTGGGAGCCTCCTGTCTCCACATCCCCAGTTACAAGCATGTGCTACACCTGGGTTTTAGGTGGGTACTGAAGATGTGAACTCAGATACTCATGATTGCACAACAAGTACTGTGCTGAGTTATCTTCCCAGGCCTGTGAATGCTCTTTAGAAGACAGGTGTTTTCATTTGATTATTTAAGCTACTCCCATACCTTGGCTGTGCCTCAATGATTATCAACCTTCTGCCTTGCACTGCATTGGTATAGAAAATACCCAATGATTAGTTTCTGAGATACAACATCAAGTATAGCCTTGTTACCCTCTTTTCTTTTAGTTTTACAATTTTTTTAAAAATGGTTCAATCACACTATCCTGAGTGAGGTAAGCCAGACCCAAAAAGAGGAACATGGGATGTACTCACTCATATTTGGTTTCTAGCCATAAATAAAGGACATTGAGACTATAATTCGTGATTCTAGAGAAGCTAAATAAGAAGGTGAACCCAAAGAAAAACATATAAGCATCCTCCTGAATATTAACCTTCATCAGGCGATGAAAGAAGACAGAGACAGAGACCAACATTGGAGCACTAGACTGAAGTCTCACGATCCAAAGGAGGAGCAGAAGGAGAGTGAGCACGAGCAAGGAACTCAGGACCGCGAGGGGTGCACCCACACACTGAGGCAAAGGGGATGTTCATCGGGAACTCACCAAGGCCAGCTGGCCGGGGTCTGAAAAAGCATGGGACAAAACCGGTCTCGCTGAACATAACGGACAATGAGGACTACTGAGAACTGAAAAACAATGGCAATGGGTTCTTGATCCTATTGCACGTAATGGCTTTGTGGGAGCCCAGGTAGCCTGGATGCTCACCTTAATAGACCTGGATGAAGGTGGGTGGTCCTTGGACCTCCCACAGGGCAGAGAAACCTGCTTGCTCTTTGGGCTGAGGAGGGAGGAAGACTTGATTGGGGGAAGGGGAGGGAATGGGAGGTGGTGGCGGGGAAGAGGCAGAAATCTTTAATAATTAAATTAATTAATTAATAAAAAAAGACTACTAAAAAAAATGGTTCAATCAGTGAAGTTTTATTACTTAGATATGTTTGTTTTCTGCATTAATGATTGCAAACTTAGGACCTGCTTTATGACTTTAATGGTGATTATTAGGAATATATAAGAAATTTGTTAACTATGGTGCTAAATGTCATAAAATTATATTGGAGACTTTTGTTTGCTTATTTGCTTTCATTGGTATTTGTGTCATTTTTTAATTTTAGATTTACTACTTTATGTGTACGAATGTTTTGCCTAAGTATATGTGTATGTCTGGTACCCACAGGGGTCAGAAGAAATTGTCCAATCACCTGGAACTGGAGCTGTGGATGGTTGTGAACCACCATGTGGTTACTAGGAACTGAGTGTACATTCTCTGCAAAAGCAACAAGTGTTCTTGACTGTTGAACCATATCTCCAGCCTCAGTATTTTTTTATTTATTATGTAACTGTCTGTGTGTATGCCTGCAAGCCAGAAGAGGGCACCAGACCTCATTACAGATGGTTGTGAGCCACCATGTGGTTGCTGGGAATTGAACTCAGGACCTTTGGAAGAGCAGGCAATGCTCTTAACCACTGAGCCATCTCTCCAGCCCAGCATTTGTGTATTTAATATGTAACCAAAGACAATGCTTCTTTATCCAATGTGGCTCAGAGAAGCCAAAATGTTGAGCATCCCTACATGGCTGCTGCTGCATAGCGGCCTCTGTGCCTAGGCACTGTTGGAAGGAACCTCTTCAGTAGCATTCTCAGCTTAGAATATCTACTTTCAGATGAATTTGTATTTCCCCAACACAGAGGCTTTAGTGGATGTCTCCTTGTTTTCAGGGCATCTTTCTTATCTTCCCAGCACAGACTAAGAGGTTTTCATTCATAGTACTAATCTCTTTCCCAATTATAACTGCTTCTTCAGCCTTCTTGTCTACAACTCTGCACCCATTCATTTCCCCACCAATTGGACCATTTTCATCTCCTCCTAACTCAGTTGATGCTCTCACTCGCTATAGATCTGGAAAATGATGAGCCTGGATAGAACCCTCTCTTGAAAATTCCCCTGTCAGACAAAGCTGTCCATTACTAGTTCAACCTCACTTGAGTTCTCAAGACATGAGCAGAAAACATCAGATTCTTTGCCAGAATACAGAACAAATGTTCTCTAACCCAGTTCCCAAGAGAGTTCTTGCTTCCCTCTTAAACCTCATGAGCCATACCTCCATTGTCTGCATCTCTCTCAAATTCTGGTTTTCAAAACTCTCACCAGAATGGGACATTAAGCTGTATTTATAACACTCAAGGGCTTTTCTAGCCCAAAGTTCCAAATTCTTCCCCATTCATCCCACAAACCAGCCCCAAAGACTTAAGTATCACATGGATCCACTTCTCAGCTCTCCAGATTTCTGCAGCAGTTACTTCCATTGCTGTAACAGATCACCTGATTAAGCAGGTTTGTTTGGGCTCACAACTTGAGGAGACAGTTTATAATGGCAGAGAATCCATGTCAATGAATATGAGAAGTACTGGTCACAGTGTCCATAGTCAAGAAGCAAAGAAAAATAAATGCTATTTCTCCACTTGATTTCTTGTAACAAGTCTTTCTCTGTCCTTGCTGCCAGCTCCCAAATAATGACATGGAGACTTCTTACTAATTATGAAAGCGTGGCATGTAGTAGTCTTGTTCCTAACTAGCTCTTACAACTTAACCTAACCCATTTATATTAATCTATATTCTATCACGTGGTATTACCTCTCTTCTGTCTTGTACCTCCTGTTTTCTCTCAGTGTCTTCTGGTGTCTCCTGCATGCCTAGATTCCTCCTCCTCTTCTTTTCTCTCCCCAGAAGTCATGTCTTTATCTCCTGCCTAGATATTAGCCACTCCATATTTATTACATCAGTCACAGCAATATACACTCACACAGTGTAAAAATATTCCACAACATTTCCCACTTTTGTCTAAATAAAGGAAAGGTTTGAACTCTAACAAAGTAAATTTATACAGAATAACAACAATTATTAGGTAAGAATTACATTTACAATGTTTGGTACATATGTATTTGACAAAATTGGAGGAAGTACTATGCTATCAATCCTATCTTAGCAAGTCCAAAATTTTACACCTAAACTATTTTTGTCATAACTTGTATTATCATCCTAAAAATATTTTAGACCTAAAAACATCTTAGATAAACAACTTAAACTTTTATGTTTCTCAACCTTATAAACTTGATATCTCTTATGTAAGTTTTTTTCTGAATTTGGTAACAAAAAAAAAATGTATACTATTTAGTCTTCAACTCCATCAGAGACCTGAGAAGGATATAATATTATCCAAGTAAACAGGAAGTGCAGGATAAATAATTTCCAAAACTATAAAAATGACAGAAAACAGCTCACTGCCTGGATAGTCACCCAAGATTCCTCTGCAAAAGTGAGGCATCCATCTTCAGCCTAGAGGCCTAGAATATGTGACAGACTTTTCTGTGAAGCAGAAAAATTTTGAAGGACTTCCCTATCTTGTCTTAGCAAAGTTTTGTGTCCTGCTTATCCAATTTGGACAACATACTATCAGCAGTTGAGGCAAAGGCAGCTTCTTTCCCAGTGGCTAGCTTTGCCATATTGAAAGCAAACTCCATATGGAGGTTCTTTGATGCCCATCATCTTTTTTTAAGAAAGTAATTGGTGCTGCCAGGAGCAGACATGATTTACTGTCATGAAAGCCTAATGTCATTAAAACATCTTAGATGCCATATTCTGTAGGTCTCTAAAATGTTTGAAGACCATCTATCTATCTAACATATATCTCTGTATGACCATTGAAAACATGCCTAACATGACTACAAGTTTGATTATTATAGATGACTAACTACTAAACTGGGTTTATTTTTTTTAAGATTTATTTATTAATTATGTATGCCTGTATGCCACAAGAGGGCACCCCATCTCATTATAGATAGCTATGAGCCACCATGTGGTTGCTGTGAATTGAACTGGGGACCTCTGAAAGAGCAGTCAATGCTCTTAACCTCTGAGGCATGTCTCCAGTCCCTTAACCTGTGTTTCTTAATTAACCTAAATGGTTTATAATAATAGCTTCCAAGGACTAGAATTTTACATTATATTTTAAAATGAGCTGCATAGGTACAATACCTTAAACAAGAGTAGAAACATATATACAGTATAACAAAGATAATCTTAAATTTTTATCAATATATAAAAATCCATACCAATGTAAAATATTTGAAACTAGTGGTTGTTCAAAAGTAGACTCAATTATTTGCCGGGCGGTGGTGGCGCACGCCTTTAATCCCAGCACTCGGGAGGCAGAGGCAGGTGGATCTTTGTGAGTTCGAGGCCAGCCTGGTCTACAAGAGCTAGTTCCAGGACGGGCACCAAAGCTACAGAGAAACCCTGTCTCGAAAAACCAAAAAAAAAAAAAAAAAAAAAAAAAGTAGACTCAACAATCCACCCTTTCATACCATTACTCCTGTATTATAGCCTGCCTTTTTCCTTTCAGAAAGAGGTCCTTGAATCTAATCTCCTTTATTCAGCTTTTTTCCTGGCCATGACCAGTAACAAATTGTAATCAAACCCTGGTGTAGGAGGTCATTCTGTTTGTGTGTTGCTTTCATTGGTTAATGAATAAAGAAACTGCTTTGGGCCTGATAGGGCAGAACTTAGGTAAGTAGAGAAGACAGAACTAAATTCTGGGAGGAAGAAAGCAGAGTCAGGAGAGAGCTGCCATGGAGCTGCCAGGTCACACATGCTGAATCTTTTCCAGTAAGCCATGACCTCGTGATGATATACAGATTAATAGAAATGGGTTAAATCAAGATGTTAGAGTTAGCCAATAAGAGACTAGAGATAATGGGCCAAGCAGTGATTTAATTAATACAATTTCTGTGTGGTTATTTCAGGTGTAAGCTAGCTAGGTGGCTGAGATGAACAAGCAGGCCGTTTCTTCCTACAAGAACCCCTAACCAATGATAAACGTCCATAATCCATTGAATAACAAAAACCACTCACCCTACCTCTTGGGGATGTGGGAGTCAAGTTTGCTAGACTGCTTCCTGTTGTCTGGGGGTGACAGCATCTCTAGGGGACCCTGAGAAAACTGAGACAGTGATAAAGTCCTGGGAGAGGTAGCTCTATCATTTACTGTCCAGTCTATGTGTAATGGGAAAGTGCAGGGCTTATCTGAAGTCCTGGCTGGAGTAATACATAAGGTCATCTCATCTAGCAGCTTTGAAATTGCTGTGGATGCAGAATTTTGAGGAAATTGCAACAGAGGCATTCTGAGGTGCTGGACGACCTGGGCTACTTGTTTGTATTGGTGTCTGATCCTTTTTTATGAAAACAGATAAACTTTTAAAGGTAACATTTATCTGCATTAACACAAGTATGGAATGTGTAGTATAAACAAATTAGATAAGTTTTTTTCTTCTGTGTTTCAGCAGGTAAAAGGCATCTGTCAACTTTATGTTTGCTTGGACTATATAACCAAACCTCTCTCCATGCCATATGAAAGGATAGCATGTAATGACAAGTCATGAGGATCATGTTTCACCCAGTCTCAGAGCTATTCCCAAAGTAGAGGGATCGTATATACATCACCTGTCCTGTAGTCTTTCTTGGTTTTTTTTTCATGCCTGTAGTCAAGATTTTCAAGAGGTCTCCCCCAATCAAATTTGATCCTCATTAATTTTGAAAAGAATCATAACTTTTTTGTTTCCTGTAGAAATAAAGGCATAACCTCTTCCCCAGTGTAACATATTTTTGACATTCATTCTCAAGCGAAGACATTCTTAAAATATATAGGTTGGTTTAATTTGGCAGTTTCTATAATCCATTGTCTCTCAGCACCTATTTTTTTGTACATTAGCATTTAAAAATTCAAAGTCAACAAAGCCCATACAGGATCCAGATGTTCTGTGTATTTTATGTGACTTATTCTTTTTATATTACTTTACTCTCTCTTTAAAGACCTTATTATATTTAACCTATGTTTTTCAATGACTGTCTATACCCATTTTTTATTGTGTCTGTTTAAAAGTTTTTTGGTCTGGACCACTTTACTGCATACCTGCAGCCTTCTCCAACCAGGAAACAGATCTTAAATGGCCACACCAGGCAGCTGGCTCTGCCCCTTGGAGTCTAGCGTCATGCAGGTGCATTCACTGCCCCAGCACTGGGAAGGTGCTGTGTCCACTATGTAGCAGTCACTTTACCTAGCAGGCTGCTCAAGAGCTCTGCTGTACAACAGTGCCTCTTAAAAGAGCCAGGTGGTGGTGGCACACACCTTTAATCCCAGCACTCGGGAGGCAGAGGCAGGAGGATCTCTGTGAGTTCGAGGCCAACCTGGTATACAAGAGCTAGTTCCAGGACAGGCTCCAAAGTTACAGAGAAACCCTGTCTAAAATATATATATATATATATATATATATATATATATATATATATATACAAACAAATAAAACAAACAAATAAAGAAATAAAATAGCTGCACCTCTGTATGTCAAGCCCACCCAAGAAACCACTTTCCCAGGCCCTATGTGGATATTTGAACCCCACATTGTTTACCATACGTAATAAGTCTTTCGCTGTCCCACAAACCAGTTCCCAAATAATAACACAGAGATTTGTATTATGAAAGTTTAGCCTATAGCTTAGGGTTGTTTCTAATTAGCTCTTATAACTTAAATTAACCCATTATATTAATCTACATTCTATCACGTGGCATTACTTCCCTTCCATCTTGCATCCCTGTTTCCTCTCAGTATCTTCTGGCATATCCTGCACCCCCTAGATTTCTCCTCCTCTTCCTTTCTCTCCCAGGAAATTCTCCCTATACCCCCTGCCTAGCTATTGGCCATTCAGCTTTTTATTACACCAATCACAGCAATACATCTTTACAGAGTGTACAGATATTCCACAGCAGCTTCTCCTGTTTAATCAGCACAGAATTGTGCTTCCCACACTTAAGTTGTATCTTCCCATCTCGGTTAACTTACTCCCGAACTCCCTCAGAGATCGTCCAGTGCTTTGTCTAGAGCCTGCCAAGGAGATGACATTAACTGCTACAGACACAGTCACTTACACATATTTTTTTTAATTATTTAGCAACCCTGGGGATGTAACCCAGTGATTTGTGTGTGCTAAGCAAGATCTCTATCACTAAGCTGCATGTTCGTCCCAGCACATAGCTTTTGAGTCCCAAAGAAGTGGTAGTTTTCCCAGGGAGGCAACTGGTATGCAGGACTGATGGAGCTGGATCCCAAGGCTTCAGCCAAGTTCACAGACTTGGCTCTGGCCTCTGCTGAGAAGTGGGGAGCCCCTAAGGAACAGTCTCAGGTTGGGCTTGGGAATCGCCCTACTGAGTCATGGTATGAGTGTTGGCTCCACAGAACTTTGGCTCTCTCTGCCATTCTCTGTCCTTTATGACAGATCCTTTCAGCAGTCCAGTTCCTCTCTTGTTGAATTTCTGGTTCCATACAACTGAATAGTTGAGTTGGCTGAAAAGTCACTGGACCACTTATTTTTCCTACATACAACCATGCTTTCTTTCTGATGCTTTCCACTCTGTCTAAAGTGCTCTTTCTCACCCTGAATCCCTGAATATCCATTTTTTTTTCTTCTCCCATTTGATTGCTATAGCATCTTGCTGCATTCATCTGAGATTTTCACTGCTTTTAAAACTGGTATTTGTAGAACTGCTTCCCACCCCCATATTAATTGTTCTTTTGTTACTATAGTGAAATACCATGACCAAAAGCAACTCATAGAAAAAAGTCTATTTTGGCTTGTAGGTCCAAGATGGAGAGTCCATAATGGTAGGAGAAACACAGCAGCAAGCAGCCAGAGCAGGAAGCTGAGCAATCACACACAGGAAGTAGAGTGTGAAGAGGAAGTGGGGTGAGGCTATAAACTCTCAAAGCCCACCGCTGCCCCCCCTCCCCGTGACGTGACAGGTTTCCTCCAGCCAAGTTCTCTTCCTAAAAATTCCATAACTTTCCCAAACAACACATCAACTGGTGAGCAAGTGTTTAAGCACCTGAACCTATGGGGCGTCTTCCTTATTCAAACTACCACAGCCTCCATGACTATCAGCTCCCTAGGAATGAATGCTGTATGAATAAGTTTTCTTGCAATGCTCCAAAATGTACCAAACCCAAGGCCTTGCGTGCAATAAGTGTTCAAACCATATGTTCAATAAAAGGATAATGTAACTGTTGGGATACAGAAGTCAGAGGACAAGAAGCAGCTGTGCTTGATTGTGGGAGAGAATGGCATTCTATCCCTGTATGTCTCACTTTCAAAATGGCATGGTAAAGGTTGAGAGTGTAGCTAAGTGGTATAATGCTTTGTCTAGCATATACAAAGCCCTGTGTTGACCCCCGAATGGTAAAAAATGAATAACAAGATTAAATGGCATGATAATATATTTGGATAAGTTGTGTGTATATACATGTGTTTATATATACATGTGTACAATATGTATGCAGATACATACAATATATAAGAATGTATTTTAATCTATATATAGCTGAAGATAAAATGTCTTAAAATTTAGATTTCTAGAAAAAAGTTAGGGGCTGGAGAGATGGCTCAGTGGTTAAGAGCATTGCCTACTCTTCCAAAGGTCCTGAGTTCAATTTCCAACAACCACGTGGTGGCTCACAACCATCTGCAATAAGGTCTGGTGCCCTCTTCTGGCCTTCAGCATACACACAGATAGAATATTGTATACATAATAAATAATAAATATTTTTAAAAAAAGAAAAAAGTTACTACAATTTGGCTTAGACATCTTCCTCACAGACTTGTATATTTTAAGACCTGGTCTCCAGTTAGTGGCACTGTTCTGGAGAGCTGGGAGACATGGCTGGGACAGTGGAATCACTGAGAGTCACTTTGAAGGTCATAGCCCTGCCTTGTTTCTAGTCACTTTTTCTCTGCTTCCAAGTCAGCACCATGTGAAAAGTCACTGCTAGAAGTTGCCATTGCCATGCATTGGCCCACTAGAAATGTTGTGTCTTCTTCCCCCATCAGGATGGACTGTGTCACCTGAACAACAAACCAAAATAAACCTCTCCTCAAGATGCTTCTGTTTCGGTATCTGACCACATGACTGTGAAAAGTAACAGACAGGAGTCATTTCTAGGCTTCCTCTTAGTTGTGACACATACATGCTTTAAAAAATAATTCTAGGTTAATTGCTAGAACATGAAGATATTGATGAGGACTTTAGATGCTGAAGACTACCTAAAGGAACAGCAAAGCCTTTGGTTTTTCTGTCTAGGCCACTAACTGAATGCATCCCCACTACCTTTTCTATCTGTGTGACATTTGAAACATTATTTGGGATGAAGAGATTTGCTTCATTTCTGTCTGCAGGTTTCCCCCTGGTTCTGGTCAGATATCTCTCTAGCTAGACATGCAGTGGGGTTGAAAGAGAGCCACTGTGGAAGACAAAAGCAACATCAGCTTCTGCCCAGATTTGCTGGATTCTGGACAACCAGGGATCATTTTTGTACAGAGTGGGCAGGGGAACGTTATTCTGTATTTAAGAGCACATTTGTACATTTCATATAAAGGCACCAGCATAGGCACACTATACAAACAGCCCAGTGTTACATATCTGCAGCAGCTTGTTTGTGGTGAGCTAACCTTTAACCTAGATATAACTCGGATGACTCGGGAGGAATGTAATACTCAAGAGGAATGGCCTCGGGAGGATGGAAAGCCAGTGACGGGGGAAGTGCAGGGGATGAAAAGGAGAAAATGTTAAGACCATCACTCTCAGAGACAAGGCTGACCACCTGACCAGAAGGACAACACTAAACTTTGGGATGATTCAGTGCCCTTGTCCTGATCTTCTAAAGTATGAGAGACAAGACTGGTCACCTGGCCAAAGGGACAAGATTAAACTTTGGAATGATTTGCTGCCTTTGTTTTAACTCTCTATAAATATGAAAGACAAGGCTGACCATATGACCAGAGGGACAAGATTAAAGTTTAAGATGATTGACTGCCTTTGTCCTGACTCTCTATAAAGTCTGATTGCTGGAGACAGGAGAAAGAAGGCAGGATTTGGGATGTTAGTCCTTTGGCTTTTCAGACTGATAGCTCTGTAAATCAAGCACACCTTGAAGGTTCAAGCCCTATCTCTGCCCACTGGCATTTGTGGTGCAAAGCAACAAAAAATGTAAACATTTCAGTTCCAGTTCCTTCTACCCAGTACCTCTGACCAGAATACCAGCCTAAACCATGTTCCCACCCTGCTGACACCACACAGACAAGAATCTCTGGATTGTGCTGCTTCTTGTGCATTCTCTTAGGAGACTTGAAAAGAGCCTCATCCTCATTATCATCCTCAGAGAAACAAAGCTGATAAGTATGGAAGTATTTGCTGGATCTGTATTCACATTAGTGAAGCAGTCTGGGCCAACACCTGTATTACATGTTTCAAGGCTCTCTGTGACTTGGCTTCTTTGACTATAAAATAGGCATAGTGACTGAGGAAGTTCTAAGGATAAACCAACCATTCATGTGAGGCATGACCATGAATAAGTGTCTGAACCAGGCGAGCATAAACAAGGCTTATATTGTTATCATTCCTGGTTTTCAAAAGTCATAAATGAGGCTCGGCGACTATGTTAGCTGTTTGTCTCATCGTTGTGACAAGAAGCAATTTAAGGAAGGAAACATGATTTTTAGTTTTGGTTTTGTTTAGGTTCACAATCCCGGGTATCAGGAAAAGACAGAAAACAGTGCAGCAGCTGCTGGAAGTCTGCTCATAGACAGCCTAAGGCAACTGCTCACACTAGCATCTGCGGCCAGGAAGCAGAGAGTGGTGGATGCTAGCGTTCAGATCACTTCAACCTTTTCATTCCCCTAGGACTCCAGGGCCGTGGCACAGCAGCAGGGGGATATCTATGAGTCTGAGGCCAGTCTGGTCTACATAGTGAGTTTCCAGCCAACCAAAGATATATAGTGAGACCTTGTGTCAAAAAAGAAAAATCTTTCCACTTCAGTTAACCTAATTTAGATAATCTTTCATAGGCATACCCAGAGGCTATCTTGGAATGATTAATCTTGGTTGTCCACGCAACTGCCTCTGGGATCAACTAAGAGGGATGTCTGTGAGCAGACTTCCAGCAGCCAACCCAGCCGTAAGGAGATCCAAGGCGAGGCTCCTGCTTTTTTTCTTTTGCTTTCCCATCTCTCGCCGGCAAGTTCGTCTACCAGGACTGAGACTTCACCTCACTGCTGCCACTGTCACGGACATCAGGACACAGATCGCCCACCCACGCATCTGCTACAACACTCTGCTGCCATCTGAGATTTGGGCTGCACGCAGCCTTCCTCAGAAAATCTTCCTGCTGCAGTGGGAAGCTAACAGAAACTCATAACTGCCCAAGGTGCTGAGACTGAGTGATGGTGGAGCGCCCGGCCCAATGGGGACAATTATATCACTACCACCAAGGCTCAAGGAGCTTCATGGAAGACAGGGTGGGAAAGGGTGACAGCCAGAGGGTGGGCCTGACGCTGCCTGGCACTCGTGCACCTTGGCGCAAGATGGGGCCCATGAACATTTCTTCATGGACGAGCGAGGGGCCCATAAGGCCTCAGTCCCTCAAGAGGGACAGTTAATGGCTGTTGAGGGAGAGGTGTCACTTTCTTCAGTGATGCAGCCACTGTTGACTGCTCTTATGCCAGTGAATAATCACTCACACCTGCTCTAAATTCAGGGGTCACACACAAAAAGAAGGCATCAAGACAGGAGGGGAGCATATTGGGAAGAGGGGTTCCAGCTAGAGAAGATAGGGATAAGAAAGGAGGATGGAGGGTGGAGCTCACTGTATAAATGAAAAAAAATCACTTCATGAATTCATGATATAAGCAAATAAAATGCATTATGTAAATGTAAAATTCGTTATTTAAACATATAAGCCTAAAATTCATTATATAAGTATACCGAACTAACTAAATTAATAAGTAAATAAAAGAACCCAGTTTCTTCCACTCTGTAACATGAACTGGAATAATGAGCTGCATGTCTCGCACCAATTTTCTTTTTTTTTTTTTGGTTTTTCGAGACAGGGTTTCTCTGTGGTTTTGGAGCCTGTCCTGGAACTAGCTCTTGTAGACCAGGCTGGTCTCAAACTCACAGAGATCCGCCTGCCTCTGCCTCCCGAGTGCTGGGATTAAAGGCGTGCGCCACCACTGCCCGGCTCAGCACCAATTTTCTGCAATACTTGCGTTTACTGTCATTAAGAGTCCCAGACAAAGCCAGGCGGTGGTGGCGTACGCCTTTAATCCCAGCACTCTGTGAGTTTGAGGCCAGCCTGGTCTACAAGAGCTAGTTCCAGGACAGGCTCCAAAGTTACAGAGAAACCCTGTCTCGAAAAACAAAAACAAAACAAAACAAAAGTGTCCCAGACAAAGTCATAAGGAAGAAGGGGTTTATATCGGCTCAGAGTTTGAGGGTACAATTAAGTTTGTGGGTGGGAAAGTCAGGGAGGTGGAGCTTGAGGTGGCTAGTCACACTGTATACAGAGCAGGAGGCCAAGAGCCATGAAAGAGAGTGTTCATCACTTTCTCTCTCTTATTCATCCCAGGACTTCAACCCATGGAGTGATACCACACTTGGTGGGTCTTTCCACTTCAACTAAATCGAAACAATGCCTTCACAGATTCTCTGACTGTCTTTAGATCCCATTTGCAGTGATATTTCATTTGTATTTTGTAGTAGGAGCTGCGGGCCTGCTTTTCGTCCTGCCCGGCTCCTGCACGGCTAGCTTTACACCAGAAATAACAACACACAGATTGTATTCATTTAAACACTGCTTGGCCCATTTCTATTCATGTATGTAGCACCCCAAGGTGCACTTACCAGGAAGATTCTAGCCTACGTCCATCCTGGGTCAGAGCTTCATCGCATCTGCTCTGGAGAGGAGAGCATGGCATCTGTCTCTCAGAGGAGCTGCCCTGCATCTGAGCTCACTTCCTCTTCCTCCCAGCATTCTATTCTGTTTACTCCACCCACTTATGTTTTAACCTATGAGGGCCAAGCAGTTTCTTTATTACTTAACCAATGAAATCAACAGATTGATATGACACTCCCACATCAGTATTTTAATAAATAAAGTTTGCCTGAAGATCAAAGAGTAAAACAACCCCACTGGTCAGCCTTATAGACACACACCTTTAATCCTGGTAGCCACACTAGTTGCCACGGAAACCTAGTGGTGCATGCCTCTAATCCCAGTGCTAGAGAGGATTATAAAATGGGAGAAGACAAGTCTCAGTCTCAGGCTCATTCCGAGATTCCTGGAGGCATTTCAAAATGCCATTCGGACTGAGGTCAAGGTAAGAGCCAGTGGCTGACTGTTTTGTTTTTCACATTTTCAGGTTGAACCCCAATTTCTCTGTTTTTATTAATCGTGCTACACACATTATCTTGGAACTTTTTTTAAAAATATTTTTATTTTATGTGCATTGGTGTTTTACCTGCATGTGTACCTATTTGAGGATGTCAGATCTTGGAGTTGCAGACAGTTGTGAGCCGCCATGTGGGTGCTGGAAATTGAACCCAGGGTCTTCTGGAAAAACAACAGTGCTCTTAGCCACTGGGCCATCGCTCCAGCCCCAATCCCATTTCCTTGGATGTTATAAATTTCAAAAGTAATTTGTGAGGTCATAAACATTCAGGTTAGCATATAACTACACATTAGTCCGGCTTCTCCAGGGAAACAGAAGCGTGTGTGTGTGTGTGTGTGTGTGTGTGTGTGTGTGTGTGTGTAGAAAGATTAGTTTTAGGAGACTGGCTCATGTGACTGTGTAGTCTAACTTCTGCAGGTGAGGCTATCAGACTGGAGACTGCAGAGGGCTGACTTGTAGTTTATGAATGCAGCTGGAATTAACTGTTCTATCAGACTTTGTCCTATTCAATGTCCACCTTCATTTGCTTGAAACCTGCCAGTTTTAATGCTATGCTCATGAAGAAACACCTTCTCAGAAACAATCAGGAAAAAAAAAATCTGACCAAATATCTGGGCACTGTGGCTCTGCCGAGTTGGTTGATGCCCATCATTAACTACCACACCAATAATAGCTTCACCCCGCATTAAGCACATATTCTCCCAGTACACAGCACCATTTCAATTTATCTTGTAAACCCCCTAAAGTAGGTAAATATTCTCAATTTTAACTATGCAGAATCTAAGCCCTGGGACAATTTAATCTGAAAATGCACCTAATTTAGAATCTTGGCCCAGGTATGGTGGCACATGCCTTTAATTCCAGGACCTGGGAGGCAGAAGCAGGTGCATCTCTGTAAGTTCAAGGCCAACCTGGTCTACATAATGAGTTCCAAGCCACCCAGGAATACATAGTAAGACCCTGTCTGGGGAAAAAAACATAAAACTGATCCCTGTCAACTTCAGTGAAATAATGCAGTCAGTTCTGATCAAGCTGAAAACAATTCCCCCATCTTTCCGCATTTTTTTAAAGTGCTCACAACCAAGCCAGGCATGTGGCACACTCCTGTGAACTCTGCTACTGCAGACACTAACACCAGGGGAATCCTGTGAGCTCAAGTTCAAGATCATTCAGAGAAACAATCAAATACCAGCTTTGAAAATAAAATAGTAAGATTCCATCCTCAAAACAATAGATCAGGAGCCAGGTGTGCTGGTGCACATCTGTAATCCCTGAACTTGCTGAAACTGAGGCAAGAAGGAAGCCACACTGTGGTACAGAAGACTCTTGTCTCAAAAACAAAGCAAGTAACTAATGGGGAGGGGGAGTTCTCAAGACCAAATTCCGATGCCTTAAACGTTTCATCCCTCTTGAAGAATGATCATTGTCCTCTTCACACTAATATGCTCAGCGCTGCACATCACTTGTCTCTATTTCCACGGCAACCCTGAGGGATGGAGTAAATTCACAGGCCTGACTGTGCCTGCGATGGGAAACCCACATAAACTCCCCACCACCACCCCTCCATCTGCAGGTAAGCCAGTGGGCATCTCTGCTATTTTAAGTTCCACTACCAGCTTATTTCTGCCATCTTTAATTTACCACTTCTGTTCAGCGGCCTAAGATACCTGTTATTCCTGCAGTCATTGGTTTGCATTCCAGTTATCAAGATGATGTTTGGGACAAAGATGGATGTGTCCATGACCTTTAACACTTCCTGCATACATCGTCTTGCCAAACTCTGCTTGGTCAGAGTTTCTATTACCTGGCCATTCCTAACTGTGAAGAAGCCTGGGAAACATTCTCTATTCTAGGCAGATACATGGTTTTCAAAATTTTTGTTTTCATTTTATGTGTATGTGTGTGCCTGAGTGTACCATGCCCATGCAGATGTACATGAAGCCAGAAGAGGTTGACGGATCCCCAGAACTGGAATGACAGTAAATTCTGAGGTGTAGGATGAGGGTGCTGGAACTCGAACTCAGTACTCTGCAAAAACAGTGAGTGTTCTTCACCAACGAGCCATGGCTCCAGCCTCAGACATGTGGCTTTTAAAAGGAGGTGTCAGAGAAGATTGTGGATGAGACAGCAGTCACGAGAAGTTGGACGTGAGTCTTTGAAACAGAACTAATCAAGGTCTGTGTTTGCTGAATGATGGGGGTGTAGAGGGAGGGGCTTCCAACAGCAGTCGCTGCTTCCCTTCCTCCAGTTCTCTCCCGTAGCAAGTTCTGCAGACACCCACTCTGTCTGGAAACATGACGGGAGGGAATTCTGAGGAACAGGGTTCAGTCACGCACTCACACACCCAAAAGCCATGACACACTCCAGATTCCTGACCCACAGAAACACTAATGAAATTTTAATCCTTGGTTTTAAAGCAACGTCATTAATAACTGTTTTTTTCTCTGCCAAGTCTGAGGCTGGAGTCTGCCCCAAAGCAGTATCAGAGATGTTTCTGATAAGGAATTCTTCAAACAGTTCCAAGATGAGGCTGGCTGGGTTGGCTGGGCTACAAAGGAAAGAAGTGATATATGCCAGGGTTGCTAGGGAACTTTGAGCACAGAAGGACTGCAGCAGGTCCTGGGTGGACAAGGGGAGAAGGGCATCTGTCTAAGTGTAACCGCAGCAAGGGAGCCGGGAGTGGAGTTCATAGCAAGGTTTACAGCGCTCAGCTCAGGGGTTTTGAGCAACAACCCAAGTGCCTTTATCAGGGCCGGGAATGCTCAAGGCCCCACTTGGAGTCAAAGCTGCCTGGAAAACACGCTGCTTGCTGGATCATAGGACACTCAGCCAGAACAGAGGATAAGTGGGGTACACCAGGTGACCCTAACACTGCTAATAGGGTAGAGGAAAGTGGGACTCACAATTCTAGAAGGATTGTTTTTTTTTTTTCAATATAAGAACAGCGGGTTATGTAGACAATAAGGTTACTTACATAATGTGACAATCTGCTGTACACTCTCTTGAGTGACAGGAAGGGCACGTGTTAGGCCTAGGAATGTCTATCCAGCATAGGTGGAGGACAGAAAACGGTGACTAAATTCCAGGACTGTACCTGCTGTTCCTTTCTGACACAGAGAAGTGAGACAACTAAGTTCCAAATTCCAAGAACTGGGATGGGAGCAAGCTGACCTTAGGACGAAACAATTCGTGGAGGAATATAGGGCACCAACTGCTCACAATCCCACGGAGAGATAAAGAGAAAGAATGCAAATCCCTAAGATGCAAATTGACTCTTCGGTGTGACCGTATTAGTTAAATTCAGTGGACAAAAAGTAGGAGTGACTAAGGATGGAGGAGCCAATGACTCGGGCCTGAGCAGTAGAGACGGCATTGATTAATAGAGGTTCCCAGACAGCTGCATTTCACGTACACTCTGCTCCTTTCCACAGTCATCTTCATTTTTCTCAAGATTTACTTGTAAGTGTATGACTGTTTCGCCTGCAGGTGTGTACGTGCCACATGTGTGCAGTGCCCACAGGTCAGAAGAGAGCTTCAGATTCCCACTAGAAATGAAGTTGCAGTTGTGAGCCACCATGTGGGTGATGGGAACCTAACCCAGGTGATGTTAACTGCTGAGCTCTCTCTCCAGCCCATTACCTTTCCTTTGTAGTTTAGTGTTGTTTGTTGTTGCTGCCACATATTCATTGTACACAGTACTAGATTACGAAAGAGCATTTTCCAGCAAGAAAATAACACACATGATCTCAGCCAGTCTCTTCTACTGATGGAGGTGGGTCATCTTTCTATCTGTTGTTTCATTGGTTAACTAATAAAGAAAACTGCCTTAGCCCATTTGATAGGCCAGCCCTTAGGTGGGTGGAGTAAACAGAAGAGAATGTTGGGAGAAAGAAGCTGAGTCAGGAGTCGCCATGATTCTCCCACTCCAGACAGACGCAGGTTAAGATCTTTCCTGGTAAGCCAGCTCATGGTGCTACACAGAATATTAGAAATGGGTTAGATCAATATGTAAGAGCTAGCCAATAAGAGGCTGGAGCTAATGGGCCAGGCAGTGATTAAAAGAATACAGTTTCCATGTAATTATTTCGGGGCATAAGCTAGCCATGCGGGCGGCTGGGTGCCGGGGACGCAGCCTCGCCACTCCTCATATTACAACATTCTACCCTCTTCTCTGCTCTCTCCCGTTGCTTCCCTCAGTTCAGCTTTTCTCCTAGTTCATGTCATATATGTATATGCATACATAATTTTATGTATCTATATAAAACCTAGGATCCATTGAGGACAGAAAACAAAAGCTTTTGTCTGAGTCTAACTTTATGCACTTAGTATAACTATTTCCACCAGGAACCAACATAACCCACTCCTCTTTTTGACTGAATAAAACTCCACTGTGCACATAGGCCACATTTCTTTAACTATCCTCCATCAGTGGATATCAAGGTTGTTTCCATAGCTTAATTGTTGTGAAAGATGCCACAATAAATACTTAATGCACACGTATCTCTGTGTTGTCTTGACTTAGGGTCAAGAGTAGCACAGCTGGGGCACCCTGTGGATCTATTTTGTTGTTGTTGAGGCACTGAAGCTGATTTCCATGATAGCTCTTCCTTCAGCAGTACATAAGGGTTCCCTTTTCTTCACATCCTCCCCATCATTCGTGTGTTTATTTTGCTTTGAGATGGAGTCTCACTACATAGCCCTTACTGGCTTGGAACTCTCTATGTAGATATGGCTTCAACTCAGAGATCTGCCTGCCTCTGCCTCCTTAGTGCAGGGATTAAAGGTATTCACCACCACTCAATAGAGTTCTTAGTGGCCCCTGAAACAGCATGAGCCAGGCTGCCACTGTCCACATTTCTGCTGGCAACTGGGTTTCCCAAGTCCTCACCAGAATGGCCCGTTAAGCTCTGCTGGCAGCATTCTAGAGTTTCTCTAGCCTCAGCTCCAAAGTATTCCACATTCTTCCTGAAAACTAGTCCCACAGACATGAGAACCAAACCATCTGTTTGCCACGGTAACAGTCCCATCCTCAGCACCAATGCTCCCTGTTACTACTCTCTTCATCGCTGTGTCAAATACGGGACAGAAGTAAACAAGGGCTTGTTCTCATCTCTTCACTGCTTCAAAATGGTAGCAAGGTGACAATCCAGATTAACCATCAAAACTGTCTCTGATCCCATCTCTTTTCTTCCTTTTGTCTACTCCATGCCACCCTGGTGATCCTCTGACTTTTGGATTTGTCAAGTGCTCTTCTCTGAGATAACCTACAATTCATGACCTCACTTCCCAGAGTCTGGATTGGAGAGGCATTCTCTGATCACTAGTATAGCATAGTTTCCTTGGCCCTCCCCTAGCTCTTCCTAGGCCCTCACTTTTCTCTCTGCAGTGTCTCTAAGATGCATGTAGTTACTTAGGTCATGTTCCTCCTTTCCCAGAGTGTAAGCTACACAAAAGCAATGTCACTGGCTTTATTCGCGGCAGTGCTCCTCGAGTCAGAAGGTACTCCGCACACAGTTTGCTTTCAATAACTAAGAAACAAATTTGGTGGGGCAGAGAGATTGCTCAGCAGTTAAGAGCAAAAACTGCTCTTGTAGAGGACACACACAAATAGGTTAAATAAGTAATACTTTAAGAGGAACTAACTAGAGAGAGCAAGACCTAGTGTCAAGACGTTCTATACACTGCACTGACTACTACGGAGGGCATAAAATGGGTCTCCTATCATACTAAAGGAGCACATTCCACAGCACAGCGGTGACTGTGGCTCAGACTTACCTATTATACAGTTTATGGAAAACTAAAGGATCGCAAAGGCTCCAAACACAGAGTATTGATAAGGGGATGGAAATGCTAGTTACTGGGATTTGGTCAGCATTTATTATATACAAAATGTACTAAAATGTCATACCACATCCCAAAATATGTATCATTATTTCAATTTAAAAAAAAATTTTTTTGGTTCTTCGAGACAGGGTTTCTCTGTAACTTTGGAGCATGTCCAGGTACTAGCTCTTGCAGACCAGTTTGGCCTTGAACTCACAGAGATCTACATGCCTCTTCCTCCTGAGTGCTTGGATTAAAGGCGTGCGACACCAATGTCCAGCTCAATGAAAAATTTTAATGTTAAAGGAAGTAGAATATAACTACCCTGATGTGTTCACTATATACTGTATACATGCTTTGTAGCCTATAAATCAAAATTAGTGAAAAATTAGTAAAAAAAAAAGTCTATAATTAATTGGCATTTTACATATATTTATGTATTTAAATATATTTTATTTATCTAATTTTACAAAGATCATGTAATATTTTATCATATAAATATAGATAAATTGTAGAAAATTATGCTATTTTATTTATCTCCAGGACCTACTGATGTGGTGGAAAAAGAGAAGCAACTCCTGAATGTTTACTGTGACACGTGCTACTACAGACAGGGGATGTGGATGAATGTAAAAAAAACTAAGTAAAACATTTTAATTTTGAAAGAAAAAGCACACCAGCACTCAGAAAACTGAGGCAGTAAGATCATCAACTTGAGATCACTCTGGACTACAGAACAGGATCTATGTCAGCAGGGTCACACAGTGAGAGATAGCTTTTCAATCCAGAAAGACAGAAAGGAATCACACAGACAACTCCAATTCTTCAACCTTCACAAGTCTGATGACCTAAAACAGAAAGGCCTTTGAAAACAGCCCATCATAAAAGTTCTAGAGGATCAAAGAATA
This sequence comes from Chionomys nivalis, assembly GCF_950005125.1. NCBI lineage: Eukaryota > Metazoa > Chordata > Mammalia > Rodentia > Cricetidae > Chionomys > Chionomys nivalis. The sequence continues at coordinate 22,706,378 of NC_080086.1, forward strand.
TTGGGAACATATCTCAACATAATAAACGCAATATACAGTGAACTTGTATCCAAAATCATGCTAAAAACTCAAAGTATTTCCACTAAAGTCAGGAACAAGACAAGAGTGTCCACTCTCTCCACTCATGTTCAGTGACTGAAGCGTAGTTCAAGTGAAGGAGATAACAATGATATAAATAGCAAAAGGAGAAGTCAATGTATCCTTATTTGCAGATGGTTCTACATTTAAGACCCTAAAGACTACACCAGAAATCTTCTACAGGTAATACACCCACTCAGCAAGATAGCAGGATACAAAAATTAACACACAAAGATCAGTGGTCTTCCTACATGCAAACAACTAACACCCTGAAAAAGAAACCAGAGAAACAACACTGTTCACAGTAGCCTCAAAATAAAAATCTTGGGGTAACTCTAACCAAAGAAGTGAAAGACTTGTACAGTGAAAATTTTAAGACTTTGAAGAAGCAGGGCGGTGGTGGCGCATACTTTAATCCCAGCACTCAGGAGGCAGAGGCTAGCAGATCTCTGTGAGTTCAAGGCCAGCATGGTCTACGAGAGCTAGCTCCAGGACAGCTAGGTCTGTTACAAAGAAACCCTGTCTCAAAAAATAAAAATAAATAAATAAATAAAGACAGACAGACATTGAAGAAAGGAATTGAAGATGATACCAGAAGATGGAACAACCTTGCTTGTGGTTTGGCAAGAATAATATTGTGAAAATGGTTGTACTGCCAAAAGCCATCTAGACTTATTGCAGGCATGCTGTGGGAACTCCAGTCAATAGCCTTAAGATACCAGCCCACTTTGGGTAGGGCAAGGTCTCATGTACGATAAATGCAGACGAAAACCGTGTGTGGGTCCCTTGGCTGCTGGATTCAGTTCCAATTCCCCACTTACAAAGAGGACTGCTGATCACTGCTTTTTATTATACTCCATCCTGGGCTAGTGTGGGACTATTTTATTATAAATTGCAACACAGTCACCATCAAAATTCCAATACAGTTCTTCACAGCAATTGGAAAAGATATTCTTAAATTTCATATAGAAACATAAAACACCCAGGATAGCCAAAGCAATACTGAACAATTAAAATTTTAAAAAACTACCAGAGGTGCTGGGCAGTGGTAGCACATGCCTTTAATCCCAGTACTAGGGAAGCAGAGGCAGGCAGATTTCTTTTGAGTTCGAGGCCAGCCTGGTCTACAAAAGCTAGTTCCAGTAGATTCAGGACAGGCACCAAAGCTACACAGAGAAACCCTGTCTCGAAAAAAAAAAAAAAAAACCTACCAGAGGTATTACCATCCAAGATTTCAAGCTATACCATTGAGCTATAGTAATAAACACAGCATGGTACAATGGCATAAAAGTAGACATCTTGATCAATAAGACAGAATTAAACACCCATAAATAAGCCCGCACTTTTATAGCCACCTAAACGTTGACAAAGAGGCCAACAATACACATTGGAGAAAAGACAGAACCTTCAACCAACAGTGCTGATAAGACTGGATAGTTACCTGTTGAAAAATGGAACTAGCCGGACAGTGGGGGTGCACACTTTTAATCCTAGAACTTGGGAGACAGAGGCAGGCAACACAGGAATAAAGAAATGACACATATACAGAAAAGCTGGGAACAGGCAGGTTGTGCTTGCTGATGAAGGGTACCAACTACACTACACCCTAGAAACTTGTAAAGCAGAGAAAGGTTTTGCCATTCCTGAGTCTCACTGGGGTACTTGACATGGCTGTGCTTTTGCCAATAACAAACATCCACTCAAGATCCATTCACTTTACCCACTCCTCATAATGTTCGGACTCACCTAGACTCTAGGCCTGACTCCCCCAACCCTTGTTTTTGTCCTCAGTCACAGTGGATGGGCACATGACACAGAGGAAATGTCTCCAGGAACAGTAAGGACTGTTAGCCACAGCCTAGCAACAAGGGTTATGAGGCACAAACCTGAACCTAATTTGGTAGTTGCTAGTTGAACACAAGAATTTTAATTCATCATGACTCTATACAAGGTTCTCTTGCAATTGTATTTATCAAAAACTATTTGATGGGCTAGAGATGGCTTGTAGGGTAAGCACACTTAATGCTCTTGCACAGGACCCTAGTTCCCAGAATCTACATGGCAGTTGATAACCGTCTTATTTGTTCTGTTGCTGTGAGGAGATACCATGGCCAATGCAACTTATAGAAGAAAGCATTTAATTGGAGGTCTCTTACAGTTTCAAGGTGTCAGTTCATGATCATCATGGTAGGAAGCATGGTGGTAGGCAGGCAGGTGATGTATGTTTTATTGCCATTGGTTAATAAAGAAGCTGCTTTCAGCCAATGGCTTAACACAATATAGCCAGGTTGGAAGAGATATATATAGAGAGTAGGCAGAGACAGAAGCCATGGAGCTGCTAGTCAGAATCTTGCCAGTAGGCGAGTCTCGTGGTAAAATATAAAATAATAGAAATGGGTTAATTTAGGATATAAGAGTTAGCCTATCACTTAAGCTATTGGCCAAACAGTATTAATTGGCCAATCTGTATTAATACAGATTTCTGTGTGATTATTTTGGGAGTCTGGGCGGCCAGGAAACAAATGAGCAGCCTCCTCCTACAGTCAGGCATGGTGCTGACACTGGCCTGATCCACAGGTTGCAGATAACAAGCAAGACTGGGCCTGGCAGGGACTTTTGAAATCCCAAAGCCCACCTCAGTAGCATAGCTCCAACAAGGCCATACACACACTTCCAATCCTTCCCAAACAGTTCTACTGACTGAAGACCAAGCATTTAATCATTTGAGCCTATGGGGACCATTCTCATTCAAACTCCCAACCATCAGTAACTTTACTTCCAGGGGCTCTGATGCCTTCTTCGGGGCTCTTCAGGAAGTGCACATGTGTGGTACACATATACGCAGGAAAAACACTAACATACATAAAATTTTAAAATAGTAAAAAAAAAAATTTAAGTACTTGATAAAATAACTTTAAAAAATATTTATGTGTAACCAGAAATAAACATAGAATTTACACCCATCAGTGCTTACTGAGGAATTTGAATTTAGAAAAAAGTTCAAAATACTTTTTACATAAATGCTTAACTATAGTATAGATATGTAAGACACTGCGTAGCCAAAAATATTTTTTAAAATAATATTTAATAACTGAAAGGATACTGCTGCTACATCATGTTTTTAGAGTAAAAGAGGGCTGGAGATGCAGGTCAGTTGGTAGAATACTGGCATGGCATGCACAGAGCCCTGGGTTCAGCCTCCAACCCCACATAACCTGGGTGTGTTAGTTTATCCTCTAATCCCAGCACATGAAGGGTGAAGGCAGAATAATCAGAAATATAGTCATCTTTTGCTAAATAGTAAGGAACAGTCCACCCTAGACTCCATGGGACCATCTGAAAAACAAGTTCGCTAAGCAAGTAAAAACATTTGCTTCTGCAGGGCGGTGGTGGCGCACGCCTTTAATCCCAGCACTCGGGAGGCAGAGGCAGGCGGATCTCTGTGAGTTTGAGGCCAGCCTGGTCTACAAGAGCTAGTTCCAGGACAGGAACCAAAAGCTACGGAGAAACCCTGTCTCGAAAAATCAAAAAAAAAAAAAATTGCTTTTAAGCCTATGTTTCCCTGAGTTCAATCCCCAGAACCCACTGTCTCCTGTGGCTTATTCTCTGACTTCCACATGTGTGCTATGGCATGTGAACCCATACACATACTCCCACACACACACAAATTAATATGGTGGGGGAGGCATCCGTCACAAACAAGCCGCAGGCATGTAGAGGAGTAAGTCTGCCTGCCCACTTTTCTGAATTATTCAGAAAGCGTAACCTTTCCTTATCTCTGTCTCTTCTTCTAAGCATGGTTTCCTAACAACACGGGTTTCTTTGCTCTCCTCCCTTCCACCATGTGACTACATCTCCGTCACACGTCTGACCACCACGCTGGCTTACACGGCATGGGTTTTCCTTCTCTCCTCTACGTCATCCTCAGAGCAGCAACTGTGGCTGCAGCTCGCCTGCCCTGGGAGAGTTTTCTTCCAAACTCTGTAAAATTGCCCTAAGTTTCCATTCAAGTCCCCTCTTAAAATCTTTTATTGAGACTAAGAAACCTAAAAGGGACCCTGGTATTGTCTGGTGACCACTAAAAGACCCCCAAACTCCAGTGACAGACCAGTTAGTACTGAAATGTCTCTGAAGAAAGACAGTAGCAGAAGCTCAAGAAATGTTTGATAATATGAGCTAGAGAGATGGTCCAGTGGCTAAGAGTCCATATGATGCTCTTCCAGAGGACCTGCTTAAATTCCCAGCACCCACATGGCAGTTCACAACTCCCTGTAACTAGTCCCAAGGGAATTCAATCCCTTTTCTGGCTTCCTCACCACTGCACAAAAATTGGTATATTTATACACATATATGCAACATTCAGACACATAAAATAAAAACTAATTTCAAAAAATTTTGATAATATAAAATCCTAGTGCTACATTTGTAAGGCCCCAGGAATTCACATTTACAATTCTGTTCTTAACTTTGAAGACACCTCACCAAACATCAAATAAAACAGAATCACAAAAACATGAGCACACCATCACCAAAGATAAAAAAATACCAACTCATTATCACATCAGCCTAATTATTTACTACTGCTTTGATAGGCACCATGATCAAGGCATCTTATGGAAGGAAGTCTATTTGGGACTCTAAAGGGTTAGAGTTCACCATGGCAGAGCTAAGTAAGACATGGTGGCAAGAGCAAGAAGTTGAAGGCTCACACCTTAATCATAAGCACAAAGCAGAAAGTAAACTGGATGTAGGGCCAGACCTTAAGCTCTGAAAGCCCACTCCCAGTGACACACTTCCTCCAAAAGCAGTGCCACCAGCTGGGGACCAAGTAGCAAATGTCAAGACTATAGTGGACATCTCATTTAAACGACCACATTCGCGAGTGACTGAAGTCTAAGAGAGGCGAGAGGACGCCAAGCACCAGCATTCGGAGAAAGCTAAGAGCCCTATTCCTCGGTCTGATGATGATGATGAAAGTCTCTCTTAACAGTTTGGGACTCAACGGATGGTTTCATTTAAAGAGAACTCACCTTTGACCCCCAAGCTCAGGCCACAGCACTTTCTTCTGAGTCTGGAGTGATACCTACCAGAGTTGGTTGTGCTATGATTGTTCCTTTGGATTTCAGACTTGTGATGTAATTTTGTTTTTCATTTAGAAAAGCATTGAGTTGGTTAATTAACTTATTTCAAATTAATTTCATAATTGTGTGTTAATAAAGAGTACATACAGGGCTATAGAGATGCTGGCTTGGTGGTGAAGAGCACCATCTGCTCTTAGAGAGGACTGGAATTGATTCTCAGCACCCATATGTGACTCACAACCATTTACTTCAATTCCAGAGTCTGTAATGCCCTCTTCTGGCTTCTGAAGGCACTGCACACATATGTTACAGACACACTCATAGAGGCAAAACACTCAAACATATTTATTTTTAGAAAAGTAAAAATAAGCCAGGTGGTGATGGTGCACACCTTTAACCCCAACACTCAGGAGGCAGTTGTAGGCAAATCTCTGTGAATTCAAGGCCAGCCTGATCTATAGAGTGAGTTCCAGGACAGCCAGAGCTACACAGAGAAACCCTGTCTCAAAAAACAAACAAAAAAAACTAAAGGTAAAAACAGAAAAACATACATTTAAAAAAATAAAACTACAAGAGATGTATATAACTTTATACAACTTAACCACATGTGGATGTTATATATAGTCATAGAGCCAGAATATATGTATACTACACATACATCTCTATGTGCGAATGCATACATATACACCTATGTGAATGAAGGTTAAAAGGGAAGGAGATCTATCAAAAAAGTAACATCCAGATGGTGTAGTGTCAGGGACCAGCCTCAACAAAAATACTATTTGCCAGGGAAGGGGTGTAGGGATTAGAAATATAAGAATACAAAGACACATGTAAAAATAATAAAACAGAAACACAGAATAGTACTGGGAGGAAGGTCCAGTGACTACTGAAACCGTCCACCTTTAATTTCCAGTTGCTTAAAATACCCTACCCTAAGAGGTAGGAGTAAGACAAAAAAAAAATGCATTAACATAATACAAGGAAATGAATAGACCAGTTGAAAGTTGCAGGCTACATCCATAGTTAAACATTCTGTTGTTAGAACAAAGCAAGTCACACTCACACCATAGACCATAACACTCTGTAGGCAAATCACTCCTGGGTGGAATACGTTATCTCCTTAAGGGAGAAGGATATTAAGGGAGTCTGTATATTATTGTCAATACTTGCTGACAATAACCTTGAGAGAGCAGAACTCTCTGGTCTGAGAGAGCAGAACTCTCTGGTCTAAATCTAGGTGGGACCTTTGTTTGAGGTAGAAACAGACAATAACCTTGAAGGAATAGGTAAGGTCCAACTCTCTGACCTTTGAACAAGGTGGAAATCGGCTCACATTTTTGGGCCTCCACAATATAGTAGAAAGTCCTTATGTTCTTCCAAGGACTTTGCTCTACATTTCATAGTCGAGATAAAACATGTTACCAGAACTGCCATTTTCAGTTATTTAGAAGTTCTGAGGACTGACCCCAGGGCTTTGTCCATGCTAGATAAACATTCACTAAACTATATCCCTAGTAAACATGTCTTATTTTAACAGAATCCCCCAATGTTGAAAGGATGAAGGCCCAAATAGGCATTCTCTTAAGAGGTCAAGTTGTTTGTTTGATTGTTATTTTAAGTTTTGGTTTTATTAATATATGTCAATAACAAAACAGTTGGTTACACTTGGACATTTTCATTCATGTATATAATATACTTTGAGCACATTCATGCCCATGAACACTTTCACTCCTGTTGATCCTCTTCTTAACTAGCCCTTCTCCTGTTTTCCCCTTGGTGAATCAATGAGCTCAGTTAGGGTTATTACAAGAGCAGGACAGCTTACCACTAGAGAAAGTGTCTCTAACTCTCCCCAGGTACCACTAATTGCCTACAGATCCTCAGGGAAGGGTGGTGCCTTCTCTCCTCTAGCAACCCTTAACTGCCTATAAGTCCTCAGGGACCACCAGGACCTCATCAGATGCTCCCTGCTCCATGACAGAATGTTGGTGGGTTAAATATTATACAGATTTTATGTAGGTAATCAGAACTGCTGGAAGGCAGAAAGGACAACAGCCACACCATGACTGGAAGACAGTACTCCACATCACTCTACCCCTTCCTCTGGCTCTTACATTCTTTCCGCCCCCTCTTCCGCAATGTTCCCTGAGCCTTGGAGGGGGTGATACAGATGTCCCACTTAGGGTTGAGCATCCCAAAGAGTCTCTGATTCTTGACCAGTGATGTGTGAGCCTCTTTCTTCACTAACTGCTGCTGCCCAGAGCAAAGAGGTGCTTCTCTGACAAAAGCAAACAGCAGCATGGATCTATGGGCATGAACACAAGCACATGAAAAGCATTTGATGAGCACATCATATTGAAATATCAGAAGAAACTCCCCAAACTCATGTCTATGACTTCCTCCAGCTTGGGCTTTTGATCAGGCTTATGGTATAGATGTGAATTCCCTTCTGTGGAGTGGGTCTCAAATCCACTCAGAAAGTGGAAGGAAGGCTGTAGAACCTTTCCCAAGTTCATACTTCAAGGGATAAAAGACTTTGATACTGAAAGTATAGACTAGTCCACTTCAAAGGAGAGAACTTTGGGATAAAGTGAAGAACTCTGGTGCAGGACAAACTTCCTATTTCTTTACAAGCACGTTGTAGCGCTGTGCTCTGCCTGCCTTGTACCCTTCCTAGCTTTGTGCACTAGGAAACACCTATCATCTTCCAAGACTCAGTTCAAGTACCTCCCTTCCCATCTCTCCTCAAGACATCAGTCTCCTGAAGAGCCTACTCCCTTAGTACCTCATCCCACACTTGGCACTTTGTTCCCAGGGCTGTCTTGCTCCCATGTGGGGAGTGCACATGAAAATATAACTTCCAAATTAAAGTAAGTTTGTTAAGGAACACATAAAAAACACTGAGATGATCTCCCTAATCTAAGAAGGGAGGGTAGAGGGATTGTCATATACCTGCCTTGCAGGCTTTCACCTGCTAGGCTCAGCCATTCAGGATAGCTGCAGCTCGTCTACCATTCTCTTCTCCCAATCCCATTTTCTGGCTAGGAATTTGACCTTTCTACTGGGTACTGGCTACTGGCTACTTTATGCCATAATTCTCCCTCCAAACCCATGGGCATCTGTTAGAACTTTGGAGTTGCCATGTAGTTATCCATAAACAAATTTGGATCATCCCAAGTGACCAGTGACCAGTTTCTCATATTGGACACACATGCTTTGTAGCTTCAGCAACCCAGACAAACCATATTACTGTATGGTTTGTATCTGTGACTGACACTACCCGTGTCAAGAGATACCATACCTGTCTTCAAACATGGAGCTCGAAACAACACACTCTTCTGATATAGTTGCAGTCTGTGACTCCAAAGCTTTTGGTCCTGATGCCTGACCATGGAAATATCACCTTTCCAAAGATAGGGTTAAGATCTTTCCCCAGCTTGAGAATGCAGTAAAATTCAGAAGAATTCAATATTGCACCCAGTAGTCAATATTTCCACTCTAGAATTTAAGTCATCTACCTGGCATCCGTTTATTCTGAAGAAAGCAACATTGAATATGCCTTTATCCTCTATAGCAAGGACACTGAATCCACCATAGACCAAAGTCCCCAGATATCGGGATTACAAAGCAGCTATCATTCCTGAGAAGATACAGTCAAGAAATGAAAGAACTTGCTTTTCCCCAGGTAGAAGAGCCAAAAGCAGTTTGGATACACACACCCAAGAATGTAAAAAAAAAAAAAAATACATAAAGAAGGAAGAGTTAGAATTTTTCCCAGAGCATGGCCACTCAGCAAGAGCTGGGGAAAGAGCAAAGGCTGCACCAGTCAGAACAGAAACAGTTCAATGCCTTTGAGGAGATGATCCAGAATCAGGAGCCGGAAAAAGAGTGACTAAAAATTGTGCAAGAGCTTAGCAAGATAGAGCCAGAGCCAGAGGGCCGCTGGGGCCTGATTTAGAAAAGCCTCAGAAGCATTCACAACCTGGCTGTTATCCACAGGCTTCGGACCGTAACACAGCTGTAGGCTAGCTAAGTCACCAGTGGTAGACAGATCTTTCAGACCTGGAGTGCTGAGCGGCACAGAAATGTTCCCATCAGCAGTGGATGACATTGTAGGTAGGGTACCTTGAAGCTACACCAAGTTTCCCAGTTCCCCAATGCTAACACTGCCCGTGACATAGAAACATGTGGAGTACTCTGTGGGAAACTGATGAGGGATGAGTTTACCATTAGACATGTAATCATCCCAGACAAATGCTGGGTCTGATTATTGCAACACATGGAATGAAGAAGACATTTTCTTCCTCCAAGATGAACTAGGCACTCATCCTTGGGTGGATTCACACTCCCTCGCAGTCTTCCTTTCCAATGTAGACCTACACACTCACTGCTCTTATCAGATGATGTTGCCAGCATCGCCAGCTTCTATCTGCTTGCTCCCCAGGCTCAAGCAAAGGAAGCTATCTAAACTAACTGACCACAAACTACACGAGACTTCTTCCTGTTCTCTTAAAGGCTTTCATACGCCAAAAACATACTGCTGTCGTGTGGCTGTTCAAAGTGCACGGTGACTCAGACTAGTGCCAACGTCCAAGAGCTACAAACCCAAATCAGTTTACTATTGCCCTTGGATTTAAGCTTTCCAGAAAGATTTGGAAACTTTTCCAGAGAAGAAAGAAAAGGGGCAATGGGAAAAAGGCTACTTTTTATTTGTTTGAAAACAAATCATTGAATATATTTTTAAGACAAACATGAAAGGAGAAACCTATCACACTAAGCAACTAACTCAAAAATTAGGTGGACTAGAGAACAGCTCTCTGTTCTTCTTGAATCAACTCTTCCCCATCCTCCTCTACCCTCCAGCTTGCCCATTATCCACCTTTGGACTAAACACAGCATCTGTGTAGCAGTCTGAGAGCCATTTAGAAATGTCTGGGTTCTCCCTTGGCTTGTGGTATAGTTGCTGGGGCAGCTGTTGGAGACAAGTTGGTGGCCCAGTTTTGTCAGCTCACTGTCCCTGGGTTTAGGGTGTCAGTTGGCTCTGTCATTGAAGGAAGACCCTGCTCCACTAAACAGCAGACAGTGGATCCTCCCGTGTTCCTCCCTGTACCCTGCCATCACTGTTACATCTCCGCTGCTTTAAGAAGGCAGACACAGTTCACTGTAATTGGTGCTTATATGTTAAGACCCTAAACTTAACCACTAGTTCTTTTCTATTTAAACTCAGCCCCTTCTGGTAGGATAGCATGTCTCTGGTGTTCTGGGGGTTTTTAGCTTTTGACAGAAATCCAGATACCAATTAGGATCTACCCACCTTCAGCAAGTCACGTGATCTCATTTACCTCCTACCGGTTGAGAAGAAGCAGATCTAATTGTCTGGAAACTTGCCTAACACCTAACACAGGCAATAGCAGTTTGGGACTGGAGGCATTATTTGTGAACTGAATGAAAAAAAGAAATAAAAGGAGAACATGGCTGCTCCTAAGGGGTTGAGGTTTACTATAGATAGAAAGGAGAAAGCAGGTAGAGATAAAGGCCAGACTGAGCCAGCCCAGTGAGGACAGAGGAGGGAGATCAAAAGAGGAGCCTCTGACCAAAAAGGGCAGCCTGGGTCAAGAGACTGGCCAAGAGACACACGCTGCTAAAACTGGCGAGTTATACAGGGGCCAGAGGAGCTAGGAGCAGAGAAGCCTAGCCCAGTAGCTGGGCTGGAGAGTTCAGGGTAGTGGTCAGGGTATGGCAACCAGGACCCCTAACAGGCAGGGACTGAGGAATGCTGGGAGAACTTGGCCTCCAGTGTCTGCTCTGATATGTTAACAGGAATCTCAGCTAGCCCTTTGTCCCAAGTTGGAGACCTAACAGGAACCAAGGGCACAGAGGCAGTGAAAGCTCCTATGCAATTGAGGTGCCCAAGACAAATACAGAGACGGTCCATCATCCATCTTGGAACGTTGCACCTCTTACACAGGGAATTCAGTATAGGGGATAATACAACCTGTGTGCCTCAGAGGCCAGTTTCTCGGCTCCCAGCATCTACCAGATGCCGCCTCCTGACTCTCCCCTTCGACTCCTACGGCAAATTTATTCACCGAAGTCTCGTCCTCTGATGTGTACAGCTGCTCAGGTACCTCCTGGGGTGGCTCTCTGTTGTTCCCTGCAACATCCCTCCTTCCTTTCACTGCAAATATGGTAGAACTAAACAAAATGGACTGAGAGTCTAACTCACTCCATGTCCTCTGCTAAAGCCTGGATGCTGTATATACAACAGAGACAGCAAATTACCACAAACTTCACAAACTTGTTACTTAAAACAGAATTGTGGTCATGGGCGCTTATAATATCATCATTCAGGGAGCAAGGGGGCGGGGGGAACTATGAGTTTGAGACCAACAAGACCCTATGGCAAAACAATAAGAAGCCAGGTATGGTGGTACACACCTGTAATCCCAGAAGTTAAGAGGTAGAAGCAGGGGAATCAGAAGTTCAAGGTCACCCTTGGCCACATTTAGAAATTTCGAGGCAAGTTTGTGCTATAGAAAATTTTTGTGTTAAAAAAAAAAAAAAGTGTGGTTGTACTTGGGAATGGTAAAAAAAAAAAAAAAAAAAAAAAAAAAAAAGGCCAGGCATAGTAGCACAGACCTTTAAGTCAAGCATGTGGAAGACAGAGACATAAGGATTTTTAAGCTTGAGGTCACTCTGAGATACATGGTGAGATCTCACTTCCAAAACATAAAAAATTGTGATAATGGTTATACAGTAAGTTTTGTTATGAAAATTTCACATAAAACAAATAAAATGCAGCTTGATATTTTGGTTATGAGCCTAGCCTTTAAGAGCTGAAACATCTCTCCAACATATAAAATGCATTTTCTGTACCAGTAGCAAACAAAGGCTTTGAAGACATTTAAAGCAGCAAAACAAAAGACCTGGTGCCCAACCTAAGGCAGGGGTGCGAGGCTTCCACTCACTGCTGCACTTTTCACAGTCCCTAAGCTGGGGAGCAGCCGACGGCTCCAGCAACAGTATGCTTCAAAATGTGACATGCACATGCTGGACTGCTGCTCAGCCATACAGGAAGAGTGACAAAACCAAAGACTATGCTAAGCAAAATAAGCCAGACTTGAACAAATACTACATCTTCTCTCGTGTGTGGAGTCTAAACGTGCACACAGGAGAAGAGAGCAGAAAGGGAAAACGTTTGGGAAAAGGACGAGGGCAGAGAATGGGGAGAGAGGCAAGAGCAGTGGGAGATAAGAACAAGAGAGTGATATCTGTATATGAAAGGCCATAATGAAGCCCATTGCTGTGTACACTGACTGGAAACCCAAAAGACCAGCAAGACGTCCAACCTGGAAAATCCACAAAACCTTCGGTGCAGACAGGCGGAGTCTCCCACCTGACTCCTGTTTGCATTTCACTTCCTTTTCTTCTTTTAAGACTTTTTTTCATCATCTTTAGCATCTTGAATCTTTTTCATTCTGGGAAGATCTGCTCCGCGTTTTCTAGCTTCCACTTTTGTTTCTTTCAAGAATCCTTTTCTGTTGTTCTTAATGGTTTCTCTCTTCCGTGTTGTCATTCTTCAAAAATACAAAATGACAGTTTCAATGGAAGACATTGAAAAAGTGTCGTTCTCTACGTGAGATATCTAGATAAAATCCTATAGAGAAAACAGGGTTGAACAAAAGAATAGAGACCTGTTCTTTGAATGGAGAGAAACTTCCTGTTTGAGAAGGAAACAGGAGGATCCCAGAGCTCTTGAGAAACCAATCAGTGAGTGCTGAGTTCGGTAAGATACGGTCTCAAAAGGTGCAAGGACTGAGAGAACCAGGTGACACACCTTTTACCTCAGTGCTCAAGACACAGAGGCTGGTAGATCTCTGTGAGTTCAAGGCCATCCAGGTCTATGTAGTGAGCTCCAGGGCTGCCTTGACTATGTAGAGAAATACTGTCTTGAAGGAAAAAAAAAATTAAAAAAAAAAAAAAAAGAGTGGATGGACTGCTGAGAGGGCTCATCTACTAAAAGCACTTTTTGGTGCAAACCTGATGAACTGAGTTCAATTCCTGGACTCCATATCAAGGTGGAAGGTGGGAACTGTCTTCTGATCTCCATACATGTGCTGAAGGACATACATACTGAAACACACACACACCATACATACATACTAGTAAAAAAAAAATTTATGCTGGAAAGGGATAGAGGAAAATACCTACACACATAAGGATGCATGCTCACACAATGTGAATATTACTTAAATGAGCCAGGGAAGAAAAGGGTGAAGAGAAAGAAGGAGAAGAAAACACCTGCGTGCTTCCTAGGAGGAGTACACATTTGAGCTGAGGCCAGCTATTCTTCCAGAGGACCTGGATTCACTGGCAAAACACCCACACATGTAAAATCAACTTTAAAAAATAAGTTTAAAAATTTTTAAAGAAAAAAGTGACATACACAATAAGGAAAAACTCCAGAATCACATGACCCTGCCATGGGACTCAAGACCTCAGTGCCTGTGTGCCAGCCTCCGCACCTGCTGCTAGATCACATAGGGGGCGGTCTGTCCTCACATCTCCACACTTTACCCTCCCCTCTTAACACTGTGCTCACCTCCATCCCCACACACATCACATTACAATGATAACCATCACTTATTCACTCAACACCGGAAGCCAGCACCGCACAGAAACACAGAGGCATTCCGTCTTTTGTAACCATCAAGTCACCCTATTTATAGGGCTCACAACAAGAAATGGAGGCTTACAAATGAGGCAGCCTGCCTCAATTCACCCAGCTGTACCTGGGCGACCAAACTCTTTATCGCTAACCACGTGTTTTGTCCACTGTATTAAGATGCCTGTTCAAGCAGTGTGCAGGCAATGTTGACGCTGCATGAACTCAAAGGCATTAGGCCAAGCCCAGCGGTGGTACGCAGGCCTTTAATCCCAACACTCGGGATTGGCAGAGGCAGGTGATCTCTATGAGTTCGTGGCCAGCCTGGTCTACAAGAGCTAGTTCCAGGACAGGCTCCAAAGCTACAGAGAAACCCTGTCTAAAAAAAAGAAAAAAAAAAGGCAATAAATAAATAAAGGCATTAAGCCTACAATGCCATTCTCAAGGAAAAGATACAAGCTTACTACTGTAAAACTTACCTTCTCTATCACAACTTGCTGTGCCAGATAATACCCAGAGGCCCACCAGAGAGATAACTGCCATGTGCAAGCCAGTGCCGTACAAGAGCCTTCCCTAGGGGAGAAGTAGCTACTCCGCTTCCATATTCTATGATGATGTCTCTCGTAACTCAAGAGGTCTTAGATTTTGGTTAAACTCATAAAACTGTAATCGGAAGGGACTACAACGAATTATCTAACAGTAATATAGTAAGGTTTTTTTTTATTTTATTACACTAATTTGGGAGGGATGATAGGGCTCACGGGTGGATGTCAGAAGACAGCTTGGTAGGAAGGAGTCCGTGTTCTCAACGTTGTGGGTGTTAGGAATCAAACCCAGGTCCGCAGGCACGCAGCAAGCACCTCCACCCACTGAGCCATCTTGCCAGCCCGGTCTCATTGCCTATTGCCTACTTAAGTGGGATCACCGAACAACATCAGGTCAGCACACAGACAAAAAGTTCATTAGTTTGGAATGGAAATTCACAAAGCCAATAGGTATCTGGTAGCACTCACCAGGCGCTATGTGTTAAGCGTGTACTATAGTGCAGGGCAGATTCAGGACCTCTCCAGGCAGATCTTCCGATCAAGCCAGCACTATTTCGGTTTTAACCATGCAGACTTGGAGCTCCACAGGTATCGCTTAGGAAGAGAGGTTGAGAAGATAACATCTCTTCCCGTACACCTTTAGTAAGAAGGGAAAGAGTTCTCTCTCTCTCTCTCTCTCTCTCTCTCTCTCTCTCTCTCTCTCTCTCTCTCTCTCTCTCACTGAAACCATTTTGCGCTCCAGTACTAACAAAAAAGGCTGGTTAGTATGATACACAAAGCCCACTTACAAATCTTTGGCTCCGGGGGTCATTCCTCACAAGATCTCCTGCTCACAGAATTTTGGAAAGCAACTCATTTGGTGGGCCTGTCAGGCTGCAGGGAAGACAAAGTCGAGTTCTACAGTTTGTGCACCAGGGCTGAAGCTGCTCCTTCCTGGGCCTACGCTTTCACTGTCATGGCCTCTATTCTCTACACTGCTTAGGTGCCCACTCCCAGGACCCCAAGGCCACGCCACGGGTGTCTGAGGTCTAATCGCGGGAGGCAGATCCACGCCACTTCTCATCGGGCTGCCCGGATCCAGCTACGGCGCTGTGGGTCTGGGTGAACAGGGCGGGCCGCCAGGCAGGCCCGGGCTTGGGCGTCCTGAGGATGGAGAAGGATCTGGAAAAAAACGGCTAGACGCCGGCGGGGTGGGGGTGGGGAGGGAGGACGCGGGGAAGGGTGTGATCATCGAAATCCGAGAATGTAGAGTCCTGGAGTGGGAGAGGAGGCCGCCCCTAGGAGCCATCAACCAGAAAACAAATTTTACCAAAAGAACCCACTCGGGTGCCCTCAGCCCAAGAGCCCCAACCCGTTAAACCGCTTCTCTAGAAAGTTCCCCGCTCCCGCCCCTTCGCTGCCCGCTCGTGCCGCTCCTCCTGACCCCGCCCCCGAAGCAAGTGGGACCAATCACAGACCGGGCCGCGCCGCGCCCGCCCCTCGGCGTCGCCCCACTCGGCAGCCGGCGGTGAGCGCGCGGAGAGCTCGGTGCGCGAGCCTGGAGCGAGGTTCGTGGTGGGCAGCGCCGCCTTGTGCCGCACGCCACCCGCACCGTGCGCTCACCCCGGTCGGCGGCCAGAGCGCTCGGCTCGCGCTCGCCCCACTCCCGCAGCCAACGGTGCGCCTAGCGGCCATGACCGCCGAAGAGATGAAGGCGACCGAAAACGGGGCGCAGTCGGCGCCCCTGCCTCTCGAAGGAGTGGACATCAGCCCCAAGCAGGACGAGGGCGTGCTCAAGGTGAGAGGGGGCCGCGGAGACCCCGGCTGGAGACTCGTGGACCTCAAGCGGGTGGCACGGGAGGAGGATGGGGGAATTTGCCATCCCAGTGCGGGCTGCGGCCCTAAAGATGGCACGGTGGCTGCACGCTCCCGGAGGGTGCGGCCCCCGGCCCGGGAAGGAGCCCCCACTGCAACGCCAACTTGATCCGGCTGCACTGTGCGGCTGAGAGGGGCGGGGCGGAGCGCGAGGGCCGCAGCCGGGGGGCCCGGGCGGGGGGCACGAGGCCGGGGCGAACCTAGGGGCTCGGGCCTCGCCTCCTAGGGACCCCTCGGCCGCAGCGTGCGCGGGCCACCTGGGCGAAGGTGCGTCAGGGCTCGCCCACTTGAAAGTTAAACATTAGCTAGGACCTGAAACGGCTCCTTGGAGTCGTTTCCTGGCCGAGAGCCCTTTGTGCCTCTCCGCGCCCCCTTTGCAATTGCCGAGACCCAGCGAGGTCACGGACTCGGCCACGCTGTGCCCCCTTTCTCGGCCTGGGGAGAGCAGGAGCGGTGCATGCCGGGACCTGTAGTCCTCTCCCTCTCCTCCTGAGCCTTCCTGAGTTGGGGGTTCGGGGTGCTGGCCTTGGGGGAGGCGGTTTGCCCTGGAGCCAGCGGTTCACTAATCGCCTGACTGCAAATAGCCCGAGGAGCGAGGGGGAGGGCGCCCTGACCTGGGTCGGGACAATGGGCGCCGGTTCAGAGCAGGTTCTGCCAGCAGTCCAGGACGGTGAAATCCTAACCCGCATTGCACGCGCTCCCTGCATCCATTGTTTCTCCCCGGAGCGTCCCATTACTCGGTACCTAGTGTGTGTGGCCTGTGCTCAGCAGAGACCTCAGGGAGCCTTGTTGGTCCAGAAATGCTCCTGGCTTTCTCCCCTAGCTCTAGCCGCTCCCCTGTGAACGTGTGGCCTTTCTTCTCTGTTTACTGCAAGGTTCTGATTCCCAGAAGGTCAATTTTTATCCTCCACTCCTTTGAGCTCCGTGCACATTCTTATCAGCCTTCCTTTAGAGGATGGTTCTACATCCACCTAGTGGCCTGCCTGCGAGGTCACCATATATAAAAATGTTAAGCAGAAGCAGATGTCTATATGTTCATGGGAGGTACTCTAGTCCTGAAAAGGGGGCCTCTTAGCTTGCTGGTCTGGTAATTTTGTTTCCCAACTCTTAATTTGCCAGGGCTGATGCAGAGCCTCTGTGCTCTGTAATCTGGCCCTTCCTTTTCCCAGTTTGGAACCATCTGTTCCCTTCATTACTCCGATTCCGATTCCGTTTTATTCACGCCAGACCCTGATCTGATGACCCGCTAGTTCCTATCCACACTTTATCAGTGTGTTCTTCAAGCACCTCCAGGGGATGGGAATTGTCCTCAGTGCTTGACAGACAGTTTCTGGATAGTTGAGCAACTTGGCCAAAACTATAGACAAAGTTTAAACCGAGGTCATTTTATCTGAAGCTTTCCAAAACCGGTCTGGACAAACCTGGAGGGAGCCGGGGAAGTTTCTTGAGTCTAAGCTAAACCCCTAACATCAGAGTCGTTTGAAGATTGAGCTCTTGGACCTGCTAATAAAGAAGCAGGAGGCAGTGGGGGCAGCAGAAACCACTATGTGCCTTACAGGGGCTTAGGGGCAATTAGGGCCCTTCTGCCCACATCTCTGGGTACTCACGTTTTCCCCCCTTCCTCCCAGGTCATCAAGAGAGAGGGTACAGGCACAGAGACACCCATGATTGGGGACCGGGTCTTTGTCCACTACACTGGCTGGCTCTTAGATGGCACAAAGTTTGACTCCAGTCTGGATCGCAAGGACAAATTCTCCTTTGACTTGGGAAAAGGTAGGCATGGTTAGTGGGCTAGCAGGGTAGGTTCCAAAGCTGATAGCAACGGTCACAAGCAAAAATGATGTTCTCAGCCAAGCTTGAGTTGGGCACAGTAGTGCTTACCTGTGTTCCCAGCTACCAGAGGAGCTGAGGCAAGTGAGTCACTTTGAACAAAGGAATTCAAGATAACCTTGGCAAAATAGCATAAACTAGTCATCAAAACAGGAAAAACACAAAAAACACCAGAACCAAGATCAAGGAGGAATGGTTAAGAATCCATCTATTGCTGGGCAGTGGTGACACACGCCTTTAGTCCCAGTACCCAGGAGGCAGTGGCAGGTGGATTTCTGAGTTTGAGGACAGCCAGGACTACACAGATTTCTCTGAAATCTGTCTTGAAAAGCAAAACAAAAAACAATCCATCCATTATCTGTCATGTGTTTTCTTCTACTATTCTAGGACTGGTTGGTTTCTTCCCCTGTCTCATCGATTTAGCTCCTCCCTCCCTTTGGGATGGACAGTCTTGCTTCTTGAACTCTTTGCAGGGTTGAGCAATCTCTTAATGTGCTGGGAATGTCAACACTGCTGCTGCTTGTCTCTGGTCCCATTTCTAGAGATTTTCAGATCCCCCTTGGGTGTGCGCAGCTCTCTGGGAATATTGAGCCTAGAGTTAGACTTCTGCTAAGCAGGTCTTGTTTGCCTCTACCTACAGGGGAGGTCATCAAAGCTTGGGATATTGCTGTGGCGACCATGAAAGTGGGGGAAGTATGCCACATCACCTGCAAGCCAGAATATGCCTACGGGTCAGCAGGCAGCCCTCCAAAGATCCCCCCCAACTCCACACTTGTATTTGAGGTAAGTGCTGGCCACAGAGCGCCAGGCAAAGAGCCAGACCTTATCTCACCCCATTGCCTGGCTGCCCTCCAGCCCTTCCTGCCTCTTCGAGACAATGTAGCCAAGCCTGAGGGCCTAGCTTTAGTAGGAGTCCAGTGGCTGGCTCTGCTGCTGCCACGGTGGCCAATACTAACAAGAAGCTTTGGGTTAGAAGAGGGGGCTCCAAAGCCCTTGTGGAAAGGAGCCGGGGTCAGGACACATCAGGGATATAGAGAGTAGTGCGGAGTGTTGGCATCCTGGAGCACAGGAGGGAAAGACACCTTCCTAAAGGTCGGGTTGAGGTGTGACCTCTGCTGAGGGGAAGAACTAAGACTATTCGGCTGAAAGTAGAAAACCAATCAGTGGGCATTAGAGAATATTCACAAGGCCACTGAGATGCCAGGCCACTTTTGATGCCTACCAGATTGTCTCATGTCCTTGCTAAATGAAGCAGGATGATAGAGAGCTTTCTTTCTGGCTAGATGTTGTCTAGCTGTTAGTCGTAACTCTAGGGAGTAAAACAGAGTTTCGCTGCTGAGTTGATGCAGAAAGGAGTTGATCACTTTATCTCTCATTCCACAGGTGGAGCTATTTGAGTTCAAAGGAGAAGATCTTACAGAAGATGAAGATGGCGGGATCATCCGCAGAATACGGACTCGTGGTGAAGGCTACGCCAGGCCCAATGATGGTGCTATGGTAGAAGGTAAGAAAGTGTACTCTGACTGGCACATGGAAGGCCTGAGTTCAAGGACAACCAGGGCTACACAGAGAAACCCTGTCTCAAAAAGACCAAAAAAACCAAGTTAATCTGGTGTGGGAAGAAAAATCTAGAGTTGCATATGATTCCTGGCTTAGAGATGAAAGGCCTTGGGTGGTTTGGACCAATTCATTTCCTTCCTGTCTTTTGTCTCATCCATAAAATAAGGAGTTAGACCACACTGTCTTAGCGTCCCTGCAGGTCTGAGACACAGAGGTTATCTTGGGTATGGACAGTAATTTGGAGATGGAGGAGGCCAGTGGCAACTTCCTCGATGCTCTGCCCCCTCACATCTGGGGTACTGCCTCTCTTTGATGCCAGTGGCACTGGAAGGCTACTGTAATGACCAGCTCTTTGACCAGCGGGAGCTCTGCTTTGAAGTCGGCGAAGGGGAAAGCCTAGATCTGCCCTGTGGGTTGGAGACGGCCATTCAGCGCATGGAGAAAGGAGAACATTCCATTGTATACCTCAAACCTAGGTGAGACACGGGCACTTTGCAGAGCAATGGGACATAGCTGAACGTCCACAGTGAGCTGTGTGATAGGCATTCACAAGCCCTGTGTGCTTGCTTCTACTCTGAGGATGCTTGTCACCATCACCTCATTGGGTCTGGAAGTGTGGCCCACTGTCGGCCGTATTTCCTTGCGTTCAAGCCTCATCTGAATCCCTTATCTGCCAGTATCTAGATTTTCATCTGCTATTAATTTATGCAATTGTTAACGTTTATGGAAACACCTACTGTGTACCATACATACTAAAGTTCTTAGGGCTTCACAGTGGATCTTGCTCTGTTGTCTCTGAGTCAACTATCTCAACAGTGTATAGGGGAGATGTAGAGGACAAGCGGTAGTGAGTGCTACGCCACCGCCCAGCTGGGTAGTAAAGAAGTGCCGGGCAGTGGTGGCGCATGCCTTTAATCCCAGCACTCGGGAGGCAGAGACAGGCGGATCTCTGTGAGTTCGAGACCAGCCTGGTCTACAAGAGCTAGTTCCAGGACAGGCTCCAAAACCACAGAGAAACCCTGTCTCAAAAAACCAAAAAAAAAAAAAAAAAAAAAAAGTTAGGGAAGCCGGGCAGTGGTGGCTCACCCCTTTAATCCCAGCACTTGGGAGGCAGAGGCAGGCGGATCTCTGTGAGTTCGAGACCAGCCTGGTCTACAAGAGCTAGTTCCAGGACAGGCTCCAAAACCACAGAGCAGAGAAACCCTGTCTCGAAAAACCAAAAAAAAAAAAAAGTTAGGGAAATGTTTGCCAGACCCAGGTCTCAAGATGGGAAGGTACTTTCCAGGAAACAAACAGGAAGCCTTTCAGCCCAGAGCAGACGAAGGCTGTGAGGTGACCCTGGCGTTTTCACCCCCACAGCTATGCTTTTGGCAGTGTTGGGAAGGAAAAGTTCCAGATCCCACCACATGCTGAGCTGAGATATGAAGTACACCTGAAAAGCTTTGAGAAGGTGAGTCGGCCTGAGGTGTCCCTTCTCCTGGAGTCTGGTCTGTGGGTGCCTCCGAGGAAGCTGACTACTATCTGTCCTCTGGGATATGACAGGCCAAGGAATCTTGGGAGATGAACTCTGAGGAGAAGCTGGAGCAGAGCAACATAGTGAAAGAGAGGGGCACTGTATACTTCAAGGTGAGCCAAGGCAAAGGTCCCCCAGGGAGCATTGTCCAGATGGTACTCTGTCACTGTTGTATCTTTGTCCATCGGTCTGGCGTGAGAAAGAGTGGGAATCTGGTGTCCAGGAGTCGCTTGTGGCTACTAGGTAAGGAAACCTGAGCTGCTGAACCTGCACTGGGTGTCTGAGCCTCTCTCCCATTCTAGGAAGGCAAGTACAAGCAAGCTTTACTGCAGTACAAGAAGATTGTGTCTTGGCTGGAATATGAGTCTAGCTTTTCTGGTGAGGAAATGCAAAAGGTCCGTGCACTGCGACTGGCCTCACACCTCAATCTGGCTATGTGTCACCTGAAACTACAGGCCTTCTCAGCTGCCATCGAAAGCTGTAACAAGGTGAGGTCCCTTCAGGGGATGTGGAAACAGCATTTACAGGCAGGGCTAGAGCACTGCCTGTCTGAAAACTGCCCACAGTCACTGGGTGGTGTTAGTGAGATCGATAGTTGGGAATTCTGAGTTACAGACCCAAAGAGAGGCCTAGTGTGGAAGTAGCAGGCACTTTAATGGTGGGAGACAATAGATACAGAGAGCAAGCCCTAGCTAGATTGGGGGAAACTAAAGGGAGTCGGGTTATTTCGTTACCTCTTCTGTATCTGGAAAGGTGAGACCGTGTTCTTCCTGCATCCGAAGACCCGCTGTATTTCCTTTCTTCCTCTTGGATTAAATTAATTTCTTCCTGAGCCATGACCCTTCCCATTTAATGCCCCAGTCTTTTCCCCCCTAACTCGACACCAGCAGTTTCCACTGAGCCTCATCCTGCTGAGGGATCCCTTGGGGATCCAGCTGGTGCTGCAGTCTGATGCCTCTGCTGCTTCCTTTTTGCGCTCTTAGGCCCTGGAGCTGGACAGCAACAACGAGAAGGGCCTGTTCCGCCGGGGAGAGGCACACCTGGCCGTGAATGACTTTGACCTGGCACGAGCTGACTTCCAAAAGGTCCTGCAGCTCTATCCCAGCAACAAAGCCGCCAAGGCCCAGCTGGCTGTGTGCCAGCAGCGGACCCGCAGGCAGCTTGCCCGGGAAAAGAAGCTCTATGCCAACATGTTTGAGAGGCTGGCTGAGGAGGAGCACAAGGTGAGGGTTAGGGTGTGTTATTGCTGTGAAGAGATGACCATGACCAAGGCAACTCATGGGAATTTTTAGAGGACTTAAATTCCAAAGGGTCAGATTTATGGCGGGCAACAAACACAAGCACCAGGCAGAGAGTTAACCTGGAATGGCATGGGCTTTAAAAATCTGAAAGCTCCTCGCAGTTCCACAAACTGGGGCCAAACATCTGAATCTGAACCTATGGGGGCTGTTCTCATTCAACCCACCACATAGTGGGAGTTGCTACAATGGACAGAAAACGGTTTTCCTGGCTTCTTCAGCACATAAGGTGTGCCTGGCCTTAACCCCAATGTGCCTGGAGTTGCCTGTAGCAATTGGAGAAGCCAGATGTTACTCTCTTCACAGGAAAGAAATGTAAGTCCTCAGTATTCACCCCACTGGTCCGGCCAGGCCAGCAGCGTGGGAAGTACACATCAGGGCCCAGTTCTCATGGTTTGATTTTCTTTGAGACAACTGACCTAAATTTCCTTCAGTAGACCAGGCTAGCCTGGAACTCATGAATGTCTGCCTGCCTCTGCCTTGAGTCTGGGTTTGAAGGGTGCACCTCCACACTCAAGAGTCGAGGAGCGTTATGTAGTTAGCCTTCAACCTCCACAGAAGGACATGATCCTACCAGTTCACCCTGAACACTACTGTGCTGTGTGTATACCTGTTCATTGTTTGCCCCCGTATGTTAATTAATGGCTGGGTGCTTATTTTATATTACTACTTCTCATTTTCTTTTTGTTTGTTTTTGTTTTTTCAAGACAGGGTTTCTCTGTAGCTTTGGAGCCTGTCCTGGAACTAACTCCCAGGCTGGCCTCAAACTCACAAATATCCGCCTGCCTCTGCCTCCCGAGTGCTGGGATTAAAGGCGTGTGCTACCACCGCCCAGCATACTTCCCATTTTCTCTTCCTGCTGTGTGGTATTCCACTGCATGTACGTGGCACATCTTACTTAACCTGTTAGTTGTTTTAGTGTCCCTAATACCCTCCAAAAGAAACAGGTTATGAAATATACTGCCTTTCTAGTAGCACATTTAAAAGGTCAAACTAAATGGTGAATTTGATATGTTGCTCTATATATTTTCTTAATGAGTTTAAAAGTATGGAAAACTTCAAAAAAATTGTGTGATATCCTTGCTCAGGGACTCTGCTAATCTCTAGCATTGCAATTTTAGTACACATGCTACTGAGGCAAACATGAGGTTAAAACATTTTAAAATATTTTTGTTTAGCGGGTCTGTCATATAGCACAGTGGTAGAGTGCTTGCCCAGTATGCTTGAGGCCTTGAGTTTAATCCCAACACCACAAAGAAAAAATAGTTTAAAACATCCGAAATCTATGACATTCAGCAGTGGTGTGTTGAGTGGCATTATCAGTTCAGAATGTACATGTGCACGTGTGTGCTTTGAGGACCATTCCCGGATCACTGTACCTGTGCCTTTCTGTTAGGATTGTCTTTTCCTCCAGAATTCAGCCTCTTCCACTTCCTCATTTACAGGCCAAGGCAGAGGTGGCTGGAGACCATCCCACTGTCACTGAGATGAAGGGTGAGCCCAACAATGTGGCAGGGAACCAGTCCCAAGTGGAAGCAGAAGCATAGCCTGCCTCATCGCCTGCCCACCCCTGCGGCTGCCTGTCTCCCTGCTCCCTTCTCTACTCCACCCTGTTAGTTTTGTAAAAACTGAAGATTTTGAGTGAATTAGACCTTTATTTTTCTATCTGTTTGGATGTTGACTTTGGAGGGAAGGGGAGAAGAGCAGGCTGGGGGTAAAATGGGGGGTAGATTTAGATGGTGTCACCCCTCTCTCCTTCCCCCATTACACATGCGTGTTTATCCTTCCACACGTACACATCAGAATGTTAATTTATTTCTCCCTCTGTTAGCTCCATTTTTCAAGTGGTAGAAGCGGTATGTGATAGGGATGGGGTCTGATATGAAGCCAGGGTGGAGAAGATGACTCCTGGGCAGCCATTTTCCTCATCCCTTCCCTCTCCAGTTGTTTTCCAAGCTGCAATCTCCCTGCAGGTGCTAGGGGCATGGGAAAACCACTGTGTCCATTAGCTCTCTCGCCTTGCTCTCCTGAGATGGTATCCCTGATAATACTCTGGTATCACAGTGATCACTGCTAGACAGCACCTTCCAGTATCTCTGCTCCTATCAGTTTCCCTCATCCAGGTTGTCCCTGTCCCCATCCCCTCAGCCTCTTTAATGCACGCTGAAGGTCCAGGCACACCTCAAGTCCTGTGCTTGAGCAATAAAGTGGAAACAATGAAATGTGGGTGTCAGGCAGCCCTTTATGTTGAGCTCTGGGGTAGGGTGTGGTGGGTACATATGGGCAGGGGCCGAATGAAGAGGGACACGCTCCAGTCCAACTTAGGTGCAGCGTGTGCCACAGACCCTCTGTGCACACACTCTGAGCTCCCAACTGGGCAGCAGTTCACCATGGATCCCCAATACACCCTTCAGCAGCCTGCATTAGAATGCTGGTATTATTCCCCCCTTAACAGGAAGAGGAAATACAAACATTGGGGAAACTGGGATCAGAAAAGCTGGGTTTGTACTGCTGCCCTGCTGTGGCAGTCATCTTGGATGCTTTGCCTGTGCACCATGTGCATACTTGGCGTCTGTGGAGGCCTCGGGCGTTGGGTGCTGCACATCAAACCTGGGTCTTCTGCAAGTGCACTTAACTTCTTGAGCCATCTCTGTAGTCCCAGCCCTTAGCTTCCTAAGGTATAAAAGCTCTAGCGTCACTGGTTGGCTAAGGTCACATAGCTTGTTACATGAAGTACTGATGAAGTACTTCTTAAATCCACCTCCTCTGTCTTATCAGGCACACACTGTACCTCCTTCATATCTCTTACCTAACTTGGGTTTTGACCTTTGCAAGAAGCCGGGTGACCCATGTCAGCCACATTGAACTTCCTCTTGTTCACCTACAGGTCAGCTCATTCCCCCCATGCCTTTCTGTGTGGGCTCTGACTGCCTGCCCATGTACCTGTGTAGCTCTTGACATTATAGATGTATTCTATGGAAAATGTCTCAGTTCTTTGTGTTGGGCACCATGTCTGCTAATTCCCTTGGTAGGTGTAAGTCCAGGTTTGGGCTTGATTTTTTTTTTTAAGCCTTTGGGTATTTCTAACTTTGACTCTTGACTTTGCTTTAATACTTTAATGATAATACCAAGCAAGCCCTTGCTAAATTGCTAAGTACTTAACAGTATACTCTTTGACCTGTACCAAGGACTCCCTGTGATACAATCTTTGATCCAACTGTCCTAAGAAAGAAGCTTGGCCTATTTTACAGATGAGGAAACAACCATAGCTTGGAGAACAGCTCAGTTACTAGATTGCTTACTCCAAAAATGAGTACCTGGGTTTAGATCCCCAGTATCCCTGTCAAAAGCTAGGTACTGGACCTAGAGAGACAGCTTAGTAGTTAGCACTTGCTCTTCAGAGGCCCAAGGTTTGGCTCCCAACCTGAGAAGAGGATGCACTGCACATGGTGCATGTATGGAGATTGAGGCACTCACACATAAACGTTTTGGATTTTAAAGACTTGGTTTTTATTTCTGGCATGGTGACACACACCTTTAATTTCAGCACTCAGGAGACAAAGTCAAGGGTAATCCCTGAGTTCAAGACCAGCCTGGTCTACATAGTGAATCCAGGGGCAAATAGGTAGTCCTTAAAAGCAGTGTGTATTTGTGACTTGCATGTATCTATGTGTACAGTCGCCATGGACTGCAGAAGAGGCTGTTGAATTCCCTGGAACTAGAGTTAGTAGTTGTAAGCCACCCATCAAGTGGGTGCTGGGAACTGAACACAGGTCCTCTCCAAGAGCAAGTCCTCCCAACTTCCACATCCA
The DNA here is from genome assembly GCF_950005125.1 of Chionomys nivalis. NCBI lineage: Eukaryota > Metazoa > Chordata > Mammalia > Rodentia > Cricetidae > Chionomys > Chionomys nivalis. Next base: position 22,732,617 of record NC_080086.1, read on the forward strand.
GGGGATCCAATGTCCTCTGACTTACACTGTCATCTGTTCACGCACAATATGCACTCACAGACAATGCACATCGTAAGTAAAACCAGGCATGAAGCACTGGGTTAGATCCCCAGCACATGAACCTTGCATGATGGTGCACTTGGGAGGTATAGGCAGAGGGATCAGAAGTTCAAGGGACATAGGTGAGACCCTGTCTCAAAAAAAAAAAAAAAGTTTGCAAAAGTCAAACAGAAATGTCTCCTTGAAGGTGAGTTCTCTGAACTAGCCTAAATTACTTTGAGGTCATATGATTGAGGGCAAGTCTTGAGCCTTTCTACAATACATGGGTAAAAAACATCCCAAATCCTGTTTGTCTGGAAAGCTCTTTGAGAGTCCAAGAACTTAAAATTTACTGTACTTTTATATTTTATAGAACAGTAGAGATGGAAAAGTCCTGTTTATTATAACATGAAAACTGTCTAGTGAAGATGATTTGATAAAGTGATTTAAGTCTTTATAGCCAAAAATAATCCTGCTACATATTGAAGTTTGTCTAGATGACACTACTCATGAGTGTCTTCTAGACACTTGGCCCTTGCTCACCCACACTTGAGCGTTTCTGCAGGGAATGTGCTCAGGAAGTCCAGCAGCAACTGCTCTGAGCTTTTAATATAGATTTCTAAGTAATTCCTCTCTGGAAATAAGCTAAAATGGAGTTCTGTAAACTGTGCCACCTAAATATTTCCAGCCTATGAGGTGTCACTTCTCCCTACATATCTTTCTTCTCCTTCTGCCCCCGACATCATTGTTCACTGCTCGCCTGCTCTTTAAAAAGGCACCTTTTCGCCACCTGCACTAAATATTGTGTTGCCCCTCCACTGTGAGAGTCTTCCCATTCCCATCGGACTGAAGAGGAAAGTCCCTGCCTTGGTGCACCTGTGACATCCCCCTGAGAGCACCTCAAGTAAATTGTGTGTCTCATTTCAACTGAAGGAAAAGCAACACTAAGAACTAGGAAGAAAAATACTTGTAAGAAAATCATTGCTGGGAAAAGGGATCCAGCCCTTTAGCTATGCAAGGCCCAGTCATGTGTTCCACGGTAATGTACTCAAGGATGTGGGTGTACAAAGATTTGGTGGTTCAATGTGTAAATGCTTGCACAAGCATGAAGACCTTCCAGATCTCTAGCAGCCATGTGAAAACTTGGCATCCTAAGGCATGCCTGTAACCGTGAAGCAAAGTGGTGCACAGTTCACTGGCTATACACACTACATGAAGAAGTAAGCTCTGGGTTAAGTGAGAAACCATGTCCCAATAAGATGGAGAAGCAATTGGGGAAGACGTTTCAAAATCAACTTTGAAACTCTGACTTTCACATATGTCCAGATGGTCAAGCACACTCACAAGTGCACAGACATAACACAATACTTAGTTTATACCTTTTTTTTTTTTTTTTTTTTTTTTTGGTTTTTCGAGACAGGGTTTCTCTGTGGCTTTGGAGCCTGTCCTGGAACTAGCTCTTGTAGACCAGGCTGGCCTCGAACTCCCAGAGATCCGCCTGCCTCTGCCTCCCGAGTGCTGGGATTAAAGGCGTGCGCCACCACCGCCCGGCTATACCTTTTTTTTTTTTTAGGGACATTCTTTCCTATCTAACTTTATTTGGCTCTGTTGATTGACAAAAGACATGGCATCCAAAGTTATGAATGACATGACATGACCTTCATGATGATAAACAATCGTACAAACGGGCTGGAGAGATGGCTCAGTGGTTAAGAACACTGGCTGCTCTACCAGAGGTCTCAAGTTGGGTTCCCAGCAACTACATGGTGGCTCAACCATCTGCAGTGAGATCTGACACCCTCTTCTGGCCTGCAGACATACATGCAGGTGGAACACTGTATACATAATAAATCTTGGGGAAAAAAAAAACTGAACAAACAACCAGACACTGTGACTGAAATTCCAGAACAAGAACTCCAGATGAAGAGACATTATTGTGGAGTACTGGGTCAGGAGGTGATTTCAAGAAATTGGGTCAGACCAGCACATACAGTAGAAGTAGGCTGCTGCTCTACTCTTCTGTCCTAAGAATATTAGTGTTTATCTTATAATTTTATTAAGGAAAAAGCAGTAAAAAAAAAAGTGCAACAAAAACTAAATTACTTATTATATGCAGGCACAAACACTACAAGGTTGGTTTTGTTTTCTCCTTAGAAACCTAGTAAGGGGCTGGAGAGATGGTTCAGAGGTTAAGAGCATTGCCTGCTCTTCCAAAGGTCCTGAGTTCAATTCCCAGCAACCACATGGTGGCTCACATCCAACCATCTGTAATGAGGTCTGGTGCCCTCTTCTGGTCTGCAGGGATATGTGTAGGCAGAATATTGTATACATAATAAATAAATAAATATTTAAAAAAAAGAAAGAAAGAAACCTAGTAAGATGTTTGGGGGTTGAACAAGGCTGACAAGTAGACAGCAGGTACATGAGCATACAACCTAACAATGAGTTTGGAGCACCAGGCACACCTGTGTGACCTGGACCTTCCAATGGATCTAGCTGCCCCCTGACAATAGAAGTTGGTAACCATTTATCTAGAAATGGATTTGCAGTCCCCAGGACTGATCAGACTGCCTTCTGCTTGTATTTTTCCTTTGTATTTTCAGCTGTCAGATCCACTGAGACCAAATCCATCATTTTCCCTCCCCTAGGGTAGAAAGGTCTCACTTTCAGCCATCTCGCACTACTTTCAACATAGAAAAGCCATCTCTGGTCCAACATACTCAAAGTGTATGTTTGTTTTGGTTGAGAAACCATGTGTAAATCAACCCAAGCCTGCACATTAAAAAAAAAAAAAAAAAAAAAAAGGGAGACAGCCTCATGTGTTTCAGCCTGGCCCTAGACTGCATGTGATTGAAGGTAACCCGGAACTTCTGAACTCCTGCCCCTACCTCCCAAGTGCCAGGAAGGTGGTTTTTGTTTGTTTTTATTGTTTTTGTTTGGTTTTTGAGACAAGGTCTCATGTAACCAAAGTTGGCATAGAGCTAGTTCAGGACTGACTTTAAAATCTTGGTCCTGCCTACTCCTCCTCCCACGTGCTGGAGTTACAGACAAGCCTGACCACTTCTGGCTTAGTACTGTTGTCTTACGAAGACACCTCAAAAGAATGGCAGGACCTGACTCAACAGGGTAAGTGTCTCAAAGCAGCCAGTCCTGAGAATAAGGATCCCACCTAAACTAGAGTAAGACCGCTTGAAAGAGGAGGCTTTGCGCTGGTCGTGGGGGCTACACCAAACAAGTCAAAGAATCCCAGCAACTTTCACTTTCCTAGGTGCTGCTGCAGTGGTGACCGGAAAGCCCCTAGCATTTTGGATCAAACATCTCACGGCTACCACTTTCAGCCAAGTTACTCAATCTTGCTGAACGTGTTTTCCTCATGGGAAGAAACATTGAAGCTTACATAGCTGTGTTGATTTTAGAGGCGTGCTTTGCCGTAGGCGCGGGCTTACAGAGTACACAGCATAAAAATTGCTTTTTCATTATAATCCAGAATGCTATTTATGTAAGTAGAAACAACTGAGACAAAGCTGTCACAAGTAATATTGTTTACTACTGGAGTCTTTTCCTATTCGCAATTTTAAACGTTTTGTGATGGTTGTCTTGCTGCATGTGATCTGTGCATCACGTGGGTGTCTGGGACGCCAGAAGAGGGCGTCTGGCTTCGGATCTCTTGGAACTGGAGTTAATGATGAGTGCGAGTGCCATATCAGGGCTGTGAATCGATCCTGGGTCCTCCGCAAAAGCAGCAAGTGCTCTTAATTGCTGAGCTATTTTCCTGGCCTCTTAATTTTTTTAAATGTGGGTTGCAATCCACTAAATTGTGTTGATAACTCCTTTTGGGTAATTTCCTAAAAGAACTGTTGGGAAACAAAATTATTAATTATGACAGCTACTAATAAGAGCAACCGTTGATGGTTTGACTCCCCTAAGAGGAGACAGTGCAGACCCCGGCCTCAGGTCGGCTCGGGCCCGGAAGGCCTGCCTCCTTCCCTAAGGTTAGGCGAATAAAGCCGGAACTGGAGGCTCAGGCGGTGACGTACACTTCCTGTTTTGTGGCCTTAACGCGCGCCCGCGCGCGGCTGTCGTGAGGACTCGGGATCTTTTGGCGCGGTGGCCCCAGCCCTCCAGAGTGCCATGAGGTCGGTTAGCTACGTGCAGCGCGTGGCGCTGGACTTCAGCGGGAGCCTTTTCCCGCACGCCATCTGCCTCGGAGATGTCGATAACGATGCGGTGAGTACATGCGCACTGCAAATGACAGCACTTGGGCGGGGCGAGAGGTGGGAAGTAGCTTGTGGTGCGCGTGCGCACTGGAGCCATCGTGGCGTACGAAAGACAAACTTGATTGACACTCTCAGTCCCTGAGCAACACAGCCGGCGGCTTAATTGGACAGGAACCTCTGGAACAGTTTTGGGGTTTTTTTTTTTAAGTTTTAAATTTTACGTGTAGAATGTTTTGCTGCATGTACATCTATGTACCACTTGTGTGCAGTGTCCATAGAGACCAGAAGAGGACCATTGGATTCCCTAGAAGTGGAGTAACACACAGCTGTGAGCTGCCACGTGGGTGCTGGGAATCGAACCCTATCCCTCTGGAACAGCTAGTGTCTTAACCGCTGAGTCATCTCTTCAACCATATGTTATGTTTGTTATTAATAATTTTAAAGAATAGATAGTTGGTCCTTTTGCCCAGCTCAGTGATTTGTCAGAGTAGGCGCCTTGTAAAGCAGCGATCAAGTTCCCTGCATTATTGCTTCCCCTAGTCGAAATACCCTTCCAAAACTACCTTTCCAAGCCCCCAATTGGAGACAGCGTTTCTCTAAAACAGCCCTGGTTATACTGAACTGCTTTGTAGACCAGGATGTCCTCGAACTCAGAGAGATCCACCTGTCTCCGCCTCTCAAGGGCTGAGATTAAAGGCATGCGCCACCACCACCCGGCCAATTTTTTTTATACCAGTAAATTTCGTTTAATAACATCTCTCTACCTATAGCTCTGCCCTCCCGTCCTCTAGGCTACCGTGCTTGCACACTTGTTATTGCCCTTGGCTTCCACACTAGAATCAACAGGTAGACTTCTCTGCTGAGGCGATCGGCGGCAGATAGCCCACAATCAGTCTTGATCATGCCAGACTTCTACTGTGCCCACCCAGGATAGACTCAAGTGTCTGGCGACTTCGTAGTGCTACCTGTTTGTTGAATTGCACAAGCTATTCCCACCAACTCTTTTCTTTCCTAGGCAATTGTTCCTTTTCTCATCATTTTTATAAATAAATACAGATTACGGAGGTGGAACGCATCGTTTCACATCTGGGCGCAGTTAAAGCTCTGGAAATATTAGAGTTATCAGTATTAGCTGCCCTCCCAATCCAAGTGCTCCATGCCCAAGATTCATCAGACCTACATAGGGAAAAGAATGGATCTGTCCTGAACATGTTCCAGTTCCATTTATTGACACCATTACACAAACAGTACGGAATAGCAACTATATATTATATCCCCTAATGAAGGGGATACTTTTGAGGAATGCATTGTTGGATTACTGTGTGCTTACACAGACCTGAATGGCATTTATCCTGACATATAGAGCCCACCATTGGCCCAACTCTATGCTGCATGGGTCTGAATTCATATAGCCCTTGAGATGATTTAAAGTGATGTGATAGCAGTCTGAGGACATAGCTACCAAACACTTCCCTAACCATGAACAAAGCCCTGGGTTGAATTCTTGGTACCACAGAAATCAATAAAAGAATAAGGATTGAGTTGGGCATGGTGGCACACCTTTAGTCCCAGAATTGGGGAGGCAGAGGCAGGCAGATCTCAGAGTTCAAGGCCAGCCAGCTTGACACAGCAAGTTCCAGGACAGCCAGGACTACACAGAGAAACCCTGTCTCCAAAGAGAGAGAGAGAGAGAGAAAAGAAAAGAAAAGAAAAGAAAAGAAAAGAAAAGAAAAATTAAATTGTCCAAGAAGTTATGTACAAACACTAGTCTGTGGTTACAGAATTCCTGTAACCAATGCCCCGCAGATACAGAGGTTCAGCTGTACTTTCTGCTGTTCTTATTTTTCTTGCCTACATTGTGAACACCATTGCTATAACATCCTTAAGAATAGGATTTGTGTGTGTGTGAGCACCTAAAACTGAAGTTACAAATCATTGTGAGCTGACTTGTGGAGGCTGGGAAGCAAAACTGGTTTTCTCCAAGAACAGCAAGTACTCTAAACCACTAAGCCAATCTCTTCATCTCCCACGCTCAATAATTTTAAAATTACACTAGCTCATTAGCATGTGCGAGTACAGGGTGAGCAGTATAGAGGTCAAAGAACCACACATGCGCCACAGCGCAGTATAGAGGTCAAAGAACCACACATGCGCCACAGCGCAGTATAGAGGTCAAAGAACCACACATGCGCCACAGCGCAGTATAGGGGTCAAAGAACCACACATGTGCCACAGCGCAGTATAGGGGTCAAAGAACCACACATGCGCCACAGTGCAGTATAGAGGTCAAAGAACCACACATGCGCCACAGCGCAGTATAGAGGTCAAAAACAACTTGCAGGAGTCAGTGCTCACATCTACCATGTGGATGCTGCCCAGGGATCAAACTCAGGTTTTCAATATAAAATTGTTACAAAAGGCAAGTGTGAAAAACAAAATATTGTATGTTGGAGGTGTTGGTCCACCTGTTTTTAAAGAAAGACAAAGTAAATGTGATTGTTGCACAGCCACCTGAAGAGCTATGTGTGTAGTTAGGGGGAAAGATGGAAGAAGTTGGGAAAATGGACGAGTTAACAAATGGTCAGCTGCAGCACATGACTGTAGATTAACATTGTTACTGTATGAGGGTGTAGCCCAGTGGCCAGGCACATGTCTAGAACGTGTGAGACCCTGCCTTCCTTCCCACCACCATGCCAACATAGAAAAAAGAAAGGGAAAAATTTGCTGCTGAGCGAGGTGGTACACATCTGTAATCTCAGTACTCAGGAGGGAGAGGGAGGAGGATCATCACAAGTCTGTGGCCACCTTGATCTGCACAGCAGATTCCAGGCCATCCAGGACTACATGGTGAAACGCTGTCTCAGAATTACCAATAAAACATGGTTTGTGGCCAGGTGGTAGCGCATGCCTTTAATTCCAGTACTCAGGAGGCAGAGGCAGGAGGATTTCTGTGGGTTTGAGGCCAGCCTGGTCTATAGAGTGAGTTCCAGGACAGCCAAGGCTACACAGAGAATCCTGTCTTGAAAACCAAAAAAAAAAAAAAAAACCACTATGGCTTGTGTGCCAGGCAGTGGTGGTGCACACCTTTAATCCCAGTACTCAGGAGGCAGAGGCAGGTGGATCTGTGAGTCTGAAGCTAGCTTAGTCTACAGAGTGAGTTCCAGGACAGGCTACACAGAGAAACCCTGTCTCAGAGGGATAATAATAATAATAATAATAATAATAATAATAAAGCATGCTTTGTGGTCCCCAAATATTTGGGGTTTGGGGATTGAGGACAAAGACTGATTTAAACCTGATAAACCCTTAGCCTAAAGTTCTTTGAAGCTCATTTATTTCCTGCTGAGCTTTTAGACCACCCACGGAAGCCTGCCTGGATGTGGCACAACAAGTCTCTGGGAGACTGAAGCAGATCACAGGAAGATGAAACCTTTCTCGTTCAGCACTGCTGAGCGTGGTAGACTTTCCCTCAGGGGTTCTTTAAAGTCGCTGTGTGGCCTGGTGAAGCCAGAGTTTAGCTCTGTCAGAGCAACAGATCTGATGGGAAGCTGTCAAGTGCTAGAAAGCCGGGAGCCGCCCTGGAAATGACCTCTCCTGCATGCTGCCTCAGGTTGCCCGACTGGGTCACATCTGCTTGCTCAGTGTACTTACTGTACTATTTTACGGTTCTTTTTCTGTCTCTGTGGCTCTGCAAAACTGAGAGGTCCTTCTCACCAAGAAGGGAGGATGGCTGAGCATTCTAGAAACTGAGGGCCGGCTGAGCGTTTTCTTTCTTGGGTAAAGTCCCACAGTGTACCTTCCCGAGGCTGACCTGGGATTGGCAATCCTCCCCTCCTTCTTCAACCTCTGGGTGCTGGGATTATAGGCATGCACACCGTTCGTTGTAGGCTCCTCTCAGCATTTTATACGTGAAAAAAATGTAAACAGGAACAGCAGATAAAGATGCTTACCACCAAGTCTGGTGATCTGAGTTTGGGCTCTAGGATCCACATGGTAGAAGGAGAGAGCTGTTTCTTACACACCACGTGGCACACATATGTGTGTGCATAGACACACACACGCAAGTAAATAAATACATGTGATTTTAAAAATACTTGTTTTGGAAGCACAACGACAATTTTATTAAAACTTAAAATCCTGGCAGGCAAGCTGTCAAACAGCAGCAGCTGCCTGAGGTGAAGAAGGGAAAGGCCATGCCATTTTAGCAGGAAACGGGGTCAGACACATGACACACGAGCAACTGCATGGTGGGGAGGAAAGCCTGAAATGCCTTCCAAAAGCTCCAAGTGTTAGGGAAAGCATGCTTAGAGAGGACAGAGGCAGGGGGAAGTTGCGCTTTTCTGGATAATGCAGAAAAGCAGGCATGCATGCAGCCCTACATGACCATGGCCCTATAAGTTGTTTGGTTTTTTTCTTTTTTGATTTATTTATATATTATGTACAGTGTTCTGCCTGCATGTATGCCTGTAGGCCAGAAGAGGGCACCAGATCTCAGTACAGATGGTTTTGAGCCACTATGTAGTTGCTGGCAATTGAACTCTGAACCTCTGGAAGAGCAGGCAATGCTCTTAACCAATAAGCCATCTCTCCAGCCCCAACCCATAAGTTTCTGCTTTAAAATTTTTAAGAAAAGTGTATTCACTGTTGGAGAGGTGGCTTGGTTCTAAGAGTACTGGCTGTTCCTCCAGAGGACCCCAGTTTTAGTCCCAGCACTCGGGCTCACAACTACCTGTAACTCCAGTTCCAGGGGCCCTGGCACGCTCTTCTGACCTCTGAGGACACGTGGCATGCACAAGGTGCACAGACATACATGCAGCCAAAACACCCATACACATAAAATAAAAATAAATCTTTTAGAGCAAGAGAGAGCTGGGTTTGGTGGGGTGTACACCTTTAATCCCAACATTCAGGAGGCAGAGGCAGGCCCATCCCTGTGAGTTCAAGGCCAGCCTGATCTACAGAATTAGTTCCCATAATAGTCAGTGCTGTTACTCAGAGAAATCTTGTCAAAAAAACAAAAAACAAAAACAAGACAAAACAAAGAGAGTGAGAAACAGAGAAAGGGGTAAAAATGGGATCAGAAAGATCTGTGTTAAAATCCAACAGTTGCACTATGAATCCTCTCTCCATGGTGTCTGCAAACATTCTCTCAGATAACTAATTGAGACCTCAGCTGTCAGGGCTGTAATAAGCAGAATATATGCTGCTGTTTCCTTTTGTTATTGTTGTTGGTTTTTGTTGTTGTTGTTTGGTTTTTCGAGACAGGATTTCTCTGTAGCTTTGGAACCTCTCTTGGAACTAGCTCTTGTAGCCCAGGCTGGCCTCGAACTCACAGAGATCTGCCTGCCTCTGCCTCCGAGTGCTGAGATTAAAGGCTTGTGCCACCACTGCTTGGCTTCCTTTTTTTTTTTTTTTTTTTTTTTTATATATAACCTTGCACGGCCGGGCGTTGGTGACACCAGCAACACCTTCAGGCCCCATCCCTGAGACAGGTCCATTCCTCTGTGTTCCCATAATGAAAATCATTAAAACTCAGGGGTCTTGTAAGAAGAGATGGGGGCCCTGGGAGAACTGACTTTGTATTTTTCACCTCTGACAAAATAGGAAGCCTGAAGTAATATTTTTCCAAAGTTCACTATTGGACTGTTTTCAAAACGTGTCACATTTGTAATGGACAAGTGAGTGTACACGGTCAGGCATTTTTGGGCGGAGAGCTGTGCCGCTAGCTGATCTACCTGGATCGCTGCTCTTGTGTAGAACTTTTCCATTGCGCACACACGGAAGTAAGGTCTGGGAAACTGACTGTGTTGGTTCCAAAATATTTGTTTGTTGTTGGGTTCCTTTTACTTCACCTGTGCCAGGCAACTGCCCTGTTACTGAAACACCCCTAGCTCCTGAGCAACCAGTCTCAAAAGATTCTTCCCCTGAAACATGCTCTCACTGACCTTCAACCTGCTACCCTCTGGCTTCCATCTCCTGAGTGCTGGGATCACAGGCAGATCTACCATACCTCTTAATGCCTTTTTTTTTTTAAAAGACAGTATTAGGCTGGCCTTAAATTTGCTACGTAACAGAGATCCACCTGCCTCTGCCTCTTAGAGTGCTGGGATTATAGGCGTACGCCACCACTGCCCAGCAATGTTAGGTGTTTCCATGACAAACTAAGCCGAGAAGTGGTTGCTGGGATTCCGTAAAATTCCTTCCTAACATTGTTCTCTCTCCAT